>NC_081414.1:291629469-291996344 GCF_030272615.1 Cryptomeria japonica | reverse complement strand
GCTTTGTCAAATGGTGGGGCCAACAGAAATCCACATGCAATGATAGTTGTCTGATTTTGCTTAAGGAAAAAATTGATGACTATGTTTTAACCTCTTTGTGGGAGTCTTCTAGGTGCATCTCAGTCATTCATTAGGGCGCAAAGGGAAGATCTAGCAGCCAAGATTCAAATTTTGGCAATGAACATTAGAACTCAAACAGTGCCATGGTGGTTGTCGACCTATCAAGTCAAATTGAATGCAGGTCCCATCTGTTGGCATATGCACACTCCAATGAGACATTGTAGGTGATTGAAGGTTTTGTCATTGATGGCAACCTTACAATCCTATGACATTGGCAAGGCATTCCACCGACACTAGCAAGATCAGACTCTACACCGACACTCAGATCACCGGCACCAGCAGTGAAAGGAAGCATACCACCACAGAGGCGACGGGATTTTTGTTGTTAATATATTTTGTTTATTATTTGTAAAATCATTGTAAGTTGACTTGGCAAGTTGTAAAATGACTCTTATATAAGAGAGGTCATTGTAGAACATTTTGAAATGAAGGAAGAAGATTGTAATTAGGCGAAATAAGGCAGACCTATTATGTGAATTATAGGTTAAGGGTTTATGTAAGAAGCAGAGAAAAAACCGGTACTAGATCTGGCATTATAGATGCTACTTTGAAGCAATACAAGACACTAGATTTATACAATCCATTTTGTAAGTCAGTGAGACTTCCTATTTTGTATTTGAGCAGTGAGCTCTAGGCAATTGGCCTTCCTGCATGTGCAGGCCCCTCTTGTAGCAGTAATATTCTCTTATTGGGTAGTAAGTGAATATTGTGGGTCACAAATCCCACCGAGGTTTTTCCCACTCCAGGTTTCCTCGTTAAATCCTTGTGTTATGGTGTGTTTTTCATGTGGTTGTTTTTATCTTTGTTTATTGCATTACTTTCTGCTTACCGGTACAGTGTATTAATATGCTCTACATGTTTTAAGTTAAGAAAATCTATTAACCGATCAGATACTGATTCACCCCCCCTCTCAGTATTTGTGGGAATCCTAACACCATCAACATGCCACATTCGATCAGATTGTGCTCCAACCACTTTGAGATATTGCAGAGCAATCGCCATTACTCCTTCTTGACTCTGTGCACATTTCATAGGACCGCCCATTTGCATTTATTGCTTGCAGAAGACTTTTGGTCTAACGAAAAACATCAAATGCTATTCAAATGCAAAGCATCCCTATTTTTTGGGATTGTTGTTCTTTCCCAGTTCTGTGAGACTCTTTCAAGTATGCGACATCAGATCTTCCATCTGATTCCTTATCGTAGTCTCTCTTTGTACCTAACCCTAGTCGATTAGGGTTTCTGAACTCTATATAAATCACAATTATGCTTGACCTATAAAGGCAACTTTATAACATATTTTTTGGGTTCTTCTCCCTTCTCTTTTACAAAATTCTATGATTTCTGTAATCGTAATTGCATTCCCTTCATGTTAATAAATTATCTATTTTACCTTATCTTTGTTGTCAAATACATTTGTGTGTTATTCACCTTTTATTTGCAATATTTCTGACTTTGTTTTCCAAATTTTAAATTGTGTTAAATGTGCTTATGTGTGTTGTCTAAGGATATCTCCCAATCCCTCTCAGCATCATATTAGGTTCTAGCCTTTCTATTTTCTTTGGAGATAGTTGATAGATTGGAATTTGTGTATGTACTTAGGTGGTTTGTTGATGTCCTATGCATTCACAGGCGAGGAAAGAAATATATTTCAATCTTGGTGTATCACTTTTCTTTTCCCTTTCAGCATTATTTCTTCCCTTTTTCTCTACAAGTGATTATATTAGGCTTGGCAATAGGTTTTTCAAGTGTTGGGTTGGTCCAGCACTGCACCCTAATTGGAAAGGAAGTTGATCGTCTGTAGAGATTCAACCTCACATGTGCAAGGTCCCACACTTGGAGGTTGTTTCCATGTTTCACAAGTTTGTTGACCATTAGTGTTCAACAAGGGTGCAAACTTTTGTGACAACAATTAGATTTATCTATTAATTTTTATTTTTGACTTCCTCATGACTGTATTTAGAATCGCTAAGAGACAACTTTTGACATATAATTTTCCATATTCTACTCACCATTAAAGTTTGCAATTTTTAGGCCCTTATGATTTGCTAGACGATAAATTTCTAGTTTGTAGATCTAAAAGATACTCATCAAATATTTATACCTCTGGTTTGAAAAAAAAAAGGTAAAAATAGTCACCAATAATTTGAACCAATCACATTTTAACCTTTCACATGTTTTTCTTATGATTTCACATATTGTACATATATCATGGTTTTCTCACTATACAACCAAGAATAAATTGTGGGCTCTTTAAATGTGTTTTTTGGAAAATTTTCATTGCTAGATGTGTTTAAAACTAACTTTAATTTAGGCTTTAATGGCTGTATTTTTTATTTATTTTAGGTTAGCATTATCTTTTAACCAAGTAAAGTATTTAATTTAATTTTTGGCTTCCTCATTGTAGGGTTAAGAGGAAATTTTGACATATAATTTGTCATACTTTGCTCACTATCAAATTTTACATTTTTTTGGGCCCTTATTATTGGCTAGACAAAAAATTTATATTTATCAAATATATATACCTCTAGTTTGAAAAATAAAAATAATAGTCAAAACCGTCACTGGAATAATTTGAGACCATCACATTTTAACTTTTTTGTTGGAAAATTCTCATTGATTTGTGGATTTAAAACTAACTTTATTTTATACTTTAATTGCTTCGTTATTTATTTTGTAATTAGCTTTATCTTTTAATCACTAAGTTAATTTATTTTTTATTTTTTATATTTTTTGGTAGTATATATATTTCTTATTTATTTTTTGGTACTATATATATTTCTTATTTGAGGAATATACCTACATATCTTCTATTTATCATGTAAATAATGTGTAAGTTGATGTATGTATGTATGTATGTATGTATGTATGTATGTATGTATGTATGTATGTATGTATGTGTGCACTTTTAAATATGGTCATTTTTTTTTTATATTAATTATAGATTAGTCAAAAAAGGTAAGAAATAGTACGAAGAGTTCACAAGAAGACACCAACTCCGGAGGCAAGCCTCACACGGAGAGAGAGTCACAACCAAAAAGGACCGAGTATAAAAAATATATTACATATGGAAACACAATTTACATAGGATCGGTAAACTGTAAGGAATTAATGAGGTAAATCCTCAAACTGCTCAACCCAAGCAGTCCATCCAAGAGGCCCTTCCATCCAAGCGATGCTTTTGTTGGCTTGTATCTGAGCAATCATTTTTATCTGATCATCAGTCGCATTTTTATTTTTGGTAATCTCCTTGTGCAGTTTTTTCACTGTTTTGTTGAAGAGTGCCATGTTGATCATGTGTCTACGGTAGTCGTACCCGTCCTTCATTTCAAACACGAACATTGTTGAGTGTCCCATTTTGAGGAATCTGCTAAGTTTTTCTCTTTCGAACATCATTGTGATATAAACCTGCGAAGAAATTTTAAGAAGTGTGAGTTTTAAGTACAACTCAGTAAGAGATCTATGCACACCTTGAAATCTTTCTTCGTTTCTACATTTCCAAAGCTGCCAAAGAATGTTAGAGGAGATAATGAACCATAACATAATAGCATCATTTTTAAGACCATGTATATATCCAGTAGCAATTTCAAATACATCAATGTATTTAGGGTAAGTAATTCCACATAAGGCCCAAATCTTTTTTGCAAATTTACATTCAAGGAATATGTGTCTAATAGATTCAGGTTTATTACAAATATAACAGAGATCATTAGACATCAAGTACCTATTTATGGGGAGTCTGTTATTCATCAGAAGCCATTTAAAACATCTGATCTTAGGATCAATAGGAGATTTCCAGATTCTATTAAAGATTTTACTCCAATCCATCATCTCCAGATCAGTATACCACAAGTTATTCACATGTTTTATAATATCAGGGTTATAATTCAAGTAGTTATATATATTTTTAGCTTTGACTTTATAAAGTAAGGTACCATCAGTGCACTTACTATTGCTGTATCTGTGTGAGTCAATGAAACATCTGGAAGGGATATTCGAGCAAGCTCTAGTTAACATGCAGTAAGTTTTTTTATGAGCTACCGGAAGATTGTAATTATTTTTTAACTCTTCCCAACTGACCAGGCAGTCATTTTCAAATAAATCAATGAATGTGGAAATTCCTGCTTTATTCCAGAATTTAGCCGAGCAGCCTTGAGTCAGGGCAAGAGGCTTTCCTTGATGGTACAGATTCCACCATATGGATCTCTCACCATGAAGAAGGTTGTCCGTGTGGAAGGAGTTATCAGAGATATAGTGTCTCGAGGACTCCCAAGCTTTCCATATGGTTTTAAAGACAGCAGAACCATGAACAAATGTTGGTAATTTTCCAAATAAAATATCAGCAAATGGTAATTTTTTCCAAGATTTAGCTTTTTTTGGGTATCCCCTCAAAATGTTGTTTCTGACAAGCACTTTCCAGGGAACATCACCTTCCACACAGTGAGAGACCCATTTGGTGGCAAGTGCAATACCCTGGAGCCTGAGGTCTTTCAGTCCAAGACCTCCATATTTTTTATCAGTGCAGCACCATTCCCATTTAACCGCGTGATGCTTTTTGTTTCCTTTACCGTCAGACCAAAGGAAGTTCCTTATGGTCTTCTGGATTTCCAATATTTGGTAGTTGTTAAACATCCAAGCTGAAGCGTAATATATGTTGTATGAAGATAGTATTTTTTGACATACTTGAAGTCTTCCAGCAAGAGACAATGAACGGTTGTACCAGTTATTAAGTTTTTTGGTAATTTTGGTCTTAACCCAAATCCACATATCCTTAATAGAAGGATCAACAGCAAAAGGGATACCCAGATATTTGACAATATAGTTGGGGCCCCCCCATTGGTATCCATATTTCAATAGCCAACTCGGAGGTTGCTCATTCCAGCCAAGACAAATGCATTTGGCTTGCGAGAGCCTAGCACCTGAAATCTTGCAGAAAAGGTCCAGCTTTTTGGTAAGATAACTAAAGTTATTATCATCCATTTTGACAAATAAACTAGTATCATCAGCGAATTGGCAGATGTTCAATTCTTCATTGTTAGGTAATGTGATGCCTTTGACAGCCGGGGATATAGTATTGTCAGTAAGAATATAAGATAAGGCTTCTGAGGCTATAACAAAGAGAGCAGGGGCAAGAGGACATCCCTGCCTGATAGATCGGGTCAGAGGAAAAGGATCAGATAGGGATCCATTAATTTCAACTTGAGCCATAGCATCTTTTAGAAGGATCTTTATGTAGTTACAGAAGATGATAGGGAAACCAAAAGCCTTGAGCATAACATCGATGAAACTCCATTCAATTCTATCATATGCTTTCTCAAAGTCTAAGAGAAATATAGCAGCATTCTGATTGGAAGACTTAGCCCAATGCATTGCTTCCCAGCTGGTTATGAGATTTTCCAAGATATACCTACCTTTAATGAATCCAGTCTGAGTGGATCCAACAAATTTAGGCAATATGCTTTCCAATCTGCAAGCTAATACTTTGGCAAGTATTTTGTAAGAAACATTCAATAAGGTAATTGGTCTCCAATTTTTTATATTTGTCTTGTCTCCCTCTTTAGGGATGAGCTTGATAATACCTCTGTTGATAATACTGCCCAAAGAACCTTTATTAAAGGCTTCATTATAAAGGTCAAGGAGCTCCGAGCTTATCCATCCACTATTTGCTTGATAAAACTCAGTCGGGATCCCGTCAGGACCAGGAGTTTTATCTTTCTTAAGAGAAGAGATAGCATTAATAATTTCTTGTTTAGTTATATTTTGGCCAAGAATGTCTGAATCGGTCTGTGATAGTTTTTTGGGGATAATGGAACAAATTGTGTTCCTGAGAGCAGAGGATTCTCTGTTATCCTCTGAAGTAAATAAAGTACAGTAATAATTAGAAAAGGTTTTCTTAATATCATTAGGATCAACTAACTCCTTGTTATCAACATAAATGCTAGTAATGTTTTCGTTGATATGTTTTTGTTTTAGGTAGTTAAAAAAGAATTTGGAGCCTTTATCTCCGAATTGAAGCCAATGTGTCCTGCATCTTAATTTGGCACCATTGACAAGTTTTTGTTGATGCAAGCGAAGGTGATCCCTAGCGGCCGAAATAATAGGTATCAGATTGTGATTGGAAGGGTTATTCTGCAGAAGAGTTTCAGCATAATTCAGCTTATCAGCGAGATTCTTCTCAGCCATTCTATAATTCTTGGCCTCTTTTTGTCCAAGAGTTTGAAGTAGGGCTTTCCAGGCCAGCATATTTTTTTGCCATCTATCACAGCATGAAAGGGTCGGGTATCCATTCTTGTTGACCGAACTAATGAGTTGGATAGCAATCAAGATGTCATCATCTTTCAGCAGAGAGGTATTGAGGATGTATCTGGTGTTACCATTTCAAGGAGTTTGAGGATTACCAGTGAGTTGGATATTGGCAGATATGGGATGATGATCAGAGAGGGCCGTCGGATGAACTGAAACAACATTTCCAAATTTGTCAGGGACAAAAGAGAAACTATTCGATTGAGCATAGAATCGATCAAGTCTAGCATATATGCGGGAGGAGCCTTGCTGAAAATTACACCATGTGTATCTAATAGTAGGAGAGTTATTACCATTGTTTTTAATAGGATCGAAGAGTTTTTTACAATGGATCATATTATTCCAAGGATCAATTTCAGCCGGCTTCCAGTTAAAGGGTCTGCCACCTGATTTATCAATTGGTGCTTCAACCATGTTGAAGTCACCTCCCACAATCCATGGGATATCAGGAAGGGACTTTAACCAAATCCAAACCTTAGCCCTCTCCATAGGGTCATTAGGTGCATATACAGAACAGATACCAAAGGATACATTATTGATACAGATAGATACCCATACAGCACTATTACATGGTGATCTACCTTTATCAATAATGTATTTGGCCCATTTCGGATTGATAAGCAGAGCAGTGCCACCCCTGCCTTTTGAGTGAGTTGTACAAATTTTTAGGGAGTCTTTCCAAATAATGTCAAGACTACAATCAAGCATGAAATCAACTGCTTTGAGTTCTTGTAACATAATGAAGTCTTTGTTCTTAATGGTGTCAACAAAATGCTTAACAATATATTTCCTATCTGGGGATTCAAGTCCCCTTACATTCCATGAGATAAAATTCATTCAAAATTGTTGTTAGTGGGGACGCCTATAAGTTCCATGGACCCCTCTGTCCTGTTAGAAATGTTTTGAGATGATATTTCTTCAGTCCTGAACCCTCCAAGACTTTTGTTTTTTGAGCCCGGCGGTCTACCCCTTCTCTTAGATCTGGGGAAGTCTTTCTGCCATTCTAAGTCATCCACATCCACTTCAGAGTTCTTAGAGCAGATATTCCCATTTTCAGACCTAAGCGACAGAGCAGACATATTATTATCTTTTGTGGGTTCGGTTGGTATAATTATCTTGTTAGTTTTAACTGCTGGCACTATTTCCAGATAATATCCTTCCTCAATTTCTTTGAAGGTTTTAGCTTCAGCGGGGGTAGGATTAATATCAACATGTGTGGGAGGATCATAGGTCGTAGGAGTCACGGGTGGAATATTAGCTTTGTTAGTTATATTACCACGAGCTTCCGAGTTTTCAGTTTTTCTTCTCCTTTTCTTGTCTGATTTCTTTTTTACTTCCTGAAACCCATCTGACATATTAACATCTATAGTAGGTTCGGCTATTTTGGTAGATGTTTGTTCATTTATGAGTGTTACAGGTGTGGGAGAAAGCACAGGAGATACCACAACGGTATTAGCAGGAGGAGCTGTGTTTTTCTTGGTAGCTAATTCACCAGATTTAGGATTAGGGTTGGCCTCATCATTTTTTTTATTATTATTTTTATTGATAATGGGGCAATCACGGCGGAGATGTCCTTCTTTTTTACATAAAAAACAAGCATTCAAACCCCCAAGGATTTCCAGGGGACAAGAAATGACCTCTCCAAGAATGTTGATCTCAAGAGTCGAAGGTATTTCTATACCAGGTTTAATCGAAACTAAAGCCCTGGCGTCCATGTGAGGAACTAACCTAGAAGATTCATTAAATCTAATGACTTTACCAAGTGGTTCGAGGAGTTGAGTAATAAAATGCCAGAGATATGGGGGCAAACTTTTGACAATGATCCATCTTGGTGCCGATAATGCAAGCACCTCTTCATGGATGGCATCCGGAGTCCATGCCAACGCACGAAAGGTAGTATTACCAACATTCCAATAATGTCGTTTGAGAACAGCTTCCTGTGCTTCCGCCGTTTTAAAGAATATGACAAATAAACCCTTCTGCAACTGTCTACAGAAGGATATTCTATGCCCTAATTTCAGATTCCAATAATTGTAAAACCAATCATCAAGAAACTTCCTAGCAGGGCATCTATCGATATCAACAGCAGCAAAGAAAATGGCATAGTTTTTTAATCTGCTTTTTTCCTTCTCAATTTCCCCAAGCATTTCCGGATTAGGCGAAATGGAAAAAGACTTCAAAGTATCCATAGAACCCTTACCTGGTTTGGCATTTTCATGTTGAAGCGAAAGACAGAACTTAGCCGAAGCCGCGACCGTGGTGTTAGCCACCGCTTCAGAGAAAGTTTTAGCAGATGAAAAAACATTATGTTTATCATTTTCGCTATTAGTTGGTTTAGATGCAGGGGAGGCTACGAATTCATTAATGGGCGTAATGGTAGGAGTAAAGACTTCCGTAGAAGGTAATAAAGGCGGTCCAGACATATTATAATTTTAAAACAACAGATGCTAAAAGGAACGTGCACACCTATAACATTGGGGGAGGAGCGTAGAAGATGTGGACGCCACGATGCACCGCAGAGTCAGCCGCCATTGGCAAATTTTTCCAAAATCAAATATGGTCATTTGGAAGTTAATAGTTTCAATGAATTATTTCAAATATTCATTGAATTTATTTTATAAACAAGTGCCATGTAGTGGCTAGTACTTGTCGTTTTAATATTGTAATAGAAATAGAAGTAATAAATGTATTAAGAAAAGTATTTAAGATTTTATTTTTGTACCTATTATTATCTTCTAATGTTAAGAAATAGTCAATGTGACTTAATTATAATTGTAATTTTAAATTATATATATATATATATATATTGTAGGTTAAACTTATATGTATTGTAATTTGAATTTAGTGTTTATTTTGAGAAATGAAGTTGAGTATTAGAAACATTAAGATGCGGTGTAATATTATCTAATTCTATTCCACTTTTAAGTGATAGAGTATTATACTAAATTGAGAATAACCCTTACCTAACAAAAAACTAATTTTAATATTTTAATACAAGATATAATTTAAGATATAAAAGGCAAAATATAAAAGATAACCCTAACCATAATAGTAACCTTAATTCTAATTTAAGAAGGTTAATTCCTAAGGTTAGCTCTAAACTCTAATTTAATTGCAATGATAAAAAATAATGTAATTATGTAAAAGATTGTGTTTTTTATTTTATAAATTGATTTTATTTTATAAATTAAAAATTATTGGAGTAAGGTACATAATGAAAAATATTAAAAGCTAATAGTTTGATCAAATATTTATTCAAATTATTTTATAATTTTTTGACGTCCAAAGAAAGTTAAAGAAAGACCATGCCCAAATTACAAATTATTGAAACAATTACAAATCAAACAACATAAAAACATATATTATAGTAAAAATTAAGAACAATATACAAATTCATGAAAAAACTTAATTTTAAAATATTAATTATGAAAATTTTTTAGAGGTTTTAATTTTAAAATATTTATAAAAAATTAAATTAGAAGTTATATACCTTAATTTATAAAACAAATTAATTTATAATTAATTTACACCAAAAAATATTTTTATAAAAAAAATTATTTTATTAGAACAACAAATATAAATATTACTTATCTAAAATCTATAAAAGATAAGAGAATCCTAATATTAAGTTTCTATTAAAATAAGTATAAAATAAAACACTATTTGTGAAAAATCTACAAAAATTTCTCTTTTTATTATTTTTTAATAGTTAAGATGCATGGTTTATAAGTTTTCAAATTACTAAATTATTTTTCTTCAATATAATTGGGTCAAATAATTTGCATCTTATTACTGGATTTCCGGATCCATTTTCTACATGAATTTTTTTGGCAAATTTTTAGGTCATTAAAATAATATTTAGTATGGTTTAATTTTTTTTCGAATTATTTACAATGTGTATCTAAATATTTAAATTTTTGCAATTTGATAAGAAATCTAAACTTTTGTAGGTGAAAATATTTTGATGCAAATTAATTGATTATTAATTAATTGTGAAAATCTTGGTAGTTACTATTAAAGGTAACAAATCTTTTATTTTGAAGTAATTTATAAATAGCATTATTCTCACCTAATTTAAAAGTATTAAATTTTGATAGCATAACAACATTAAAACAATAGAATAATAACATGATATAATATAAACATTATTGATATATTCATAAAAAATATAAAATAGAAATATAATTTTTAAAATAAAAATATTATAATATTTTATTTTTTATTTTTTTTAAACAAGTGCTATCAAGATGGGGATAGCATCCTATATTGATGAAAAGAAAGTTACATTATATGATCATAAGTTTATTTCTCCCTTCTAGCCCAAAACGCATAACACAACTAAAATAACATAACCAACCTATACAGTCCAAAACAAGCAAAACATTACTACAGAAGTCGCATGATAGTTTCCATACACTCTCCCATAATGCCCACCTTGTCAATGCTAGCCTCTGACAGCCACCCATCTTCTCTCTGCATCATTCTTCGAAAGGGAGTAAAATCTGCATTTGTGACTCCTTCTCTGAACACCTCCCAAGCCTCTTCCACGAACTCCCTCTTTCTATTTCTCTAAGTGACCATCACCATCTGCGCTTTGTCTTCTGAGTCCGAGCACTCAAAATCCGATGAGAAGCAAGATGGGTTAAAGTAAGAGCCCAGAATGCTAGCCCACTCCTCCTCTACCTAAATTAACGCTCCTCCCTTGAACGCCGCATCCTCTTCCCTTACAAAACCTGTAATTTTCTCCACACACGCCTCCTTTGATGGCATGACATCAACTAAAAGGCATAACACAATATCATATATGAACCCATCACACTAATGTCGGTCCATGCTTAACGCATTAACTACCAAATCTTGGATAGCGGATTGCCCTTCTAGCTCAATTTTGAAGAGTCGTTCACATTGCTCTTCCATGGTCTCCTCTCAGAAAATGCAGCTTAACCCAAAATGGTGCACCAATGTTAAATATGGATTCACTCTAATCTGCGCTTTTCTTTAATAGACCGACATCCTCTAGATGATTCTACTGGCTCTACAATCTAATCACCCACCTACTCTATCCTTCACAAAATCTTTGAAGTGCATACTCAATCCATTCTCAGCGTGTCGTCGAAAAAACCTATCCTAATCACGTGAATTTGCACTGTAGAGATAGACCTCTCCACTCCTAGCACACCATTCAGAGAATCTCTTATCCGATTCCCTTCCTTGGGATGTGCTCACCGTCATTGTGCAAAATCTTCTGCAACTTTGTAAACCCATTCTCTGTCAATGATATGACTACAGACCTAGACTCAGATATTCCTTTGTTGGCTAGATAATCTGCCACTTTATTGTCCTCCCGGTAAATGTGCTTAACTTGAAAGTCTTGCAATCTATTGATCAAGAATTTGATCCTCGGAATCCATGCATTTAGTCTCCAGTTCGTGAAGCCATTTTTTATGATCCTATTTAATATAATTTGGGAGTCACCCTCAATCATAACTTTTGTAAAACCGAGGGAACAAATCAATTTCAGCCCTTCTTCTAAAATTGTGATTTCCGCAATGTTATTTGAAGCCCGCCCACAGGGCCACAAATAGCACCAACTAAACACCCTTCCTCATCTCTAATAACCGCACCATACCCGGCTAATCCTGGGTTACCTCTACTAGCCCCATCGAAATTTAATTTTTCCATCCGAATAGAGGTGGTGTCCATTTTACTTTCATCCTTTCTGTAGACTTGAAATTCTGAATATGACTGCTGATCTGCTTTAGGTTCCAAACTAATTCCGTCTCCCTATCCCATTTGGAGTAGTATTTGAATCTCCTCCCATTGATCTTGCCATTAATGGTTTCTTCAATAGCCTCTTGAATTTTAGCAAATAGGAAAGGGGCCTCTAACTCTTCCTCCCTAAATATTCTTTTGTTCCTCTCTTTCCACACATGCCATACTAACATATATGGACTAACAATCCATAAGTTGCCCCATTTAGAACTTTGCCACCTATCGGCCATGCAAATATAAAGTCTTTGAAACATTGATTTCACACCATCTGAATTTAGAGCTTCGCCAAAAGCCAATCCCAACACTACTTTGTGAACAAACAACCGTACAACAGATGTTCTGTTGTTTCTTCATCTTTCTTCCAAAGGGTACATCTATTAGACCTTGCTATACCTATGGTTTTGAGTATGTCACTTGTTAGTATCCTACCATGCAAAGCAATCCAAAGGAAGGCACCTGCTTTAGGCAATATTCTTTTATCCCAACACAATATGGTCGGCCAATTCCTATCTATTTGTCGCTTTCTTTGTAGTTCGTACCCCAGATTAACTCTATATTTTCCTGATTTTGTTGCATTCCACACTAAAGAATCATCTTCATTTGAAACAAAGGTCTTTCTTCTTTTTAGTATTTCCTCCAACTTTGACTTGTTCTCACTCGGCCAATCTCCTACTCATTTCCATGAGATTGGGGCATTAGGGGAGTGGATTGAATCAACATAATCTGCCACATAAACTCCCATATTTGCCTCTATTTGATTAATCCAATCATTGTATTTTATAATCTCTACCAATGCAACCTCCCCATTCCAAGAGTCCCTCCAAAACTTGGCTTTTTTCCCATTGCCAATTGTCCAAGTGAGGTGATCTATTATTATCTTCCTACTTTCCCATATAAATTTCCAAATCGGAGATCCTCCAACGGAATTAGCCACTATGAATATCCTTTCTGGATCACTTGAGTCCAAATATTTTGCAGCCATAACTTTGCACCATCCTTTTTGAGGACCAATATACATTTTCCAAGCTAATTTGGCCCCAAGAGCTAAATTTTGTAGTTTCATTTGGCTGAGACCTGCCCCGCCATCCTCCTTGAGGAGGCAGGCGGTATCCCAATTGATAAGGGGGATCTTTTTTACTTCTTGCAACCCTTCCCAAAGAAATTTTTTAAGCATACCATCTAAAGAAGATATTGCCTTACAGGACAATCTATAACATGGCATATAATAGATTGGTATTGTAGCCAATACAGACTTTATCATTTGAATGTGCCTTGCCTGAGAGAGCTAGTTATTCATCTATGTCGTTGACTTAATTTTGCATTTTTCAACTACTTCATCCCATAATTTATCATCCAACCTTCCTGAGAACAAAGGAACTCCAGGGTATTTGATAGGGAAACTGCCATGACTAAACTAAAGGATGCCTGAAATTTTTCGATTGAAGTCTCCTACTTGTATTGAGAAAATAAATCATGGATTTTTTCTTATTCATGTTCTGCCTGGATACTTTTTCATAATTATCTAATACTTCCTTTATGGTATAAGCTTCCTTCTCTAAGGCTTCTCCAAACAATATGGTATCATCCGCAAATTGAGAGTAAGAAATCGAATCCAGGGAGGTTGAGATGCTAACCCCTTTTCATAAGCCTTGCCCCACCCTGTTTGTGATACTCCTACCTAATACTTCAGCCATAAGCACAAACAAGAAAGGCAACAGGGGATCTCCTTATCAAAGTCCATTAGTAGCAGGGAAAAAACCACTAATAGACCCATTCACTATGATCAAAAAGCTAACAGAAGAGATGTAGTGACTAATACATTTCAACCAAATATTATCAAAACCAAATCTTCTAAGGACCACCAAAAGAAAGCTCCATACAACGCGATCGTATTCCTTAGACACGTCTAGTTTAACAATCATACCTTTGAACCTAGAGGAATGCATAGAGTGTATATTTTCAGCAGCCAAGATGATGCTATCTGTAATCTCTCGACCCGGGGTGAATCCATGCTGATTGGGTGAAATAATCTTCATTGGTATCCATTTCAGCCTGTTCACCATCACCTTGGACAATATTTTGTATATGGAATTGCATAATGAGATTGGTCGGTAATCAACTATGGAAGAGCATTCCAATTTCTTAGGAATAAGGGTGATGTTGGTATGATTGATTTCCTTCACAAATCTACCCTATTTTCTAAAGTTCTCCATAATTTTTAGAAAATCATGCTCCAAGAGCCCCCAACATTTCTGGTAAAAATCCATTGTGAACCCATCAGGACCGGGAGCCTTGTTTGGATGAAGATCAAACACTGCTTTTTTAACCTCCTCTAAAGAGAAAGGGCAACATAATGATAAATTATCCTTGTCTAAAACTTCTCTATGAATAACATATGTCATATAATGAGGCGGATTGTCGCTGCTACCATCTCCCAACAATTCCCTGAAGAAATTCAATGCCACTTCCTCTATAGCCTCCAGTGAAGAATGTTGATTGCCTTCTTTATCCAAAATCAAATCAATACAATTTCTACTCCTTTTTGCCTTCACTGATGCATGGAAAAATTTCTTATTAGCATCGCCTTCTTTAATCCACAATTCTCTAGACTTATCCCGCCAAAACAATTCTTCTCTCCGAATTAACTCTACCAACCCCTCCTTGAGAACGTTCTCTTTATAATAATCTTCATTGGATATCCCAGAAGAGATGATAATGTTGTTTAGTAATGCTAATTCTTCCTCTACTCGCTCCCTTTCAAAAAAAATATTTTTAAAAATGTCTCTATTCCAAATTTTAATCTTTTCCTTTAAAAAATTTAATCTTTTAGTAAAGGTATAAGACGGGGAACTGAAAAATATATTGCTTTCGCACCACCAACGTTCAAGATGTGATAAGAAATCCTTCTCTCCACCACATACTCAAAAATATGAAGCTACTCTTATCTTTGGACAGAGCCTCACTCAGTTTTAACTCTACAGGAAAATGATCTGATAAGGATATGGGAAGTATAGACGCCTCAACCTGATAAGATGACTCTACCCAAAAGCTTCCAATAAAATGTCTGTCCAATCTTTCTGAAATGTGTGCAAAATTAGCCCTACGATTAGTCCATGTGAATAAACCATTTTTTGGGATAACATCCATCAAATGATTCTGAACAACAAAGTCCAAGAAGTCTTCCATCACCTTGGTAGACATCCTCAAACCTCCCTTTTTCTCGTCTAAATCAAGCAATGCATTAAAGTCTCCTGCCACAACTAATCTATCATTATTCAAAAGGAGAATTTTTTCTGAAAGAGTACTCCAAACTTGGACCTTATCCATGGTTTTCATTGGCCCATAAATATTGAATAATGGAAATCCCATATTCTCCTTGAAGTAAAACACAAAACACATCATCCCATTCTCAGCTTTCTCTAACAAGGTAACTTTGACTAAAGTTGGGTTCCAAATGATACCGAGGCCTCCCGCTGTACCATTAGCTTCCTGAAAAATGCCCTCCCAACCTTTGCAATGTTTCATAAAACTGTTCAATTTCTCTAAACTAAGTTTAGTTTCTTGAAAGATAATGATTTCGCTACTGCTTCTACAAAGCGCTTGTTTTACCAAGCATCTTTTATCAGGCGCGGGGAGACCCCTGGCGTTCCATGTAGTGATCTTCATTTATTGCCAAGGGAGAGACCTTCTCCCCTATCTTTTTGCATAAAGTCAAACACACTAACTAATCCCTTCTCATTAGTTGTGTCTTCCCTTTTTTGACGATTACTCCTTCTACCCTGACAGCCTTTTGCTTTCCCAAGCAAAGCATTGGCCGACTGACTAATGCATCTCGGATCCACATTCTCTAGGGAATCTTCAAGGAATAGCTCTTCTTCAAGTTCCTTGTCTAGTTCAACCTCCATATCAGAAAAGCCTCTGTACGAGTGGTTGCTTCGTAGGGGTGACAAATTCCCTTCCTTAATTATTGGAGTATCCTGCCTGAGAAGATCCTCTCCACTTCTAGTTTCCCTAATTGCGACACTATTTTGCTCTACTTCCATAGGGCCTTTCCCTGATTTAGACATGGGCTCCTTATCTAGATGCTGATGTTGCAAAATTGCTTCTTGTAAATTTGCAGTTGAGCCCATAACCGTTTTCAATTGGATTGATTTGGGCCTCCATTTTTTTGTAAGACGGCTGAATGGTTTTCTTGCTTTCCTGACAAACATCTTACAATCTTCTTGTCCATGAAATTTGCTCCCACATCTAGAACAACAGCGAATCTCTTTTTTGATTTCCACCTGTTGACCCCATACCCCATTTGACACTCTCAGCAATATGGAGTCTGGGACACGTCTCGACGCTGTTATCCTCAGTCTTGCATATTTACAAAGATCTTCTTCATCATTAAAATCTATCTCCAAAACCATTCCTAGCATTGAGAGGGTAGGTAGGGCCTATACTGAATAAAGAGGGGCCACCCTGAGTGTTTATAACTGAACAAAAGGAGAAGGTAGGCCCAACCGCAGGTGGTGGCGAGGAAGGAATCGATCCAACCCTGGCAACATTAGCTGGGGCATGCAGGGTGGGATTAGAAGGCAGGGTGGGAGGCGAACGCAATTGGGTCGCTTTGTCAGTCATATGAGCCAGCCAATTCGACGCATTGGGAGGGGAGGAAAATATCGTTTGGTCGCTTTCACAGTCTACGGAGCCAGAACCAAGCATTCCAGTGAAAAAAACTATAGCAAAAAAGAAAAGAACCAACCATGCAACCTAATTATCAGCTTCCATGTGCTTAGAGAGAATAAGCCCAGTCTAGTCATCCACCAAGAATTGGAACAGTTCCTTAGTCATGTTGCTTTCTAGCCCGCCCTGGTCAGCCTTATCCTGGTGGAGCAAGCACAGAGAGGTAGCCGACGAGTGCATCACTTTGACAGCAAATTTCCCAATTTTGTTAACATAGGAATCCAAGTGCTCCAATTTTTTCTTAACACCATTTAACTCTTCAGAGATAGCACTGCAACCCGAACACTGCACTGCCTCTTCCTTCTCCCCACCATCAACAGCAGTCTGCCCACCTTCATAATGCCTTTCATCCCCCTCAGAGGTGTGGGGCAGCGAAATGTTAGAATGAGGTGAGGTGTTCTTGATATCCTCCTTAATGGTCTTTGAGTTGGGGACATTAGTGCCCAGATTGGAGGAATTTGAGCCCTCCGTAGCCTCCATTTCCTCCTCCCCCTTTTCACTTTTTGGTTTCTCATAGTCATTCTCTTCTTTATTAGCATAATTCTTTCTCACGATGATTTTCTTCATCCATGGTTTGTTAGCAAATCTGTGGGATCTTCCCAGGGTGATACCATCCTCTGCATCAGACTCAGCAAGAAGGATTTTAGGTTTCTTTCTGGGTTTCTTGGAGGTGGTTTTCGCAGTAGAAGGGTTGCTTCTATTTTTTTCCCCAATTTTGAGGGGGCAGGGTGGGCCTTGGTCAGGGGATTGACAAGGGGTCATTGGAATTTTTGAAGACTTTTTGAGGCCTTTTTTAGATACCTTAAGGGGATCCGGAATGGAGGGGGCAGGTTGAACCGAGATAGGTTTAGGGGTACAAAGGACCTTGTGAAAATTGTAAAGCCGAAACATCACCCCCTGGTGGAGGATGGTAAAATTACCCTCTTGACTCATACAATTGTGGACATCTTTAACAATAGATTCAAGAGCATGCAGCAGGAAGAATGGAAAAGAAATGGTGTCATGGTTGCGAAAGTGATTGAGCAGTGAGAAATGATAATAGTAGAAAACACCATACCTTCCCTCGAGGGTAAATTATTTCATAATGATTTTGCAAACCTGATCCAACGGGTAGGGTAAAATTTCTGTGTTGAAACCCCCACGCATTCTCGTCGGTTCCTCACCCTTTTTGAAGAAGCAGTTCATGTTGTTCTCGTCCGCAAACCTGTTGTTTTCTTCCACTTTCTGCCTTCAGTAGAGAGACCCGTAGCCTGGGTGGGCAATAACTTCCTCACTAATTTCAAATGAAATGTCCTCCATGGCCACCCTCCTATCCTTCCAACTATTGACAAACTGCATGGAGAGGTTTTCATTGAACTCCTTCATGGCTTCCATGAATGGGATGATTCCTCCTTCTTTAGAATACATCCAGACGCACGAGTTGTTACAAAAATAGTCATCAATAATGTGTGGTTCCACCCGGACTAAATCCCCCCCATGATAGCTTCCTTCAGAGTGAAGTTGAGATGCAACACGAGCCTGAAAAGAGAAATGCAGAGGGAAAAACCAGAACTGGAGTTAAGAGAAAACAACCGTAAATTAGCCAAAATATTGTGCAAGGCGCAATAATTATTTTTAGTGGTGTTTCCCAAGGTATGCGTCTGCTAGCTCTAGGAAGCATGTGAAGGGACACCTCTTGATATCTTTGCCAACTTGCAAAGATCATCATTATGGAGAGATCTTAGTTTCCAGTTAAGGTAATAATTAGAGTCCTTGTTGTGATTAATGATTAAAAGTTGGCTCTCCAACCCATTGGCGACATAGAAATAGGTGGCTAGCCATGTCACCATCGGGCAGAGAAGGTGGGCACCACTTGAAGCCAACATGGCATGGCATGGCCCGCCCAATTTGAATTTAAATTTCCCACCAGCAACATAGCATAGCAGTCGGCCTAAAGTGACTTGTTGAGAAGGAGGATGTGGCACTTCATTGATGGATAGAGGTGATTTGTTCATTCCTAATAAGGTCCTTATGCCTATCAATAAGAGAATCTAGGT
Source organism: Cryptomeria japonica (assembly GCF_030272615.1). NCBI lineage: Eukaryota > Viridiplantae > Streptophyta > Pinopsida > Cupressales > Cupressaceae > Cryptomeria > Cryptomeria japonica. The sequence goes on along the minus strand of NC_081414.1, from coordinate 291,977,386 downwards.
GTCTCCAGCACCTCATACCTTTTATCTCCAACCCGTCGTAGACAGAGAGTCTGCCAACGCATTCCCCTCTATAGATATGTTAAATTTGAAATTCCTCCAACCAGACTATCATGGACCAGATGTCCTTGATGACATTGTTGATCATCCAGCTGATCCCTAAAACACCTTTAGCAACCTCAATAATTAGCTTAGAGTCCCCTTCAATGATCAGTCTTTTAACATTGATGCCAAGACCTAGCTTAATCACCCAAAAGAGAGCGAGGGCTTCAGCCATGTTGCTCAAGACAAAGTCAAAATTTCCCACATAGGCCAAAACCAGCTTGCCCAAGTTGTCTCTGATAATTCCACCCCCTTCCGCAGAACCATTGCAAGCAGCAGCGTCAAAATTAAGTTTGAGCCATGAGGGGGGAGATGTTGACCATCTGGTATTAAGCCTCTCCATTTTTTTCAAATTTTCATATCAAAGGAAGCTATCTGGCAGATTCCATGTTTTAATCCAGCTCCGATCCAATACCATAGGGGCATGTTGCGGAGTTTTCCACCTGCATATGAGGGCATTTTCCCTGAGGTACTTCTCAGCTATGTCAGTCACTGTGTCAGCCAAGTTTTTGGTGTCATGGAAGATCCTATTATTCCTTTCCTTCCAGATATGCCAACAGACGTGGGGAGGGATGAGTCTCCAAAAAGTCTGATCGGTGGGTGAGTGAAGGGGCACTTCCAGTTGCTGATAAACTGTTGCAAGTCTTCCAAGAATGTCCAAGCCAAATCAAATTTTTGAAGAACTTTGTACCAAGCCCTGGAAGTGAAAGGGCAATGGATAAAGAGGTGATTTATGCTTTCCTCAACACAATTACACATAACATACCTATTGCCAAGCAGAAATCCCCTCCTCTTCAGATTATCAATAGTAAGTATCTTCCCGTGAAGGGTCGTCCACTAGAAGAAGTTAATTTTAGGGATGAGTTGAGAGTTCCAAACTTCTTTCCAGCTGTAGCAATCATTCATGGGGGTAAACAAGAGATTGTAGGCCGAGTTAACACTGAAAGTCCCTGAAGGGTTTACGGTCCAAACAATTTTATCAATGTGAGTGAATAGGGGATCCTAATCCCCTCAAGAAGGGATTGCAGCTCTTCAGGAAAATGGATCCACTGAGGGGTATTTCCCAAACTATCAGTGAGCCTTAACCGGCAGCAAGAGGGAGAGATGTAGTTTATCACAAGGGATCCAAAAAAATCCTTGAGAGTTACCATGAGGCAACTCAACCGGGAGGAGGCAAGGGGTCTTTCTCCAAACCAATTGTCCTCCCAGAATCTAATTTTCTGACCATTACCAACTTGCCACTTTAGACCCTATTTGAGAAGTTTCTTGTTCTTAACAAAGTTGTTCCATATTTTAGACCCTGGAGGGAGCTCATTGGAAGAAAGGAGGGAGGGGAAGGGGGTGTGATTTAAGTACGTGTCCCTCATAGTCTTGCTCCAGTCAGTTTTGCCCTTCATAAGGATCCATCCGATTTTAGTCAACAAGGCCTTATTCAAATCAAATATTTTTCTAATCCCAAGACCTCCCATGAGCTTCGGTTTGCACACCTTCTCCCAGTTGACTAAGTTGATTATGGCCTTCTCCTTCAATCCCATCCACAGAAATATTCTTTGGATTCTCTCAAGTTTCTCAACCATAGTATTGGAAATCTTGAAGAGAGAGGAAGTAGACAGGAAGTAGACAGGAACACCTTGAAGAGAGGTCAACAGTAGCTAGAGTTTACTCGCACTACTCAGAGTTTTTTCAGTCCATCCAGCAAGTTTATTTTGCATTATTTCTAAGATTGATTCCCAAAAGTGGGAGGTGACCTCCTTGATAGTGAGGGGGAGACCCAAGTAGGAATTAGGGAGATCAGCAGCACTACACCCAAGGATTTGCATAAGCTTACCCTAGAGGTTATCTGTGTTAAAAAAGTAAATCTTGCTCTTGCAATAGTTAATCAGTTGACCAGAGGCAAGGGCGTACTCTTCCAGGAAATGTTTCTATTCTTTAGCCTCTATCACAGATGATTGGCCGAAAAGGAAGGTGTCATCCATAAATTGTTGCATAACCATAGGAGGAAGGGTGGAAGCAGCTTTTACTCCCAAGATTCTACTGGTCTTGATTAGATTGGAAAAATTCCTACTCAAGACTTCTGCTACCATAATGAACAAATAAGGTGAGAGTGGGTCCCCCTGCCTTAGCCCCTTCCCAACCTTAAATAATCCCCAGGGGGTGGCATTGACGATCACCAAATAGTGAACACTTTCCATTGCCACCGTGATAATATTGATAAATCTTTCTTGGAATCCCATCTTAGAAAGGACCACATACAGGAATTTCCGATTAACTTTATCATAAGCCTTAGATATGTCAACTTTGAGAGTCATACTTGGGTTGCGATTTTTCTCCATGGAGTGGCTGGCCTCATGGGTAGTAATGAAAGTGTAGCGTTGTAAATTGTACGCACTTGCTAGGGTGGTACAATTTCACACCTAGTTTAGCACCCGCCTTGGCGCATTTTGTATTTTGCATTGCATTTCTCCTTTAGCACTTAATTAATCAAATTAATTAGGTCTAAGGTTCTATTTCATCATCTTCCATATCATAAAGTTGGGCCCTTTCATTAAAGTGTGCCCTTTCCATTTTATTTCTCCAATACATCATTTAATTAAAAACCCTAATTAGGTCCTATTTCAAACTTGGGGGCTTGATTTCGGGGGTCAAAACATCTTGAAATCACCTATAACTTCGGGATTCGCTCTAAAATCATCATATCCGACGGCCCTGAAAATTTGGTGAAAAGTTGTCGGGACCATGGCGCCCAGAGAGGACCATGGCGCCCGGAGTGCACATGGTCCCGGACATTTTTCCCGAAATTTTAGGAGCGCGATCCAATCATAAAATAAAGCTTAACCCCAAGAAATTGGTCGGATATTCAATCTCTAGGTCAGCCAAAAGTCGAAATTAAGACCTAGGGTTTCATATATAAGAGCTCTCTTTCTTCATTTGAAAGGATCCGAATTTTTGGGCTTTCGAGGACCTTCTATGCAGCGAAAGAGCAGATCTTTGAAGACTTCAATAACATTCAACATCCATCCATCAAGCATTCATCAATTTCATTCATTTAGGGCTTGGGAGACATTGAAGAACAATAGGAGATTACCGACTGAAGATTGGCTTGTACTCCTCCCTTGAGGGTTGGGTATGATTTCATGTTGTTTTCATGTCTTTGCATAAGCTTCAATATATCTTTTATTCATGCTTTAGATCACTTTGCATCTTGATTTAGAGCATTTACATTATCATTTACAAGCAATTAGGGTTCACTTTCTAGGTTGCTCTAGTTTGCTTTCTTGCATTTAAGGACCTTGCACACACACTAGGTCTGCACACACAATACATTTTACAATACAACTTGGCTATTCATGGAGGTGGAAATCACCGAAGCAGGGGTTTGACTAAGGCAAAACCCTATATAGCCGCCCACCACACCTTTTCAGATATAAGTGCAAGTTTCGGAATTTGGACGACGCCGCAAGTTACAGATCCGGAAGAAGCAGACGAAGACCGAACTTCACACCAAATCTCATAGCAAAAGACCGGGACAGGGGCGCTGGGTGCCCTGGTCCTGCCAGGATAGGGGCGCTGGGCGCCCTGGTCCCTGGGACAGAGGCGCTGGGCGCCCTGGTCCTCCTGACAGACAACATTTTTTGACATTTCTGGCAGTTTTCCAGAGTGCAAAACAACAGTTTTAGGTGCAGTTTCCAGCACTGTATCAGGACAGTGGCACCCGCGCCCCCGTCCTGAACATTTTCAATCAGATTTTGACTCCAGGTACGCATTTTCATTCTTACCTTGTCCTTGTGTTTACAGCTTTCCATTGTTTAAGTTCAATTCTGCAATCTTGCTATTAGTTCATACTTGCATTTTGTGATTAGGACTTGAACTTGCATCATTTTATCTTTCAATTTCAATGAAGGAATAGAAATCCTAATAGGTAGCCCGTGGCTCTCTCTTTCACAAGAAGAAGTAGCCAATTGTGTGATACCTCTAGGCTCTTTCGTATTTTGTAATGTGTGTCAAAAGGTAGGATTAGGGCATGTTAACCTAGTCTCACTTTTTCCCCCACACAGAAAGCATCAAGAATTTGCCTGCCCAAACAAAGCCTTTTTGAGAGGGACTGATCCATTTATCAAGGAGCGGTTTGATTCTATTGACAACGACTTTAGAGAAAATTTTATAGACTGAGTTACATAGGTTGATGGGTCGATAGTCAGTCATGAGTTTCGGGTCAAGAACTTTGGGCACCAAAATAATGAAAGTGTTATTCAATTTCTTCAGAAGGTTTCCAGTGCGGATGAAGTCCCTGGTAGCTTTAGTTAGATCATACTTCATAGTTTCCCAGAAGACCTAGAAAAAAGCAAGGGGGAAGCCATCAGCACCAGAGGCCTTAAAGGCAACCATATCAAAAACCACTTATTTAACTTCTTCTTCAAACACATAGCTTATCAGCACCTCATTATCAGCCTCATCCAAAACTTGAAGGATGAGACTGGGGAGTTTATCGCTGATCTCAATAGGTTCATTGGCCCTATCATTCGTGTAGGCATTAGCAAAGTGAAAGGCAGCCCATTGGCCAATTTCATTATTCTCCACCACTTCCTCATTTTTGTTATTGAGAATGGATCTGATAGTGTTTCTCCTTTTATTCTTTGAGGTTGATCTGTGAAAGAAGGATGTGTTCCTGTCCCCCTCAGTTAACCATTGGATCTTGGATCTTTGCTTCTAGTAAATTTCTTCTAGGTTCATGATTTCTTTCCATTTGTGTCTTCATCCCTCCTCCTCTTTATGTGTGTCCATAGAGGAAATTCCCTCCGCAATGATCCTCTGGAGGCGGTCCAAATTGGTTTCAGCCTCCTTTCTCTTGAAGATATCCCCAAAGGAAGAAAGGCTCCAGGCTTTGACCTCCTTTTTGACAATTTCCAAATTTTTAGAAATTTTGAACATAGTCATACCTTGAACAAGGGAGTTCCACCGGTTTTGAATGCATTGTTTGAAGTCTGGATAGGAGTGCCACATGATCTCATACCTAAAGGGTGAGGGACCAGAGGCCAGCTTGTCAACCCAAAAGAGGAGGATGGGGGAGTGGTCAGAGATAGTGTGTGGTAGAGACAAGAGCAAGGAATTGATTCCAATGTTCCACTTAATAGAGATCATAAACATGTCCAACCTAACTTGAATCAGATTGGAGCCTTTTCTGTTATTAGACAAGGTGAAAGGGTTCCCTTGAAGGTCAAGATCAAGTAACTCATTATTTCTGATGAAGTCAACAAAGTCGATCATTCTCTCACTGTAGTCATTTAGACCTCCTATCTTCTCAGAAGAATAAAGGGGGGTGTTGAAATCCCTAGCTAACATAAACAAGTCCTTATTGTTAGTCAGGAAGGAAGTGGTTTCCTCCCAGATTAGAACCCAGCCATGTCTAGTATTAGGAGCAAAAATGTCAAATAAGAACCAAGAGAAGTTATTCATAGTGAACCTGGTAGAAAGAAAGTTGTGAGAAGAGCCAACCGTGAGCCCATCCAGCTTGCTCTTACTCCAAAGAGTACCAATTCCTCCTGAAGCACCTTTCACCTCTCCATAATGAAAGGCAGCACCCGGTCATAAACTGTCAACAAACGTAGAAAAATTTTGGTAAGTCATTTTCACCTCCTAGATTAGGATAATATCAAACCTATTGGTGAGTATGCATTGCTTAAGAGCATACTACTTTTGGGGGTTGTTTAAACCCCTTAAGTTCCATGAAAGAAACCTCATTTATTTCCCTTCTGAGTTGTCTCCAGAGTTAATTGCCTTCCACTGGCAATTTCCCTGGCCATTGCCTTAGTTCTGAGGGTCCTCTTAGAGGGTATGCCTAGTTTAGGGTTGTTTCCCACATCCGCCTTCTTATTTCCTCTAGTTTTTCTTTTTGGTTCCTGCCATTCCCCCTTCTCCTTATCCGTCGATGATGACGGGACAGAGCGACTACCATTAGAGAGAGTAGTGATATCCCCAGTAGATCTCTAGTAGCAGATGAAGAGGAGGTAAAGTCCAGACAAAACCCTATGGTAGGTGAGGCCCTAGCTCCAGTGGTCTAGATACTCCTCCCACAACTTCCCATTGAGATAGGTATCAGCTGCACGATTGTTGGCGGAGTGGATACATTGTGCCCTTTCTTCTCCTTGATACTTGCCTCCTCTTTAAGACCTTCTTGTTCTATCTTCGCTTAGGGGATCTCTCCTTCTTCTAGCTCTGGGCCCAAGCATCTCCTCAAGGGGGTAGGAACCTTCTTGGAGTCAGGGGTAACTATCATGTTAAGAATACAAGCCAAGAATGGGTAGCCCTCCTCAGTGGTATCTTGAGGACCCATATTCTCTATCGGGTCCTTGGTCTAACCCACAATATTGTCAGAATTCGAGGGGTTAGGGAGGTTACCATTCTCAGTTGTCTCCCCAATAACAATACCTAAGGATGATAGCTTCTCCTTCATCTTTTCCTCTGGAGGTTGTGGGGTTGGGCAATCCGCAATAACATGACCATGTTTGCCACATCTTTGACAATATAGGGAGGCGTTCTCATAGACAATAGCCTGTGTCCATTTACCCCATTTGGATTTAAGGGCAGTGAAATTAGGGAGGGGGTTGTTAACAACCACATTCACACAAAGGTGAGTATAAACAAGTCTGGACTTCTGCATCATCACATTGTCCATAGCAATAAACTGACAAAAATGAGTTACCAATCCATCTAAAAATGGTATCGTCCCAAAATTTCAGAGGGAGGCCCGGAAGTTTGATCCAAACCGACGCCAATCTAAGGAGGTCCACACTTGGGTCAAACCTCGGCTTCCACTTGGAGAGAGTAAGGCAATGTTTACCATAAGACCATGAACCAGACATAATATAGATGAAGTCTTCTTCTGCAATAAATTTGAAAAGGAAGAGTCCACCAAGCATAGCAGAGACCGAGACACTACCTTTGATTTTCCATCTAGAACCGGCCCATCTTCTGACCATATATATAGCGGGTCTAAAGGCTAAGAATCTTCCTACCAGGGAAAGGTGAAGGGAGGAAGCAATATTATCCATGATACTGTCTGGGAGGCAAATCTCAGTGCCCTCCTCACCATCAGTAACTCTTGGCAGCAACGTCGAAATCTCTGACTTGGAGTTACCATCAAGGGCACCTTTCTAGGAGCTCTCTTGAGCTTCCCCAAGCAAAGGTCCCACAGCCTGAGTCTTGGGATCCTTTTTGGGGTGATCCAAGTTGGGGGCCACTAGTGGAAGCTTCGCAAGGCAGGGGGCCTCGTGCAGCACTACATTGCAAGAATCAATCGAGGTAGCCCACCCACCTCCTTAGGCACGCAACACAAGAGCCAGATCTGGACAAATCTTCAGGTTAGCCCGGGGGGTCAACATCCAAGGAGGCTTGTCCCTCCCCTGCAGAAACAACAGGCATAGCAGGAATTACAAAAAATTGTAGAGCGGGAAAAAATTCCTTGAGATTCGTTTTACTATTTTTTTATCCTTCAAACATGGTTAGGGTAAGGGTTAGGTAAAGTTAAAAATTGGAGTTAGGGTTAAGGATCAATTATACTTATATGTAAAAAAAAAATCATTTAGTGCTAGGGTTAAATTATTGTTAGATTCAAAGAGGTTAGGAATACAATTTATTTAAGATTAGAGTTATAATTGGAATTAGAGACATGACTTTTATTGGAGTTAAAATAGAGTTAGGGTAAGTGTTAAAATTAGTGCTCAATTTAGGTTAGGGATTATTATGTGTTAAATTTAGGATTCAATTAATTTATAATTAACATTCAATTAGTATTATAGTTAGGGTTCAAATAAGATTACAACTTAATTAGGGTTAGAATTCAATGATTCTCATTATTATTTATAAGATAAAATATAGTAAAATTATGATCTTTGAATTATTTGCATGTGTTGCATTATTATTTAATATTATTATTATAGAGGAATTACATTTTTTTGTAATTATAATGTATAATTTTAAAATAAGTGTCACAAATGCTTATCATTTTAATAAACTAGAAAGTATATAAGATTTGAATTAACTGATTTTTAATATAATTTAAAAATAAAAATAATCAATTTCTTTTGAATTATAATTGAAACTTAGAAGTATATACATTGTAAGTTAAAATTATATGTATTGTAATTTAATTTTGATTTTGATTTTGATTTTGATTTCAAGAAATGAAATTGTATTAGATATAAAAAGATATATTATATATACTAATTTATGTTTTTTATAGTATACATATGTTTATTTATTTATATAAAGCTTATAAAAAAATTAGATATTTATATATTTGTTTAATTGATGTATTAAATAAATTGATAAAAATATTTAAACATATAAATATCATCTTTACATACCTAAAAAATTGCCTAAAAAAAATCATTTAGATGTGTAAAATAAATTGATAAAAAAATTTAAACATATAAATATCATCTTTGCATACTTTAAAAATTGCCTAAAAAAATTCATTCAGATTGCAATAGTACTAGCCTACAAGTACTAATAATGCCTCTTGTTTTGTGCAAATCATAGTTACATCCTTGTTATACTCTTAAACATTTGTTTAATTTTTATTTATTTAGTATTTTTTTATTTTTTTTTGTGTATTACCTTCACATATGACATTTAAGTGAAAGAAAAAAATTTTAAAAATTATTATTAATATTAATTTTTATTACAAGATGTATAGAAAGATTGTTATAGTAGAATTTCTGTTTTAGACAAATGTTTAATAGAAATATACTGAAAGCCTTTTTTTAAGAAGTTTAATGAAAATATAAAAAATATATTAAAACATAATAGTATAATCATATCTTAATAATAATTTGATATCAATTATAATATCATAATATAATAATAATTTAATGATCAAATTATAATATCATAATATAATAATGAATTAATATTAATTATAATATAATCATTTCTAAAGAACAAATATGATATTTTTGTTTTATTTTATTTTTCTAATGAAATAATGAACAAATTTATAATATCATTCTGTAGAGGACTCTAACATATCATTCCGAAATAGATCAACATGAAAAAAGTGGACTAACTTAAAAATAAAAAAAAAAGAGAGAAAAGTAGTTATTAGGTATAATTGAGTTTTAGAAATAATGTTATTTGGTCCTTGGCTGGTTAACATTCTTTATGTATTGTAATGCAAGGCTATATCATTACAAAGTGGGAAACGTGCTGGAATTCTGCAAAAGCCATGGGAATACATAGATGAAGAAATTAGTGGTTGATGAATTGGATTCCAATATGGCAGTTGTGCATATATTAACGTGTTATGTAAGTTGTTATGTAGATTTATTTGCATTAAAGGATACTGGAAGGGTATATAACTTTCCTTCTCTACTTATATTACATTTTGACTGGTTATAATCATATGAATTAATGAGGGTAACACATTGAGTCGTCTGTATAAGAAGGCACAATTTAAGGTTTGACGATGGTTATGACCCTTGTGATCCTGCATATTATGGTTGCTTCTGTCCATGAAACTCGTCCGTTTGATATTTGATGGACGTTTATACAAATCAAGAGAAATATTTGATGCTATTATCTAATCATTCGAAGAACTTTTTGCATTCCTTTATTGAAAAGCAAGCTGCCATCTTCAAGAATTTGTGTTTCATTATTTGACTAAAGAAGGTTCTTCCTATGAAGAACGTGATGATGCAAGCTCAAAGAGTCTAAATATAGAAGGTTCTTCCATGAAGAACTTGATGATGCAAGCTCAAAGAGTCTAAATATAGAAGGTTCTTCCTATGAAGAACTTGATGATGCAAGCTCAAAGACTTCTAATCGTCTACTAGTTTTTCCTTTTCTCTATTCCCTGCTTTTATTATGTTTAGACATCAATGGTTGCCCTCTATGTCCTACATTAGTACGCTTGACCACCTTAATTTGCGAAAAAAAAAGTTCCTAAGACATATTTGGGTACTAAATACTCAAACTTCTTTTCACCAACAACTATATTAAATAATTGTGTGAAAGGCAGATGTCCTTACATTTCTAAAATTCTATTGCCATATGAGAAAGAAGGTGGTAGAGGTAATCAGACTCATTCACATGTCGATGATGTCACATGGGGCTCAGCAATTTGAAGTGGGTAGAGTGGGGCAGAGAGTGTCTTCCTTCACAAGTGAAATATGTTCTACAACAAAGGCCCATTTCCATGGAAGAGATGTTTGCCCGGTACCCTGAGAAGTCTCCAACAGTGGGTCTCCAGGGATTGTAAACTCTACCTGAGCATATATAGCATCATGGTGCTTTGGGAAATCTTCTCCCTCCATTGGAAGCCCTATTACTTCAAATTTGTCAATCATCGTGGCATCAACTCTCGTACCCTTAACCATAGCCACATTGTTTTCCAAGGTATGTGCAAACTATCTGGCTACCTCTTCATTATATCGAGTCAATTTATGAATTAACCTAACAACCATGCTTCTTCAAATTCTCCACTACACTCTGCATCATCCTCTACAATAGAACGTCCTATAGGCTCTTTCTTTACAAGGTCACTACCCATTTCTGCTAATCTTCATTCTCTTGTTGTGTACAGTTCCTCTTAATTTCTCTTCTCAAATTCCCTCAAATTTGTTGCCTTCAAAATTCTCTATGTTCTTAATATTCTCTCAATTGGTCTTTTTGGACTGCTTGTGTTATGCATCTAATTTTATTGAGGGTTTTCATGCTACAGGTTAAGTTACTTGGCAACAAAGAGATGGGTAAGGTTATCCGCTCCCCAGCTTAAAAGTGTTACCTATGTCCACACGTGACTTGGACAGGAAGGGGCGAGGAATTCCACTATTTTAAATAAGCATGTAAAAGTATGATTACACAAATGAAAAAAATATACTTATGCGATTATGAATGAAATTGTAATGAAATAAATGTGATAAACATATGCGGGAGTATTTTGTATCTACTGTAATAAGGAGAGAACTTTGTGGCATAAAGATGTGACAGCAGATCATGAATGAATATGATTGGCATTAAACATGGATTACTGAAGTACATGGCCAAAAGGTGAAATAGGTTTTATGATGTAGTTGTTGAAGATGCATGAGATGATGTGGAGAAAAATATTGCTGTAAACTGAATGTAAATTGTTGAACAGGTCCCTCTTGCAATTTCTACGTGCATATAGTAGATGACTGGTAAAATATTTATAATGGAAAATGGAATGTTCCCAATGGGAACTTTATTATTTGCAATGGGAACTTTTTTAAAATGGGCATGAGAGATCATTTTTAGGGTCAAATGTTGTACGAACTATTTTAGATGGAGAGTATGAATTATTTTATGAATTTTGCTTTGTTGATCGGTTTTTTATACAATCTGAGTTGATGGCCATTGACCAACAGGGAGAATCTGCTTAGGTCAATGGTCATTAGCTTCAATACACCAGTGTAATAGACTTCCTCAATCTCATATGACTCTAACCAGCGAGCCTGAAGGTCTTTGTATCGAGAGTCATGCAATAAATCAATAACCTTGGTGAAAGTGTTTTTTCTTGATAAAATGGTCATGCCATTTGATTATTTGGTTCTAGATCAATTTTGTATGATGCAATGTCTCCTTTTTCAATTCATCCAGAGCACTTAGCTGTGTAACCCTATCTTGTTGGGTTTGTGACAAATGCATGCCCAATTCTAATGTTATTCTCAATGTTTTATGGTCAAATTCAATAGGAAGAACGGCTTCCATTCCCTACACCAATGTAAATGGTGTAAAGCCAATTTTTGTCTTGATGTAGTTCTATAGGCTCATATGGCCTGTAGAAGTGTGGACACCTAGTCTTTCCTATGAAGGGTTGTTGTTTTGGTTGAAATTGTCTCAATTTCCCTATTTGTCACTTCTACCCAACCATTTGATTGTGGATGGTAAGTGTGGACTTCTAGTGCCTTAAATTGTATTCATTCATTAAAGCTTGCATTGATATGAAGGTGAATTGAAGTCCTTGGTCGATGATAATTCCCCATGGCACCCCATACCTAGTGAAGACTTCCTCGTACACGAACTCTACAACTTTGTTGTCTCTGACATGTTTCAATACTCTTACTTCCACCCACTTTGTCAAATTATTTGGGCATATCATCACCATAGGTAGGTCTGCCCATTCTTTGACATATGTCACAATCCCAGTTGAGTGTAGTGTCAGGTGAATGTAGTGTTTAGTCTAACAGTGAAGCCAAGTGAACACTACTTGTTGAATTTTGTTTTTAGTTTGCAAGAAGTCAAAAATAGACAAAGCTATGGTAGTAAAACTATCTAATAGATTGCTATCAAGACTAGCTTATTTTCACATGTTCCGCTAGTTTTGTGAGATTTTGTATTTGGTTGCCTCTTGCTACATCATCATTCTAGGAGATATTTTGAAGGATTTTGATGCCACTAAATATGTTGTTACTTTTGCAAAGGTCCAAATCCAAGAAAGGATGATCCTTGCTGCCAACTATCAAAATTAAAGGTGTGAATCTCCTAGAGAATATTCTAAGTGTGAACTATTTCCAGCTGTCAAGATGATGATGCCATCCATGCGCCACTTTCAAACTTCTATCATCATTTTTTTATGTATTATGAGCCATTGATCATTGTAACTAACTTTTGGGCTTCTTGTCTTTAAAAAAGGGTCAAAGTCATTCATTTTAAGATATTAGTAATTGTTGATCACTATCAAGCCGAAGTTAGAAAAAAACAATGAATTTTGATTTGCTTCATGGTAAGAGTGCTTGTATATTTTGTAAATTTTTCTAAAGTCAAGGTCCATTGATGATCATTCAAGATTATAAGTGTATGACTACAACTCATCATATTTTGTGAAATATCAAACTATTGTGCCAAAATATGGGTTTGATTCAAACATGTCTCAATGTGATTGGTTTTTCTTTGAATATTTGTATTATTTTTGTACATAGATGTGAATGATTTTAGTGAAATACAAATAGTTTGTCTCAATTTACATTTCTTAATAAGTATACATGTGTAGTTGTTAAAAAAACTACATTTTTTAACCTTTTCTCTCCTTTCCCTTATCTTTTTCCTTTTTTTTGAAAAAATCCTTTTGAAAACATAAACTTCATGAGTAAAATTGAAAACATTTTAAGAGAATCAAGCAAATTTGATGAAATTGTGAAGAGCTTTAGGTAGTTTACAAAGAATTGATTAGAGTTTACCAAACTTTACCAATTTTAGCACCTTGCGTTGGAGCGCTACTATTCTCTTCCCTAGTAGTAGATTGTTGTTGAATCTAACTTCTAGGTAGTGGTGTCTTTGTTGAATCTGCAACATTTTGATGGTGTTAGTTGGCAGTTGCAGTTGAAGTTGGTTATTCGGCAGATTCTTTTGTTTTGCGATCCTTTTGTCAGTCACTTTCCTTCATATTCCCAGAGAATGGAATGGGGTAGTTGATTGTCTTGCCAAATGGGCCTATGAATTTATGGAGGTTTGGTCTATTAAGAATAGGGCTCAAATATCTCCTAAGTTGTCTCATATGCTAGATCAACTTATTGATCTGGATAACTCTTTGTAGTTCTCTTTGTTGGATGGTTCGTCTTCTTTTGTTGTATTTCCTTTTTTGTTTTGAATAAAATTTTGCCCCTCTTTATTGTCAAAGATGAGTAGATAGTTTTAGAAGAATTTCTCAAATTTATCAACTAATTTGATAAATTCATCCAAATAATTGTCGATACTACCAAAAAAATGTCAAAATGTGTGATTCTAGTAGAATATCCTACAAATCTTTGTTCAATTAAAGTTTGAAAGTAAAGATTAGAAAAACATAAGCCCATTTGTGAAATAGCAATTACAATGATCCTTGTGTAACCCTAGTATATAAAGACTTGACAATCAAAGCCTTAGGATAATAAATTTTGTTAAAATTTAAAGTATTTCAAGAGAGAGATAGGATTTTGTTGTAGAAATTATGTCTATGTTTTGTGTGAATTTAGACCACATCAACAAGTCATTATTTTATGCATTCATAAAAGGCACGCATCCAATTAAAAGATCAATAACATATAGAACTAAGAAAAGGATTTTTTTTTAATTGTCCCTCCTCTTTCAGTATTAGCCTTTGCTATCATAAACGCAATAAGGTGGAAAACTTTCTATCCAACCAATGCATTGAAAATTCAAATGAAATAATAATCATACACAGGGTCAAGAGTTGGTAGAATCTTGATGATAACATAGATCACTTGCAGATTAAGAAAAGATAATAGCTTGCAAAGAAAGCGTAGTAGAGCCTAGGTGGCACTTTCTTTAACATGCATTAATGGGAAATTCCTTGCATTAAATTTGCCTACAAAGGTGGCGAAGGATATTTGTCCCTAATCGTGTCAAATCTCCCTGAATCTGAAGTGATTTCTATCTTGTGGACATCGCATGCCTCGAGCTAGAAATGACAGCTACCGTTGGCTGGCTTTTCGGGAGATGAAAAGGATAATGCTATTTTAAAAGAGAAAATTATATGGCATCACTGCTAACGAGTCCACTTAACTCTCGAAGAAGGTAGAGATTTGAATTCAAAAAAATAGTCGTTCCCCAAACTTAAGCGCCATGGATTAGATTTGAAAATAAAGAAAGAAGAGGTTTTGCTAGACCTTTTCATTTGCTTTGAGAGTCATACCATGCACCCATCAAACCAGAGGGTATCTTTGTTGCATAATTAAAACCTGTAATAGTTAGCCTTGCTAGTTGCCTCCCTGTTCCCACCAATGAATAGAAATGTCATCTGCTGCAACTTTTGAGAGGGCATCTGCCTCTGTGTTCGCTTCTCTTAAAATATGTTTACCCTCATATTGCTCTAGCTTCACCAAGTTTTTTGATATACTATCTAGAACTGCCTATAGCCTCCAGTTTGGGTTTTTTTGCATTTTGATTTCATTGATTGTTATCTTTGAATCTCCCTCCACTGTGATGTTTCTTAATCCATGGTTGATGCAATCCAATAATCCTAACTATAAGGCTTTAAATTCTACTATATTATTAGTGTCTGGTGGAATTGGCTTAGCCATTTTCCCAATGATTGACCCTAAGTGGTCTCTAATCACATATCTTGTGCTTGAAGGGTCTGGGTTGCCTTTGGAAACACCATCAAAATTCAATTTGAACCACCCGCGCTTAGGAGGGGTCCAAATAGCTTCCTTTCTAAACTTGGATTTTTGCCCAAAAAAGGGAGGAATCTTAATTCCCTGCCAATTTTTCCTTATACTTTCATCCCAAGAAGAGAACATTTTGGACGATTCTATTGAGAAAGCTAATTTGCAGTTTACTGTCTCAACAATTAATGTTTCAATTGAGTTTAGGATTGATTCAAACCTTCTGGCTTTATTATCAAAGAGCCTTCGATTCCTTTCTTTCCAAATTTCTCAGACAAGGCAAGATGGAGAAACTTCCAAAATCTGGCTCAAGATGCTTTCCTTCAAAGGAAGAGGCCAACATTGGAAAAGAGAAATTATGTCATTAGGAAGAGCTGCTATCCACCCCAATTTTGCACAAAGTCATCGCCAGAATTTTGAGGCAAAGGAGCAATTCAAAAGAAGGTGATCAACTATCTCTACATGGGCTTTACACATGATGCATCTAGAAGGCCCTTCATAGCCCATTTTAGTGAACTTTTATGCCGTTAAAATTCTTTTTTTGGAAAACTAGCCATGCAAAAATCCTTGTTTTTGGAATAATCTTACTGCTCCAGAAAAACCTAATTGGAATGTCTTGTTCATCTTGATTTGAGGCGTTGACTAAAACTTTGTAACCATCTTTAGTATTATACTACCCTGTTTTGGAGGAGGCCCAAATTAAAGTATCTTTCCCTCTTCTAGGGTTGATGTTTTTTACTTTTAACATATTTAAAAGTTGTTCTAATTCAATCCCTAGAATAGGCAATCCATCCATAGACTTCCACCTCCATCCTTGCATATTTGAAGTCATTTCCACCGCTATATAGTCACTAACTCGGGATCCCCAATGTTTCTTAAGCCAGTGCTCTGCTGTTGGAATGTTGAGAGAATTTGCAATGCTAGGATATCCTCCCCATGAATCATCCCAAAAAGGGCTAGAGGTTCCATCATGAATATCCCAAGACATGGAATCTGAAATCAAATTTCTACAGGAAACAATGAATTCCAAGTTCTAGATCCCTTCAAATGAATGTTTGCTCTAAGGAGATTATGGGGGTCCTGATCTGAAAGATATTTAGTTGTCAGCATCCTAACCCATGTTGCGTTAGGATTTTTTATAAACTTCCAAGCTAGTTTGGCCCCAAGGGCTTTGTTTTGCAATTTTAGGTCTTTAATTCCTAAACCCCCCATTGACTTAGGTTTGATAATTTCATCCCATGCGATTAAGGCAATTTTATGCTTTTCTTCAGAGTTTTGCCAAAAAAAAATTCTCATCTTCTTGATGATGTAGGAATTTGCACTAGCTGTTAAAGACAAGATGGATAATAAGTAAATAGGTAGGGTCGAAATCACTGCTTGGAGCATAACTAGTCTACCTGCCCATGAAATCCACTTCCCCTTCCAAGAGTATGTGCTCTGCTCCATCTTTAGCTTTAGAGGCTCCCAAAGTTTATCGTTCCTTAGTCCTCTATCAATTGGAATGCCCAAATGTATACATGGAAGTGTTCCTGCTCTGCATTTGAGGATTCTTAGGATCTTAGCCTGTATTGGGTTAGGAGTGGAAAAAAAGAACTTTTGATTTTTCTTTATTACTTATTTGTCCAAATGCCTTTCCAAAGGATTCTAGTAGCAAATTTAATTGGGTTGCTTCCTTGACTTTTGTTGCACCCAACAAAAGATTATCATCAGCAAATTGATGATGTGTGGCTACAAAATTTGTGGTTACTTTGACTCCCTCTAGAAGGATGTTAGATTGTCTTGATTTTATTGTCCTCCCTAAAGCTTCCCCCATTATGATGTAGAGAAATGGAGATATAGGATATCCTTGTCGGATGCCCCTTGAAGAAGAGAAAAAGCCTGTTGGCTTTCCATTTATCAAAATAGAAAATTTGGGTGTAGAAATGCATTTATAGACCCAGTTGATCCATTGTTTGGCAAAGCCAAAAGCTTGCATAATTTTGCAAAGGAATCGTCAATCTACATTATCATAAGCTTTTGAAATATCTAACTTAATTATCATACCTGGTCTATTTGTGTTTTGAAGAGTATGGATGGCTTCTTGTGCCACAATGACCCCATCAAGAATTGAACGGCCAAGAACAAAACCAGTCTGTTCATCTGATATAATGTTGTCCATAAGAGGCTTCATTATGTTTGTCATGACTTTTGAAAGGATTTTGTAAATTGTGGTGCATAAAGAGATAGGTCTGAAATCTCCTAGGTTAGATGCTTTCTCCTTTTTGGGGATGAGAGCAATAAACGTGTTATTGATTTCTCTGAGCAATTTACCTGATCTTCTTGTGCATTCTAAAGCTTTTGTAAGATCTTGACCCAATATATCCCAGCATTTCTTGAAAAATTCAGAAGGAAAGCCATCCGAACCGGGAGCCTTTCCAGAGGGAAACTGATTGAGAGCTTGAGATACTTCTTCCAAAGAGAATTTCTCAATTAATTTCTAATTTTGTTCATCTGTTATGATCTTTGGGATCAAAGCCAAAAACTTTTTTTGTTCTATCAGTTGAGAGCCTTCAACATTGTTTAGAAAATTAGAGTAATATTTAATTATTTCTCTCTTAATCTCTTTGGGATCCTCTATAGTTTGATTATGATTCGTCTCCAATTTAGAAATCCAGTTCTTACTCCTGCGAATCTTTCTCACATTGTGGAAGAACTTCGTATTTTTATCTCCCATTCTGAGCCAATTCTCTTTGGACTTCTGCTTCCAAAATATTTCTTCTTTGGAAAGGATATCCTCATATTCCATGAGTGGGTTCTTTTCTTGTTCAAAAGATTCTTGATCCATTCCCTCGGAGATGATCTTATCATTTAAAATTGCCAACTACTACTCTAAGGATTTTTTGGATGAAAAAATGTTTTTAAAATGATGAGCATTCCATTGTAACAATTTCCGCTTCACTAGTTTCAACTTTGAAATGAAGCAAAAAAGTTTCGATCCTTCAAATGGTTCTCCCTTCCACCAGTCTTCAACCATAAATAGGAAATTTGGGTCTTTCATCCACATATTCTCAAATCTAAAGGGAGATCTAGGGGCATCATGGGTACCTTGGAGCGAAAGCATAATGGGAAAGTGGTTTGAACCTGAGCAGGCTAGGACTGAACAGTCGAAGACAAAGGGAAAGGATCTGAGATCACCCTACCAAAAGAATCTATCAATTTTTTTCTAAAATATTGCTAAAGCCTTTTCTCCTATTTGTCCATGTGAAGGAATCCCCTGAGTCAATTTCTAATCATCCATTCCTATTTATCCAATCATTGAAATCCTATTGAGATCTGCCTAATTGGATGATGCCTCCTCTTTTGTCTGAAGCATACCTAATAGAATTGAAGTCGCCTCCTATAATGAGTTGTTTATCAACAAATTGTGATATGACCCCATTGTAGGATAGCCAGAAAAGTCACCTTTTAAGAGGAGATGTTGGTCCATAAGTATTAATGACAAAAAAAGATGAGTTTGATTGAAGATGAGTGATTTTGACTAACAACCATTTTTTGTTAGAAGCAATACCCTCAACATGAACTTGAGAAGGCTTCCAGATTATCATTATAACCCCAGAGGCCCCTTCTGAGGCAACTATCATTTGCAGGGATGAATGGAACAAAGACCTAATTCCACTACCAAAAGAGATAGCTTGCTGACAATCTAATTTGGTTTCTTGAAGGAGGGTGACATCTGCACTAACCAAAAGGATCCTTATTTTGATCACCCTCTATTTGTTAGAGGCATTGAGACCCCTAACATTCTAGGATAGGATTTTCATTGTTGTTCAGGAAGGGGGTTTCCCTTCCCTACTTTCCAAAGATCTGTAATTTTGGATTGATTCTCCATTGCCCCATCTTGAGATCTATCTTCAATCAAAGATTTGCGGCCCTTCTTGGGGGGGAGGATCCAAAGTGAGGTTTCTCCTTGCCCTCTTGATTTTGATGCAAACCCAATTTCCTTTTTTCCTTGATCTGAGAATATAATACTGCTAGGGGGTATCTAGAACTGAATCCAAATCTTCATCGTCTTTCATGTATCCTTGAAAGAGTTTTTGGGTGTTTTGATCCAAAGTCATATCCAGACCTTGTGGAATTAATGAAGGTGACAACAAGAGTGGATAGGGGATCTCCGTCGAAAGATTGAAGCAATGCTTTGTTGATAAAGGCTTTGTAGTAGGGGGTAACTCTCCTTCAGAGAAGTGAGGGTCATCTTCCACCTCCGTATCAACTTTAATATCATTTTCTATAACATCCTCCTCCTATAGGATATTAGCTAGATGCATAGGTTTGCCTTTTCTTGATTCTATAAGTGTTGGAGCACCCCTAAATCACTTGTGCCTGAGTTTATTCTTCCTTTTTAAGGCCTTTATGGGATACTAAGAGAAAATGTTGAAGGCGCCTCTACTCAGAGAAGGGGTTTTCTTTTGGCCAAACAAGCTCCTAGCTGTTTTATGAGGTTGGATCTTAACAATCAGAAACAAGATGAGAGGGGGATAGCTTGAAGGAGGGAGAGGGAGAGACACAGATCCCATACCTAAAGGAGACTGAGTCAAATTTCCTAACTTTTCATCTGAATGTCGAGAGGATCTTGGAGTATGAAGATGGTGGGAGCCTTCAGGAATAGGAGAGATAGTCGGAGAAACCAAACCTTTGTTTTCCATCTGCAGAGTAATATCTTTACTTGCAAGAGCAGCATCTAAAACAGGTGAATCCGTTAGATTCTCTAGACTCTTGTCCACCCTATGTGGATCGAGGCCATCATTACTTGGATCTATTGTTGCTTGGAGTAGATTCAATGCTCCTCTAGATGCTACCAGTGAACAATTTTTAATGATTTGGTTTCGGAGAACGCATTTGCCAAGAATCTCCTTTCCCAATCTCAGCACTTTCTGCTTCCATCTACCCACTTCTGAAATTATTTCTATTTCACTATAAAAACCTTGTTTTAGGTCAATCTCAACATAGATGTTGGCCACATCCCCTTTGAGACCATTCAAGAAATCCTCCTTGATTCCCACTAAAGATCCTAATGCATCACCAATCTTCAAAAGAGCCTCCGAGCACCAAAACTCAGATGGAAGACCAACTAGAGAAAGTCATACTGAAGACTTCTGAAATTTGTGGTTCATTGGATCAAAGCCTAATTTCTAGTCGATGAAATGAAAAGTCGAGCCTTGAAAGAATAGCGGGCAACCATTAATGATTGCATTTTTCAACGTTGAGTCTGCGCATTCTAAAAAGAAAAAGTCATTCTGCAATGGTCTAACTGAGATCATTCCTGGAAAAGGAGAAGTCCATTAGGACATGATCTCTTTGATATTCCCTCTACAGCCACACCATTGCACAAAAAAGGTATTTTTCTTAAAGCGGGCAATTGTAGGATTTAGAGAGTCCGAAGGTAACACAAACAACTTACTCCCCATGCTTTTGCTATTCCATTTTTTACGTTTATGATCAAAGGGAGGGATTTGCCAAGGGGGAAAGGGTTTTTTGATGCCCAAAGCCCTCTGATGATCTCTGTAGGTAGACAAAGTTCTTGAAGTCGTAAGGTGGGTTTGCAAGCTCTAAGGGTGACTCTGTTTTTAAATAAAGAAGTCTGATTAGATGGAGAAAAGCTTGGCTTCCTTGATTGAAGAGGGATGCTATTAGAGCCTATTGCTACTCTCCTAGCCCAAGAATCTAAGCTATGGTACTTGGAAATCGCATTATTCATGTGATTTTGATTACAGGCTTGCTAAGGAGCGTCAGAGCAACGATGAGAGATTGAACTTTGTAGTGGTGGTCGCAAAGGAAAGCCTGCCCAGACAAGTCTCTGATTACTCTGATTTATTTGAAGCCCCTGGACATTTTGTTGTCTCTGGAAGCGCGCGGTTCTCTGAAAACTCTACTTTCTCTGGGTTTTCGGAAATCTTTGATAACTTGTAGAGTTTCTTTGAAGACTCAGATTACTCTAGATCCACTGGTTTGAACGTTGAAAGGCATCTGGACGCACTGCATTCCCCGCCATAGATTATTTTATTACTTGCAAATGTAATTTTTTATTTTATTTCTCTGATTGATCCTTTATTTCCCTGATTGATCCTAGATCCTAGAGCCACACTATAAACCTTGCATAATCTTGCACCTGGCGTTGAGGCAGATTGATCACTGCACTACTTTACAACCAGTCAAAATGTTTGCCTTCAAGGGATGTTACATATTACCTTTGACCGCCATCCCTTGCATTTCACAAAATTATGAGATTGGCTTTTCCTTCTCTGTATAAAAGGAAAGTTATTTATCATTTATCTTCAATAAATTTAAGATTTAATCTCCGGTATCAGATCATGTCTTTACCCTACTGCATCATTCTTCATTTGTATGTTCTAATAATGTAATTCTTGATAAGTAGCACCTTAATATCATCTTGTTTAATGTTCTATGATTGTGATGTAAAGATAGAGATGTATCGGGTCATGCCTTCACGTCTTTATTCTGCTGCATCATTACTTATTAATATCCTTTCTTTGTGGCAATGGTGTGTCTGTATTGATTATAACCATCACTTTACAAATGGAACATAAACTAGCCAAACAATGAAAAGCATAGTATTCATCTCCCACAGGCAACTAATAAATATAAACCATTCCTAAAACAACGAAGATTTTCTGGAGGAATATCTTTCAACTAAAGAACTTCAAGCATAAATGAGAGTTGATTAATGTGCACGCTAGAAAATTCTAATGCTTCCATCTGTATCTAATATATTATTCCTAGATGGAATAAGTGATAAAACATAATAAATGCTTCCATCTATATCGGATAAACCCATTCCAAATGGGAATTGGATAAAGCTCTGAAAAATTAGTGTTTTAAACTTCAATTACCCTGAATAGTCATTGCCTAAATAACGTGGTGTTAAATCCTAACTTTTTACTTAAAGACGTTACAAGAGAAGTTAGCAACAATCATAAAATCCTGAAAGAATCTCCCGCAATATATTCTGTCTGATTACAATCAAGATCCATGCGGAGTTTGGACCAATGGCAAATGGCAGACATAATAGCTAATGGAAGTATAGCCATCTTAGCTTCATACAGAATGATACAAAACACAACTGCTCCTGTCATGGTCCAAGCAAGACCCCGTCGAATGGAAATGGACCTCCAAAATTAATCATTGGGATTGAATCAATCTAATTGCCGAATGATTTCCATCCTCTGCAGGTTTTGTGGGCTGCAGAATTACATAGGCCTCTCTCCATTTGTTCTTATCCAAAATCCTTTGCAACTGCGAGTATTATTTTGCTCAATGATGGTTTTTCTGCAATTGTTACAACTGCATCCAAAAATCACAGCTGCGGTGAGGGTTTTCAGTTTATTTCTCCTGGTTTGGTGTTTTCCCTGTTTTAACAGGAGGAATTGTGAGTAAAAAAGCCAGTGTCAGTTAGAACTCACCACAGAAACAGTCTGATAGCCTCATTTTTTTGTATAACATTGGATTACAGTGCCAACCTAATTGATTTATAACTGTCAGTTTGGGAATTCCATATTTGATCTGCTAGTCAATGATCTTCTGCAAAGTTAAAAAGGACAGGATACGATGACCAACCCATCAACAATATCAATGTCATTAATCCAAAACATTATCAATGTCATCTATCAATTAAAATAGATACAGTTTACTTAGACATCAAACAAACTTTCCGTAGGTGCAACAATCTGTTAGGTTTAACCCACAAAAGAACTTGTAATCGGAGTTGTCATCTTTAATCAGCCTTACCTTCATTTAGACCAAAACTACCAGGTAAGCATATGCATCCTGAAATCAATTGGCATGTTAGGCATCTTCAAGCAACCAATCCTTTTTCTTATGAAACATAGCAACTGTAGTAGCGAGAGTATACATCTCAGTCTGCATTGTTTGAAATATCACCACCGTTACAGGCAGACAGGACTAGTAGAGAAGATTGGACGAGTCCTCATACACCATTGAAAAAATAGTAGATGATGCTTGAGATAGCGAAAAAATATTTATTTTTTTAATATTTAAATATAATAAATTATACAGTGGATACATAAAACTTTGGAAAATATAAAAAGCTTAAATTTTATTTAACTTTTAAATACTATTTATTTTTTTAAGATAGAAATATGGTCAATGCAAGCAAAGGTTAATTGCAGTGTTCCATGGGCGTTGGGGACGGGGGGACGCAGGGACATGGAGACGCGTTTTCGGGACGGGGGGGACCAAGGGCCTAAATTTGGGGACGGCGGGGGGTTGGCGGGGTGGTGGTGCTCATATACTTATATATACATATAGTACTTGAAAAACTAGTTTTGAAAAGATGTATAACAGTATAACAGTATAAGAATTAGATTTCAAATGATACTATAGGAAATACCAAGATTACTTAGATTAGTAATACTAATTGCTAAATGCTAAATAAAATTTGACAAATGAAATTGTCAAATTGGAGATTTCTCATTTCTATCATATGAATATCGAAAAAGGAAAACAAAAATACGAATATCTGATGCCATTGCAAAGTCTATAATAATAAAGATGATTACATGATTCATCATTACAATGAGTAGCCAAATACAAATACCGAAATACGTGTAGCAATAGCATTACAAAAGAGACTAGAGTCAAAGACAAAATGACAAAACTCAAAATGTAGCTAATGGAGGCCTCTAATCATCTGCGAACTCCTCCTCACTGGAACTACTGGACTCCTGAAGATCAAGGTCCCTCAAGCTCACACCAACTAGCCCCGCATCTGAAGTGGTAGGATCATCCTCATCAATCTGTGAAGGCTCCTCTGGCTCTACATCCCATCGTGCCGCTGGACTCTCCTTGTACACAAGTGTCTTGCGGTCCATGAGACGCAAAGCACTGTGTACAGCCACAAGCTTCTCTGCTCTCTTAGAGGTAAGTTTGTTCCTCTTGAGAGAGTGGATGAAGCTATATGTAGACCAGTTCCTCTCAGCAGCTGAAGAACTGGAAACCTGGGATAGCAGACGGATGGCTAGAGTGGTGGTCAAAGATTTCAGGCCATGACAATTCCACCATAAAAGTGGGTCCTCCTGTGCCATAGTGTCTATATCCATCTTTGCCACATCTGAATAACCTCTAAGAGTGGCAAATCTTCCCCACTCAGTGCGCATTGTGCCGGCATCTCTGGAATCAAACATCTTCTCTATGCACCTAAAGACACCCACCTTCACCTCATCATCCTGAATCGGTGTCAGTCTACCCGGTCTAGCCTTGTACCACTTAGAATTCAAGGCAAAGGCAGCCATATGCAAAGGAGTGTTCAACTTGTCCCATCTACGATGAATGATAGGCTAGATTTGCTCATTGTAGAATGCTAAAGAGGGGTCCTTCACTTGCATAGCAGCCCTCATCTAGTCAAGCATGGAGTCAATGCACTCATACACCTCTCCAAGGTTAGGAGCATCCCCATCCCCATATCTGATCACCTGGAATACTAGAGAAATGATGGAGACAATGTATTTCGCATCAGTCCAAAACACATCACTCTTCACTATCTCCTTCACCCTTCTCCCTTGCTCTTTCTTGGCCTCAGCCCACCTATTCCACTCATTAGTCATAACCATGAGTTGCAATGCCTCTTGCAACTCAATCATTCTCTCCAAGAGAATGAAATAGGATGCATATCTAGTCTCAACTGGTTTCAAGAACTCCTCCTTCGTGAAGGTCCTGAAGAGTGCATGTGAAGTGTGGTGGTTGCAGATAAACATCTGCACATCTCTTGCATCGGTGACCACTCCTCTAATCCAGTCTATCTTCCCCATGTCCTTGAGTGTATTGTTCATGGCATGCACACAACATGGGGTCCACCAAATGTGTCTATAGGCTGCCTCAACGAGTCTCCCTGCTGCTCTACACACATGGGTTGCATCTGTCACTACTTGGACCACATTTTGTGGCCCAACCTCCTCAATAGCCTCCCTGAGGACCTGAAACTGGAAATCAGCATCTTTACAATGCCCTGTACAATCAACTGCTCTAAGGAAGTATGGGCCCTCTGCACATGTGACTATGACGTTGATGAGTGGACGATGGCTAATGTTTGTCCACCCATCCATAACTATGCTGCAACCCGATGCCACCCAACATGCCTTCATCTCCTCCATCAAAATATTGATCTTGGAATATTATTTATCCAAGATCGAGGTCCTCATTTTCGTCTCCCCTGGTGGCACATAAGATGGTCCTCCCTTGGCCACCATAGCCATCATCTCCCTATAATAAGGAGACCGTGTAACATAAAATGGAATACCATTGGCAAAGAAGAACTTGCCAATGGATTCATCTATCTCATCTCTAAGCTGCACATTAAACATATCAGCAATGGGGTTGCTCTGTGGTGTCTGCAACCTACGTTTCCTAGCCCTAGCGGCAGTAGAAGTGGAAGTGGATGGAGATCCAAACATCATTCCTCCCATCTGCGAAGTATGAGAAGTATGTGGCACATTTTGGTTGCCCTGAAGTGTTGCCCTAGCAGACATAGTAGTAGGCATTGAAATATTTGTGTCATCTGGAACCCCCCAAACCCTGTTAAACTCAATTATGTACTGTATATTTTTAGCTTCCTCCAAAAACTTACAATGTTTCACGCCTTTTCCTCTCCAAAACAAGAAGTGTGCATTCACCCTACTCATGCTACCTAACCATTTTGTGTCACAAATATTGCACTTCCACTTCCTTGTTCCCCCACTTGAATGTGATGTGCCTTGTACTGATATTCGTGAAGCAAATTGTTTTAGAGGAGACTTAGGATCAAAATGATCCCTAGCATATGGTGCCAACAACTTTGAAGGGCAACCTGTACTAGCTGGTGCACTCGCCATAGAACTAGATTGGGCTCCAGGATCAGCTCCATGGTCACCCCCCTCATTTTCAGGTTCAGAATCATTCTCACTATGAGAATGGATTTCCGTGTCATCTTCACTCATGCCTTGGGAGCTCATTGTGAAATTGACACTACATTTCACAAAATAAAAATAAAAATAAAATCAGCCTAGTTTAACAATAGATTTTTAAATTTTTTTCCTATTCATCTCAAAATGAGATTTGATGTTGAATCTTGAGGGCAAAATGATGATTTTGAGTCTTGAGATGAATAGGGAAAAAAAATCCAAAAATGACATAGAACAATGAAAATCAAAAAATAAAACAAAAAAAAAATAAGAAAAAGTTGAAAAACCCTACCTTGTGCTTGAAAAAGCTCTCCAAAATGTTGAAGAATCTTCTTCTTCCTCTTCTTCTTGCTTCTAGCAGCTCTTATCACACTTGCAATCACTTTTCTCACCCCTTCAATCACTCTTCTTCAAGTTTTTCCTCCTCTTTAGCTTGCTGGAAAAAAATTCAGTTTTCCAAAATGAGAGTGAAATCTAAAAGAAACATGCTTTTGTGTTGTTTTGGGGGGTAGGGTGGGGCCCACGTCCAATTAGGGTTACCCCTTAACCCGCCCAAAAGGCACATGTTTTTTAAAAATTGTTTTTTCCAGGTGCTTTTGACGTGGGAACGCGGGAGATGCCCAGACGTCTCCACATCCCGGTGGCGTTTGGGTGGCGGTGGCGGGACGGTGGGGGACGTCGCGTCCCCATCCCCGAGACGTTTCTGACTGGGGGACACGCCCAAAAATAGGGGGGATGCGTCCCCGTGGAACACTGGTTAATTGTGATTATATTTTATAATCAGCATCATAACCAAAAATTAAAATTTAAACCAACCACTTAGAGATGGCAAACAAGGCCCAAGACTGAAATCCCATTATTTTAAAAACTAGAAACTTGAAACTTTGAACAAGCTCTAAAAATTTTAGTTAATTCAGAATTCTTAAAAAAAAATAGTATTAGTTGTAGATTTGTGGTGAAATAGTTATGATGTTAGCCTAACAAATCATCTGAGCCTAGCTATTTGTGCTTATTCCCAGCTCTGTAGTTTTTCTAGGTGTGAACACAATTGGAGCCTATTTGAAAGCATTCACACATAGATGAGAAATAGGAACACCTTGAGATTACTACATTTTCATTCAATTGATAGAACTTATGTGCATGTAAAGAAATCTGAAACCTTTTTAATATTTCTCTTGGAGACTAGGTTGCCTGTTCTTTCTATTGGCATCTCTATTGATGGGCTACCCCCTTTTGTGTACATTTTGGTTGCCCCTCCCAAAGCTCCTCCCATAAAGGACATCATCACTATAGCTGCTCAAGACAACACCTACAAACAGCATATCCTAACTCCCTGGGTTCACCCCACCACCCCCTTGAGTCACTGAACCCCAAATTGGCATTTTGCATTGAGAATTTCTATTAGATGGTGGATGGTATAATTACTTGCCCTCACTATCTCTAGTGTCATTGGTTCCATGACTTGAGATATCCCCTTGGCCAAATTAGAGTGTATTCTTACTAGTTACAAGTTGAACCTAATCATCACATCTTTCATTGAGATCAAATCTCATCTTTGTGGAGACCAATGAACACATTTCCAAATGTCCCATTTACCATAAGCTTCAAGGAGAATATCACTACCTCCACAAAATCTTTAAAAACACTCTATCTACTTCCTTCAAAAATTCAAACCAACAATGCTTGGCTCTTTTTCTTAGCAAAGTCGTCACCCTCCAACACAGATCCCTACAAGGAGTCTAGAGACTCTAGAGCCCGCATGACAATCACTTCCTTTTTCCAACCCACCCAAGGAATAAGCAACACATTATGCCCTATTGATACCAATTCTTCACATATCAAAGTTGTTAGATTAGTCAAGCAGCACTTACTCTAACTATAACTTTCTAAGATTGCCCAAATTTTCAAACCTACTCTACTTGAACACCATGGCAACATAGATCTACTACTTACCACCCACCATCTAGATGATAAGGGGAGACTCATTTTACAAGTTTATGTTCTACCATGGGAGCTACACCAGACCTAGATGTTAGGGGAGTTTCTAAATTAAATGATTTACCTCCTAAGATCTCTCAACCTAACCTCTCTAGCGTATCAAGCATCATCAAAGCTTTCACAATGATTGATGATAGCTCAAGCAACAACTCAATTGTTAGCGATCAATAGACATTACTAAATTTATTAATTTATTTCTTACTAATACCTCTTTGAGCTTAGACAACATATGTTTCTGCAATAGAAATTGTTAATTTTTCATGCCAAAAATAGAAAATTACAAGTCTATCGTCCAAGGGGTTGAACTTAATTGGTTAAAGAATTTAGTTGTCATTGTGGAGACCCAAGTTCAAATCCCAAAGAGACATATAATATGGAATTCTAATTTGTAACTCTTGATCTTCCATGGTTGACTTCTACTCTGGAGGTGGGATATCTAAGTTGTGATTCTTGGTCTTCCATAGGTAGTTTCTAGTGTGGTAGCTCTAAAAGAGTTAATACTAGTCCTATGGTAGTGCTCACAAGAGCTTGTATTGGGCTCATGTCGATACCTATATGAGCAAAATATTTGTAAACGAAAAGCAATATAAAAAATTGGAGTCTATTAGTGCACTTTTTTGTTTGTTTTAGCCATCGTCAACTAGATATCAATACTTGAGGGAAAAACAAATATAATTCATGCGATACATCTAAGAGACTTGTATGGGGAGTTTCCCAATTTCAAAGAGCCACTTCCAAGAGACATTGAGATGTAAAGAAAATTTACCTGAAATCTCCTTCCTTATGTATGGAGACATCCCCATATGTGTTCTTGATACAGAAAATAAATACTCAAGATAAAAGTTTTCGGGTAACTACGAGTATGGTTTTAAATTGATTAGATTCTAAATTCTAAACATTATGTTCACAATTATAGGGGGGTTCAAGATCATGTAGATTTTATATGCTTGCAATTTTTAAAATTCCTTCATGGAAAAACATAGTATTTAAAATGAATCAGAAACTTGTAAAGTTGCCATTTTTTGTGTCAAACTTAAATACAAAAGCACTCTTGAGAAAAACGTCCATATTCTGTGTGAAGAAAGCCAAACTCAAAGACAAGATGCATGCAATAAAGTATTGTATGTTAAATAGTTCATGATATTGATGCACGGATTCAGCTTCCATGAAGTTTCATATAATGGAAAGAATAACAACTGTCAGAAAGCAGCTCAAACCAGAACAAAACAACAAAACTGTTAAGATGAAAACTTGGAGAACAAATCAATAGATGGAATTACTAATCATACATTTTACATGCGCAATAAATGTTGCAAAACTCTCATTGGGTGTCACTCCACTTTCTAGAAGAGCAGATTCAGTAGTTGGATGTGTTTCTTCTTTTCAATCTGGGTGTAGTTGTACTCAAAATTACCCACGATTATATGCTCTTTACCTTCTTATATTATACTGAGACAGAAGAAGACTGCATCCAAATGCCAAATAGGTATAACATTCCAAAATCATGGACTGCAACCATTCACCACCTTTAGCAACAAGCAGTTTCAAAGCCCTGGCTTTGGCTAATATCCTTAACATCCCTTTTTATCAGCTCAAAGGTAATCAGCAATTTCAATTACCAAGAGGCTTTCACAAAGTTGATGTTACAAAGGGCTTAAAAGACAGCACGCTTTTCCCAAGTTGATGTTCTAAATCTCAATGGAAGCCATTACAACCTTTCCCCATGTTGATGTTATTTGTATATAGAAGCGGGACATGATTCTTCTGCAATACAAAAACTTCTCAATGAATAACCATTTTCAGTAGCTCAAACTTAAAATGTAGAGAATTGAATGTCAATAAATTGTCCTCAACAGACATGATATACAGTCCCATTAACATAAAGAAACTGCATATCAAACATTATCTTAATAGTAAACTGATTATACTTCAGTATCCGCACCCTCATTTTAGTCCCTCTTCATCAGAGCTGTTCTCTTAACATATGGGGCACAAATATTAACCACTACGGACTATGTAAGCTGTGAACTCCAAGATTTTTGAAAAAACAACTGGATAAATGACCATATAGTGAAAGATCTGCAAATAACAATCCAACTGACATGGAACGAGTTAGTGTCCTGAAACTAATAAAGTCATTTGGTTTGAAATAATTTTTGGTATAAAAAGGAAATTCCTACAAGAATAAACCCTTCTGTTATGTTCTACACATAAAGTTTGCCAACCTGAAAGTAATCACTGCATTTGATCAAGTTCTTTTCATTCACAATCGTCAGGTGTCCAGTCAGTTAATTCCCTGCGTGGCACACTGATTGTTCCTACTTGCTCCTCGTTGTCATTAACATTGACAATTCCACGGCATCTTGGGAAGCCACAATAGCAAGCTAACTGTTCATCTATAGAGAAAAATCTGGAAAATAATGCCAATCCATAAGAAAAAAGTAAATAAACAAATTATGACTTGCCCAACAATCTTATGAGGTTACCATGTAGTTGCATAGAGCATTTAGGCAATTCTCTAAAATTTGAAATTTCATTAAAGCAGTAGAAACAGATGCATGCACTATTTCTTGCTTATAAATCAAATGATACAAGATAGTGTTACACAGCTAAATAGCAATTATCTCCATATATAACACAAACTAGTGATACTTAGTAAAGGAAATAAGGAAACTATATAAGTTCATAAATCAATTGAATAAGCAATGATTGTTTGAAGCTCTTTGAGTGTAAGTCTCATATGAGTCTCTGACATACAAACACAAACAAGGTTTGAAAAATCAAAGTAAAGATTCACATGGCAGAGGACCAAATATGGTATTGCAAAGATACATATCTGCCCGTGTTTCATAACTGAGTGAATGGATTTTAGGAATTATAGGGTAAAATAAAGACATGACATTATATCAGGAACCTAAGGAAAATTTACGCTGACATTTTGCGTTCTTTGCCAAGTTTAAGCAAATGACAATGATAACAAATTATTCCAAAAGGAATATAATAACTCTAAATCCATGCTCCTTGTAGATTGATACAACAATAAACATGACATCATTAGTAATACCTCCCTAATTGTGCTAGATCAGTATGTGTTCTTTGAGTAAAAATCCTCGCTGAAATAAAAATATTCTTCTACTACAGTTCAACAGGTAGTGAAAATTGTTCTCAGGCTTGGCCAGGTAAGGTATATGGATGCATGGCCCTTCTTTCAAAGACACAAGGCAGAATTTAGGAATGTGGAGTTTTCAAGAGAGTAGAAAAAAAAGGTTGTTGCATAGCCATTTAGAGTGATAAATAGGTCAGGAATTGTGGGGACCTGCTTGGAAAAAAAAAAATCTTCAATTTGATGACATCAAAATAGAAGAGGATTGTGAAGCAGTGCCCTTGACTTTGAGTAGGGTTGCATAGCTTTGATGGAGTTTATCCCAGCAAATCTAGCTTGTTCGTCCATCTCAAGTGCTATTAGGGTTTTGAATTCCTGAGTTCCCTTGCATTTTAGCGTGAAATATGTTTTTTTTTAATCAGTAATTATATTGGGAAATTGTTATACGTCCATAGAATTTGGTGTCATCAGCTCAACATGAAGCTGAAGGGCATTCAGATTATCCTTCCTGTGGTGCTTTGATATATTTTGAAGTGTTTTCCATGGCAAGACCAACAAGTACAAAAGATCACCTCGAATCCCAAAGCCTTAGTTGAAATTTGAAACAATTTTTCATGGACAAGATGTTTGTCACCAAAGATAAGAGAAAAAATTGTGTCCATCTTCACATACAAACAAATTTAACAAATGGAATGAAGTAAAAGCTGCTAGAATACCACCAGGAAGAAGACGTCTATGAAAGAAAGGATTCCACCTAAGAAAATGAAAAGTAATAAGACGAACCAAAAGTCCTAAAAACTAGGAACAAAAAGGACAGGATCCATGTCACCAAAAAAAATGCAAAGGCTATACGAGAACACAGCTAATCACAGGTATTCATAGAAGAAATGATATCTGAACTTTGTAGGATGAAACACCACTAAATAATCTCCTTAACAGAATCTTACAATGTGCCCAAAATGGCTGGGTTGGGAGGGATCAATGGAGTTATCTTAGATTGTGGTTACTGTGTCTTCTTTATCCATCCACAGACAAAATTCTCCTAGAGGTCACAAAACTATTCATATTGAGCCTTGGCATGTCTTTGGGATCCTGGCTTCATGCAAAAGCAATTGGTCATCCCAAAAACTTAGTTACAAGATTTGATGTTTTAGGGGGGGATAACTCACTATGCTGTAATTATTCTGTACTTTATCTTTTAATAAATCTTAAGCTCAGTGGAACTAGACCTCGTTTAGCCACTAGCTCCCTATTAGCCATAAATTAATAAGCTTCTCATTCCATGAGTTGACACATGCAATATATTCTATTTTTGTACCTTTGTACAAGTGGCATTGCATGATTTCTCTCTCATCATGTTTCTTATACCATTATTGATTATATTTTTATTTTATTCATACTATTCTAGAGTGTTCGACATGTATAGTTGCAACCAGCTCCTATTCTTCCTTGATCTCAATGTGTATATTACTATATTCATATCCCTGGACTGGTACTCATTGAGCATAATTAATCCAACTTGATGAATTTTACAATATATATGTGGTGAGAATGAAAATTTTATAGAATTTTGTGTGCCTCTGTGAGAAAAAAGGCAAAGAAATATTTAATCACTCTTAATTGTGAAGATTGATGTCTGGGACATGGCCTTGTGGAGAAAAAGGGCTACGAAACTCTGATTGAAGAAATGGAATAAAGAGAAATCTAAAGTTGTTTGTCTCATGGTCTCTGAGAAAAATGTGTTGATCTTGGAGTCTGAAAATCTTTGTACCATGACAATCTTTCTCAATCCAAAGCTGACCAGAACACATTCTATCACTATAAGGTGGAAATCCAAGACTATAAATAATTAAGGCCTTCAAAAATTTAGAGAAAAGGGTCCTCAGAAAAGTAAAACTTACTATTGAGACAGTACACATCCCTCAAGAATAGTTTCAACTCATCTCTATGGATTCCAAGAGCATTTGAGACAGTGAGCATCCCTACTTTACTCCAATAGAGCTTCGACCAAAGTCAAAATGGCCATGCACAGTCTTAAATGGTCCAACAAGTCTCGTCAATCTCATTAAAGCAATAATTAGTCCCATTCTAACCCCAACTTCTAAAAGAGGCAGTGTTTGAAAAGTAAGCCAAAGGCTTTTCACTAGTTCAAAAGATAGCAATAAATTTGAAATTTTAACTTAGCTTCTTCAATAATAGTGTCAATTTTTTAAAGATTAATGCTTCAATGCTTTCCTGTACGGTTGTACCCTCTACCCTGATCTCGTAACTGAACTATTTTTACATACATAGAATGAATCCTACAACACCAAATGCCTAATCTACACTTACTATAAAGGATCAAACGAATCAGAAAAACTTTCTTTGTCTGTTAACTTCATGCTATGTGATCTTAAGAAATGCATGACCATAGTTCATCATCACCTGAGCACCCCTTCACAAGGCTGCTTGTATTCATAATTTAGTCTTATTTGATAACGGAGAAAAGTAACTAATTTTGGCATTAATGTGTGCTCATATGCAAATTAAAGTTCAGACCTTGAAGGTGAAGCTAGATATCAGCCTAAGGCAACAACTCTAGATGTTTTATTCCCCCTGCCTGTACAACAAAGAAATGAAAATCCTAGTCTTTGACATATTCTAAAGCAACTACTTTAGTTTACCATTGCCTGGTAGAACTTAATAAAATATCCAATTCTATTCTATCAAAAGCAACCAATGGAAAGGCAACTGCAACATGACAAGCATGCCATTAAAAGTTGAAGTTAGTATTATGCTGAAGAAGCAAGCAAAAGAAACTCATATCAAAAGGGGACCTACACATGTCATAGAACAATTTTAGAGATTTAGTTATAGATTCTGTTTGCTTGTGTGCATTTCAAAATAAGAAATAAATGTTTAATTAGAAATCACAAAATCTATTCATAATCATAAGCTAGTCAAGTTATCGTGGTATTTCTCTCTTGTCAATCTCTCATTTTCTTGTTTACTTTTGTGCATGTCAAGAAAAAGCATTGATGTTTAACAGAACACCATGCACATACCTGTAATCATAAGTCAGTTCTTCCCATTGCTTTATATCTCGTTTCGCAAATATAATGATGCGGTCTTCACCACATACATTAATGGCCCTTGAATAACAGTTAGGCTGTTCATTATGGCAAATTTATAAATCAGTTATAATTCATGCAATTTAAAAGAAACCCTAGGAACTTGGAGTACAAATTTAAGAAGTTTCAAAACCATAGCCTGGGACACTATTTGAACATGTCTGAACAAGAGCAAATGTTAAACTCTCTGAGATAACAAAATGTTTTCCAAACAGTTTGACATGGCTACCTCACATGAATGATTGATTAGATGAGCAATACTACCAACTCTAGTGGCATCTATGACGCGCTCCTCGTCAATGCGAAACATGTAAGTGCCTGCACCCTGGACAAGCAGCAACAAGATATCAAACATGGAGAATACTATGTATTACATTTATCCAAAGCTAATTTTTCAGGAAGAAGTTCTCAAAACAGAATACTTGAGAATCATACTCAAGAATTAAAACCAAGTACTTAAGTAATAACAGTGCTTTCTATAATGTTAAATTGGCAAGTAAGGTCAATTTAACATATATGCAAAATGGTTTTCAAATTTCAAGCTAAAAATATTAGGAATGCTCCAGAGAATATCCACAAGTATAATTAAATTGAGTAGGCAAAGTGAAGTCCTTTATGATTTTAAATTCCAAAATCATAAATATATTCAAAATGGTTTTCAAATAGCAATAGAGTACAGCTAGCAGAAATAGCACTAAAAAAGCAAAAAGTAGCTACAAGCTATAATTAAACTAAAATCCCATTAATAAAAGGGCATTGCTGGAAAGAGGGACCTCCATGAAAGCAATTACTTTTGCGAAGGGTGGAACAAGCACAGCCAATTGAGTGACAAGCTATTCAATAGAGCATAATGAAATTGATATAGTTCAGATCTCTGTTTGAAAACTTTGCAAACTCAAGAGGTCTCCTAGCATAAGCACCAAGTTAATATGGTACCCAATGATGAGATTAGAGACAACGTTCTCGATAGTTGGAGGTCTACAAGAGTGCAAAGGAGAAGCTCATCTCTTCAACTCATGTAATTCGAAGGAGGGGTAAACAACCAGGTAAAAATAATCCTTTAAGTTTTAGCTCAGTAACTAAAAGTAGAAACTAGAAACTTGAAAGTTTGAACAAGCTCTAAATTTTTTAGTTAATTCAGAATTCTTAAAATAAATTAGTATTAGTTGTAGATTTGTGGTGAAATAGTTATGATGTTGGCATAACAAATCATCTGAGCCTAGCTATTTGTGCTTATTCCCGGCTCTGTAGTGTTTCTAGGTGTGAACACAATTGGAGCCTATTTGAAAGCATTCACACATAGATGAGAGATAGGTTGACCCGAGAGTGCCTCAATAACCTTGTCTTCACCTGGTACAACCTCCACCTTCAAATCAAAAAGGTGGAGGGTCCATCTCATGACAGTATCAACTTGGATAAAATCAATTCTTTTGCTGATTGGACAGTCATAGAAGAACATAAAGATGTCATGTTTACTGTTAAAGATCTTTGGAGAGAGCAGCAGCAGAGTCAGATGCAATGAATGAAATCAAAGTCAATTTTGAGGAAACAATCAGTCCTCATTTTGTTACCGGCTTACCTTCTAGTTCGGGGCCCAAAAGATTTACACTAGGAGGGGCAAGAGGAGGATGTAGATTATATTTGGCTGTTTTTTTAATTTGTGAACAAATCTACTAAAAAAGGTGTTGTTATATAATTATTATTTATAATTTTGTTTGTAATACAATGTATTGTTTGACTTTGAAACTTTGAAATTTTAAATTTTGGGCATTTGAGCATCATATGACATACAATGTTTGACTTTGACAAATGGGAAATCAAATTACACTTTTGTGTTCTCTAAATGCACTAATTTCTATTTTCTTTGTGTAATTATGTTTTCTTTTGTTTTGTTATGTTTTTTGGCCAAGTCCCAAGTCCAAGTCAAATTTTTGGGCTGGTGAGTCCACATTTTCAAACTATGGTTCAGATAAGCCAACAAAGAGCATCTCCATGGAAGCAATTACTTGGGGAATGTGTGGAGTAGGCACAGCCAGTTGAATGATAAGCTAAATCATACAGCAGAACGGACAAGACACAAGTCAATAACACTCTAACACATTGTTGTACCCATTCAAAATTCTTCACATAGTTGTCAACTTTTAAGTCAGCTATTGCCATTCACTGCCTAGTGAACCATAACCAAATTCTTACCTCTTGTGCTCATGAATCTTGTTTTTCTAAGCTCTAATCAGTGTCTTTGCATGGCCAACAAGGGATGTTTTCCAACACATCAAACAAGACAAAGAATGCATTTTTTTTAAGGAAGAAGATGCAAAAATAGTGTACAGCATGAAGATGAACATCCCAATGCATATGAGCACGCCAATACATTGAGTGTCCCAAAATCAATGTTCAAATCAAAAATCAAATATCTAGACCCATGGAGTGCACCAATACACTAGACAGCCAGAAAGTGTTCTTTTAAGTGGCAAAATGGCTTGGTAAGTCAACAACTATTCATATGATCTAAAACATGCTTAAGTGAAAAGTGGAAATGTGGCTTAGAAAGTCAAAAGGTACCTTTTTAATAGAAAAATGACTAAGCAAGTTGAAAAGAAAAAGCGAATAACATCAAAAAAATTGGCATATGCTTGTATTGGAATGCTTCAAAACATAAGTGTCCCACATTCAATGTTGGACATCCCTGTGCATTGGCATGCACCAATACAAAGAGTGTCCTAAAAAGTGAAAACATGACAAGTGGCCCTCCAACACTTTGGAGTGCACCAATACAGAGCATAATAGAAGTTTCAAATGGTAAAAGGTGGACAGTTAGACTAGAGAAACAGGCCAATACAAAGAGCATATTGTAACATCCCCTTCTCAAACGTAATCTATTTGATTACAGTTAGCCTATTTTCTGAGTTCCCGTAGGCTAATTGGTAAGGGAAAGGGGACTCCAAAGATCTTGGAGAGCATAGGTTCAATTTTCTTTGGTTTTTGTTGCTTGCAATGAGCTCAATTTGCAGTGAGGATCGCAATGATACTTTCAAAATGTGTTTTCTGCCTTATTTTTAGAAAGCCACCAAGGTGGCACTCGTCATCATTCTACTGCTTCAATTTCGTCATGACACGCTCAAAATTAGAATCCAATGTCGTTGCAAACTTTTCGCAACTCTGGTGAATTATTTTAATTATTCAATTAAGTTCTAATGTTTTATAATTATTTGATAACTTAAAGTGTAATATCAATTTTTGAAAGATGTTTATGACCCTTAAGTTGGACGCCTAGAAGATCAGGAGCTTTTTTGCATGAAAAAAGTATTAATATTTTTAAGTCATTTGGGTGGGAAAATGTATTAATTTATAATTTCAAATTGAATATTTTCCCTCCAAAAGCTATAAAAGAAGGTTGAGGAATTCATTTGTTCATGTTGTTAATTGATACTATCATGTTGTCAGATTGAACCCGTGAATTCTTCCTCCATCTTCAGAGGATGAAAACCCTCTTTATATTTCTAGTTTAGGATTTGAAAGATAATCCCTAGCTAGAATAGTGCAGTTTCATTCTGGAATCACCTTTGTGCAGATTGAAGCTTCAGTTGTCGCTTCCAACCATGGAGATTTTTTGTCTTTTAGTTTGACTATTTTGGAGAGTTTAGTTTTTGATATCTAGAGTTTGCTTAAAAGTTTCTTGGCAGATTAATCTCTTGCTGGACCATACCATTCAGGAGGGTTTCTTTTCAGTTTTGGGAAGCACATTTGGAGCTGGTTGTGATTTATTGTGTTGCAAACTATGTTAATATGGACTACAGATCTGGCCGCCAGATTCGGAACTGATTTGAAGTGGATTGGGCAAGTGACATTGCTGGTTTGTATGGCCAGGTACAGGCCGTACCATTCCCAGACCTAGGCGTGTGAGCTAAACATTGAATCACCTCTCTTTTGGGGCTCATTCTTGCTTGAAAGTTGGTGTCAATGTTCATGGATGCTGATATAACATTTGGGAAGGTGGTCTTTATCATTTTGGCAGGTTTATGAGTGATACATACACTGGTTGGTCGATATCCAGTTCTGCAAATTGATATCAGACCTGTACAGAAGATAATGACAGCAAGGAACAAGAGTTTTCAGACCTTTGCCAACACATTTACATCATTCACACAAGGTACTTGCTGTAGTTTCCAGTTTGGTGCTTGTTCATGCTATTTGGAGTTATTTCGGAGTTGTTCTATGTCACTGTTATTATCAGCTTTTTAATCAGCAGCTGACCAACTTCTCATTTGATAATAAATATTCTCCTGGACTAATGTTGTAGTGCTTTGGATGGTCATACCGCCAAAGTCATTGCTTTCATCAACTTTGGGTTGTACCAGTGGATGGTAATGCTGCCAATGAATTTATTTTAGTTAATTGTTGATACTTATCCCATTGAACAAGTGGTTTTGTAATTGCCCAGCACTGGAAAACTGGAAAGAGTCTGTTATCTACTTTCAGTTGTATAGGCTTTCCAATGTTAGTGTATGTACCTAGTTATTTACTTTCAATTTAAATAAGCTTTCCCACTGAAAAGTGGATGTGTCATTGCAATTCCCGTTGAATAAGCAGATGTTTACATTTCTGTATTGCATGATGCATCCCACCGAATAAGTGGTTTAGCCGGACTGCCACCTGATGCCTTTCCTTCTCAACAGTTAATTTCCAGTTGATTTGTAATCCTGACAACATATGCTCTCACCTTGCCCTTTCCAAGATCTGGGTGATCAGAAGTGGGAAGGTAGTTGTTATCGTATTTACAGTGAAAGCTAATGTATTTTTAAAACAAAAAAAAAATTGAGGGTGTTTATTACACATACTATGTAAATATTGTAAGAATGTCAAAAAGGGATTGCTTAATGTAGAGGCACGTGCCAATACAAAGAGGATATCGAAAGTTATCACAATGTTAGAATGTGATACCTACACTAGAGGAATGTTTCAATATACTTGAGTGTCCCAAATCAATGTTTAAGTTGAAAAGTGGACATCCCAATGTATTGGCACACACCAATGCATCGAGTGTCCCAAAAATTTGAAAAACAGAAAGTGGCCCTCCAATTCAATTAAACACATCATACCAAAGAGGGCCCACCTTGTCAAAAAAGAATCAAATTTAGTCACTTAGACCCATAAAGTGTGCCTCTCTAAGGGGAGGACCGAAAATTGGAAAGCTTCAAATGAAAAATAACCTTCAGTCTTGTGGTTTGTACCTCTCCAAAGAGTGTTCCAGATTTGCAAACATAAGTAGGACAGAGACTGCTCAAGCATGCACCAAGATAAATGATAGTAAAGTTTTGACGAGTTGTAGTTTTCCAAGGGTTATGAGTCATGACATCAATTATCAAACATCTCCAACAAGGAGCATTACAGATTTTCAAAGTTCTGCATTGTTTGAGAGCCATTCCAGACTTGTTTGGCAGATTTCCTAATATCTATGGCAGAGTTTCAGCGGTAATTTTGTGCTGTTCCAACAGATTATTCATTATATGGCTCTCATTTACGAAGGATAACAGTAGGTCTTGGATTATTCTCAGCATGTTTCAGTCCTCAAGTTGCAAATTTGTTCACAATCAAGATTATTATTTTTTCTACTCTTAATTCAAAGTGCTCTTTGAGGTCAATGATCTGCTATTTTCTTCAAAAAAGATAATGTGGAGGTAGTCATATCCTTGGGTCCCCAGAATACCAAGTTACAGATTTGTCTCATTAAGTGTTTCATCCTTGTAATCATGCATGGTGTATTTTGAGCTTCCCCTTCGAGGGTTTCAAAACACTCAAGTTTACAAATTTTTAAAGAAATCAGATTCAAGTCATCAATTTTTCTCTCTAGGGTGTACATTTTTTCCTTGAGTTATTAGGTTCAAAATGAAGACAAAATTATCTTTGCATCAAAATCATTGTGAGGAACCAACCAACAACACCAGGCAGGCTATTCTTCGCCATTGCTATGATTGATGGACCACTCTTCTTGGATGAACTTTTAGAAGGTTTAAACTTTATCTTAGGACGTTGTATATTTAGCCAAGACCTATTTAAAGCTTTCTCTGTTTTAGATTGCTATGTATTTTGAATTTATTTTGTGATGAAGGCTTGTTTTGTATACAAGCTATTTTTGGTGTAATCGCAGTATGATTTTTATTTATTTTGAATAAATCAAATGTAAATATTGTTAAAAACAATTATAGATAAGTACTATTCGCACTAAGATTGGGGAATGATATTCTTTAAGCCTACTTGCTGTTGTGATTATTGTTCAAGCTTCTTGTGTTGTCTTATGTGTTGATTTGGGACATTGAATAGAAATTAGTGATTGTTGCAGGCTTTCGATTGCACTTTTCATTAACATGGGTGTTGTATCTTTGTAAATTGTATGCAATTTCTATCATTCAATTTATCGGGTCTTGTCTATTGTTTTCAATCCAATTCCATTCTTGTGTTGTACTCATTCTTTTTGGTATCCACTTTTAGCCAAAAAGTGTGAGCATGTGTTAGCTGTCATAGATTAGGTTCATGTCAGTCAAAAAAAATATTAAATCTCTCATGTCTGTAGAAGCATTGATTAGTCTTGTGTGCATGCCTAAGAGTCTAAAACCAAAAGATAAGCAATTTATTTAGTCTATTTGCAATGCACGCTCAAAAACCAGAGATTCAACATGTACATATTGTAGAAAGAAAGAGGTTGTTTCCTTAAGTTCTAGGGTTTAGTTTAGTTTTTAGCTGCAAGGGAGCTTCCCATTCTAATTCAAAGAAAGGTTTTAAATCACTCATTGCTCCATTTTGTGTTGTCTTGAAAGAGACAAATTTAAATTCTAACAGTTTTTCAACAAGACATGAGTGAATGACAATCCGCATCAAGCTAATAAGATGTTCAGACAAACAACCAAGGAGGAGCTTCAAGTAAACAATTACTTTGACAAACTGTGCAGGAGGTACAGCCTGTTTAGTGATAAGCTGTATCACAGCAGAAAGGAGTCGATAATAGATATAGTTGCATTTCAAACAGAATTTCGGAAGCTAGAAAAAACAATATTGTCCTCACTGCAGTTTTCATAAGCTGAGAGACAATTCAGATGAATGAAATTTCTATGGATGCACAGAGAGTTGACCATTTGAAACCCTGATAGCGCTCAAAAAACATCCATAGAAGTCACAAGAAACTTTAAATGTAATTAAGGATAAAAGATAAAAATAATAACAGAAAATCATTACAAATAAAGAATATACTTACAACTAAGGAATTATATATGAAATGCTCTCTAATATCTGCAATAATTGGCCTGACAATCTCCCCAGTGTATTCAATGACCTGAATCATAACAATCGGGCAAATTTTATACTGACCTCTATAAGGACAGAACAACAGTTATATTAAAATTGAGAGTAAATGAGAATTAAAATTTTCATGACCAATATATATTCTAAACAACATACCATGTCCCCTGCTTTGTGTGGTTGTTTTGCAAAAATACCAAACCCATGTATACCTGATTTTCCTACAGAATCAGATTAAAATGCTGAGGTTTAGTCCACATAAATTTCAATAGAAATAGCTAGGCATACCTCTGTCACAAATGCACATACACACTGAATTTCCTTTCTAGAAAATTTTAATGAGCACATAGGCATGACACCAATTGTACACTTCAGAAATCAGCTTTCCCAGCATTAAATGATGCACAGAATTATTTATATTTTGCCTCCAGGAACAGTTGATTACAATGATAATTCTAGCATTCACCCAACCTACCTAGTTTGTCAATCTGAAATAAGCATGGTTTTGGTATAAGTATATAAATAAAAAGTCAAAGTCAGCCCAGCTATACAAAAGGAATGAAAAGCAGCACCTTCTAGGTTTTGTAAAAATCAAAATAGGAAGGAAGAGCAATATCATGATCTCATGAAACAGGTGATTACTTGAATCATGTAATTCGAAGATCAATACCAAAGCCATAGTAATATCAGTTTCACTGTTCATTCAGCATTCTGCACATTGGTAATATCATAGTACTGTTACATCACTTACACTGAAACCTGTGTTACTGGTTTGCAGCATGTGGCCCGCCAGTTCAGGTCTGATCCAGGCCTGGATACAAGTGTGGACCCAGTTCGTCCTAGGGATGCCCAAGGTCCCTTCTGAGACCTGCAGGTTCATCCAAGACGAACCTGGGCATACCTGCTACGAATTTGGTGAGGATCAACACCCAGGCAGTGAATTTGATCACTTAAGTTGTTTCGATTTCTAAATTTAACCAAAAAGCCAAAATCGCCACCCCAAATCCTAAAACATGATATTCAATGCATCTCAAAGACAAACAAAATCATCTCTCATATAGTGAATGCAAAACAAAAATATTATTCATCCTTGCCGAACTTCCATTCTTGCTTGCCCTTGCATGAATAGAGTTGAAGATTGATCGGATAATATTCCAAACTGGTTGGTTTGCTATTCCTATGCACTTGCAAGAGTTCATTTGTTGCCAAGGAAATTGTAGAGGATGATTTCTACAAAAATGTAGGTTCTTTTCAAGTTTTTGGTATTTATTTACAAATTACCTCCCTTGTTTTATTTTGAAGTTTTTGTTAGTTTTCATTCTTCTATGAATCTATAACACACGCTTAATTTTTTTTAAATGGATTAAGTTGTATATATATTTTTTTGTTTTCACTTGTTTCAATTCTTCAGATGTGTTGTTTATTGAGATTGTTGGCATATGTATTACAATGGCATCCGGTTCTAACTCTATGGGCCAACCCTGCTTCAAAAGGGACCCAAACTCTCCCTTTGCAAAATATGTTGAAATGGTACAATAGCTTCCAGGTGGTGGGTGTTATGCTTGGATTTGTAGTGGGTGTGATGTTAGATATTCAAGCTAATACAGTCCAATAAAAGGAGATTTGTGCCACATCCCTAGGCTAGGCATCAAAGCTTGCCTAGGAAAAAATAGTGTACCCATTTCAGAACCACAAGGCATGTCATATATTAATGAGCAAGAAAAAGCAGATCAAGCAACAAATCCGTCGAATCATAAATCACATCATCATTTGTTAAAAATGTATCTCGAGAAATGAAGCCCCCTTACACCACCTTCTAATCTTCAACCTATAGAGAGCCACTCAACTTTGTACACGCCTAAAGAGCAACCCATGGATTTTACACATAAGAGATCAAAGGGACCATTGGAAATGGCATTTTTAAATGAGTCTCAAGATATTGCCGATCAACACAACGAGATGTCTCTATGCAAATGGATTGGCAGTCAATGTTCGTTTACCATATTGGCAACAAATGGTGAAAGCAATTAATGAGGCTCCAAACGGGTACAAGGGCTTGGGTTTTGAGAAGGTGCATACCACCTTATTGGAAAAAGAGGTGAAGTTCCTAGAGAAATCATTGAAGCCAATAAGGTATTCATGGGCTGAAAGCATAGGTGTCCATTGTTTTTTATGCATGGAATGATGCAAGAACTCGGCCATTGATCAATGTGGCTACAAGGAAATGAGATATCAAGCCACAGAATATTAACTTAGATGCTTCCACTACCCTCCTTGTTATACTTGATGTTGAAGATGAGCCAATTAGTGAGTGTGAGAATTCTAATGCTACTGCCAATGCCAACGATAGTGGCATTATTTGTGGTTATTCTAATTTAGCAATACCTACATCATCTAATATGGATGGTGATAATGATGTTTTTGGAGACCCACATGATGATGCTTGATCAATGATGACTAATTGTTTACACTTGACATTATTATTTATTAAT
Source organism: Cryptomeria japonica (assembly GCF_030272615.1). Classification (NCBI taxonomy): domain Eukaryota; kingdom Viridiplantae; phylum Streptophyta; class Pinopsida; order Cupressales; family Cupressaceae; genus Cryptomeria; species Cryptomeria japonica. Next base: position 291,933,220 of record NC_081414.1, on the reverse strand, counting down.
TTTAATATATATTATAACCTTCAAGTTCGACTAATTGACATTGCAATATTTTTTATTTTTATGGTGGTTTTGTTTATTATACAATATATGATGTTATGTGTGGTGTATTTTGAACTTAATTATTGCTGTAAATATGTATACAGTTCTAATTTTTATATATTTTTAATGGATGAACCCAGCCCCCAAAAACTTTTTGACCAAACCCAAACCCAAACCAGTACTGGCAACTTAGACTTAAACAAATCATGGTCATACAATATACTCTTAATTTCCATCTCCTCATCAAAGTTGTCAACCATGATTCCCCAAGTTTCTAGTATATGGAAACACGGAGGCATCTTTCCAATATGGCAAAAATTTCCAACATTTGGGAGCTATGAGGTAATGGGTCAGGGGAGGGAATAAATTATAATACAAATATACAAATATGAACATTATATCCATGACACTGAACATTGCAATGAACATTGAAATTGAGAATTAAGCTATAAGGTATTATCATAACAATAACTATAACGTAAATTCTAAGTCCTACATGGCAAAATGAAAATCAGAAAATATAACAATCATATTACATGCGTTGACAAAATGCAAAGCTCGCTAGTTAGAGTCTTCATCAGACACGTGCCCCAATGGTTCCTCATCATTGCTTGATATTGAACCTTTGGCTCCTGAAATGGGATGTCAACCAATCTAGGTTGCATATCCTAATCCTCATCAACATGCAAGTTTAAAATCTATTATTCTATTTCTTTTTTAATTGTGTTGATCATCAGGTGTAGACCATCTTATGTAGATTAATAAATGTTATGCTAACTTCATTGTGTTCTTATAATTGTCAACTAGTTTCCATTATGTGGTGGTTATAAAAATATTGATGAATGGAATTAATGTTGAACAATAATCATCGATGACGACACAAGAAGGAATTGTAGGAGTAAATGTGCCAATTGAAACAAAAACTAGTTGACCCACAATAACAAGAAGACAAACTAAATGAGGAACTTAGGTATTTGTGGGAACTCTTGGTACTTAAGCACATTAGACAAGAATCAGTAAGGAAGAAAGTACCCACAAGTCCATCTTGAGTAACTCAATCATACCAAAGAGGTTCATCAACATTGGATAGTCTACCTAGACTCCTAGAAAGGCAACAGATAATCTTGCAAATTCTCATGCCAAAAGAGATTGTAAATCACACAAACAAGTCCTATAGTATTATGAAGAATAGCATTGCCGAGAGATAGAGCAACAAAATGTAGACCAATGCCAAAATCCAAGAGATTAATGCCACCAACCCGAACAAAGGAAGGAGAAGACAACGTGGTTGACAGATAGACAACAAGCACGATGATTATCTCTAAGAGAAAGATTCATCAATATCTCAAATTCGAGTCCCCAAACAAACAAAGTGTGATGAGCTCAACCAACTTTAAAGAATAGCTAATTACTTATAAGATAAGTGTGGATTGAAATTCTTAGGTGAGTTCCCCTTCCTAAGTAAGTACTAACTGTTTTCCCCAAGTTGAGCTAGAAGTTGTAGAGAACCCTTCCTGAGTAAGTACTAACCTTGCTCCCCAAGTTGAGAAGTCCCCCGACTTAATAAAGTCCCCTTAGATTGAGGTAATGTCTTTATTCTAAGTTAGAATCTAACAACTTCCACAAACAAGAGAGGAAAGCATACAAGAGCAATATTCGAGGTATCAAAGACATGCTACTATAAGGCATAAAACTAGGGATGTCAAAGAAATTAATTGCACTGAAATAAAGAGACCTTAAAGGCAACCAAAGTAGTGTACAAATTGCCCAAACTATAGGAAGAATTCAAGATTCAAACGTGTTTCAATAATGTTGAATGAGCAAAGGAACATCCCAATTTGAACTTCTTCAGAAGGATCCCACCATTCCAGTTGCATCAAGAAAGACAACTAGAAATGGTTACTCCACCTAATCCAAGTTTTGAGAAGCAAAAGCTACCACAATTCAATAGTGATGCTTTTGAAGATCTAATGCACCATTGCAAAATATGAATGCATGCTAATGGACAAACTTTTGAATCCATTTCTTTCAATCATTTCCAACCGCACTCAAAAGAGTGGCAATTGATTGGTTTATAGATCCAACACAAACATGTGTTCTCAAGAGAAAAAATTCCAAAGCTTTTAAAAGCATTAAAATCTTCAAGAACACAAGCATAGACACAAAGAGCTTTTACATAAAATAGAAAAAGAAAACCTACTAAGGAATTGATGAAATAAAAATTCATCGAGAGACTAAGCCCTTGTTGCAGAGGAAGACGAATGTGTTGCCACCTTCATCTTACAATGATGCATGTAAACATAGTTTAAATACTCGACTCATAGTTACTAGCAAGTGAAAAGGGCCCAACAGGACACTTTCCAAAACAATTGCCACTGTGTTTTAGGCAAGTATTCATCCAATAATTTGCAAGTTCCAATGAGTCTCTGTAAAAAGCTCCCCTGCCTTATGAAAAAAATAGGCAATGGGCAAAAAATAACAAAACCCTCTACTTTTCTCAGTTTTTTCATTTAAGATATTGTGCTTTCAACTCTTTTAAATCATTGCTCTGATTTATTGATGGTTGGTTAAGAACTCAAGAGCATGCACTACCCTTTGACCCCACTAGGGGCTGCCGACTCCAAAGCCACACTTTGGTTAAAAAAATAAAAGTTGTTTTAGGCTGTAGCAAATGAAAACGCAACATTTTTCTCTCTATTCAATAAAAAAATCAACACTTCTGAGTTTCATTTTTTTTTATATTAGAGATAGAGGACCAAAAGTACAAAGCTCGAAAACAATATGTGATGCAAGCACCAACCCAACTTGGACACTAAGTCACGGACAGAGTCAACAGACATACTGATTAAACAAAACAACCCCAACATATATAAAAAAGAATCAGCACATAGAAATGTTGTGGCTGTATTCTGACCTTAAAAATTTTAGTCCATTGTAGCATCCGATATGCAGTTGTTCTCTTTTGTGGTGCAACATTTTGGTTGCTTGTTCCTTATAGAGGCTACACCTAATGTGCTAACTTCCTTTTTTCTAAGAGTCATCAATGGTTGCATCTGTTGTATAAACTAGATATGCAGTCTATGGATTCATGGTAGTTTCAAAGGCTCCATAGATGTTAAGTTTGCTATTTTCTCTTGGCAGTGCGTAAACTTAAAATTCAGAAATAGCAAGAGTCTTGTTGGCGGCTTGGATGCTGGAAAATATGGAAAACAAAGATCTAGAAATTAAAAAACTCAGAAATAGCAAGTCTTGTTGGCTGCTTGGATGCTGGAAATTATGGAAAACGAAGATCTAGGAATTAAAGACATGCAATCAATCTTTGGAATAATTTAAATGTTTTAAAATGAATATTTCAAATGCTTGATTGTCATTCTGGAACTGTAACTTCTATTGATACATTGTTATTTTTCTGCATTCTATATATTTGTTGTTTTAAATAGCTAAATCTATGCTCGAAAATATGAGAAATTAATCCATAGCAGCACATAGTGGCGAAATGCCATGAAGATTCATGAGACAAGGTAGATCACAAAGAGAAAAAGTTAATAAAGAATTTCCAAGAACACCCATGTGGGTCTCAAGAACAAAGACAACAATATTCTCCAAGAAATGAGGTCAATCACCAAGATTAGATTCTTCATAATAGTGACCACTGTCACACAGATGGGAATCCTAAAGAGGTGATGAAGTAGTTATAAGAACATCCATGAGGGAATTCTCATCAAACAGAAAAATAATGTCCTCCAAGGGATGAGGATAATCATGAATATAAGATTCAACAAAGAGGTAATAGCATAGATGCAAGAGTCGCAGAGTACTCAGCAAGTTTTTAAAAACTTGCGAGTTTTTTTTTGCTCCAAGAGTTTTTCAGCTAAAAACTTGCAGAGAACACTTGCCGAATTTTTCACAAAAACTCGATGAGTCTGGCAAAAACTCGGCTGCACTAAAAAAAGAGGCCCAAATGCATCAAAAAATTACCTAATTTTTTTTTCTTCAAGTTAGTCTCATTCTCTTCATCAGAATATATATATATATATATATATATAACATAAAATTTAAGTATAAGTCAAAATTCCTTTAAGTTATATTTCATGTATATATTGATAGAATGTTTGAGTGGTTTCAGATCTCTATCTCACTCACTTTATTTGCCCTAAATTCTAGACCTCTCTATCTCCCTATCACTCTTCCTCTATCACCTCTCTCTACCGCTCTTTATCTTGCTCTCTCCTCTCTCCCCCAAGATCTAGACCTATCTCTCTACCTCTCTCACCCACAGACCTCTATGAGGTGTACTACCGTCAACCTCATTTTGGCAATGTGGAGGAGCCACAGCGGACTCCTAGGACTAGACCCTCTAGCTCTACGTCTCCACTAGTTTTCACTAGAATTGGAAAGAGGAAGATGTAAAATGTTTTGATGTAGTATTTACTTTTAGTTTTACAAAAACAATTTGCTATTTTCATTTTGTTTCAGACTATCAACCATCAACGTTCCACATGAGGATGCTATTTTGTACCCAAATTGCATTTAAATCAATCAATAAAACTAGATTTATCTTGTTTCTTTTGTTCCCTCATTTATTGACTCATTGGACGCATCTCCTTCATTGAATTCTGAAAAAATAATGCATTTCTAATCAAATTTAAGCAATTTTTTAAGTTGTCGGGTTTTTGCCGAGTCACATTTTCCGGCCTTGCCGAGTTTTTGTCATGTCTGAGTTTTTCAACTATGGGTAATACTGTCACACAAATAGGAATCTCAAATAAGTAGCTCTCATAAATGGAAGATCCTATAAAGAAGTAGTGTCGATATATTACAAGCAAACAAGTTTGATGAAGTCATGTGCAAGTCCTTGTGCTCAATGTCATTATCAAAATCATCAGCATAATGAGGTTTGAACAATATGTCATAAATGGAAACATCACATGATGACAAGATGTCACCAAATAACTGCTTAAGGGCCAATCAAGCAGCACAAGACACTTAGTGTCCCCAATGTGATGTTAAATCTCCATAGAAAATGATAAGACAAAGGTGACCATAACATATATCACGATTATTAAGCCACTTGGTGTGCTTATTACAATTAGTTGGTGGTGGAACATGTCATAAAACATAGATATAGACACCTTAGTATTGTTCACACAAAAAGAAAGGCACATAAAATGGCCTTACAAATATACACCCCCCAAAATGTGTGGCACTTTGTAGACTTATAATGATGAGATATTACAAGCTGTGTCTTTTTACAATATTTGTTGAAAATAGAAAACAAAAAAATCATTGTTTTCATCACATTATAATGGTAAATCTGGAGCAAAAAATTACCCACTTTCCAAAAATGGCATCAAAAAAGAATCCTAGGCACAAAATTATTACCACATGACATTTGGAGTCACAAATAGTGAAATGGAGAAAAAATAGTAGTGCAGAAAAGTTCTTTGAGGGGAGTGTAACTTCCTTTTACACGCATCCTGCCCACTAGTCTTCAATTATAGGCATAAAGAAAACATAACCCAATAATTTGATTGAGCCAATTGCTTTTTACAACAAACTCATCTTGAAGGAGGGTACACGGCCTAAAAGGTTGGTCAAGTCATTGAGCAATAGGCTGATTTTTCTTGGGTGGTGCAGCAATTTAGACCAAGCGACCTGGTTGGCACCCTAAAGGGACTCGACAACACCCTAAAACAAACAATCGGCCATCAACACACCCTAAAAGGACTGTTTAGGGACAAGCCAACAATTGAAGTGCCCTAGAAGGGTCTGTTGACCATAGCCACAACATTAGATCACAAACGTAGCCACGGTCAGATCAACTAAGGTCGAGACTCTTAAAGGGATAGATGACCACTAAAGCATCCTAAAAAAGCAAACAAAGGTTATGCTTGCAAGTTTGCAACCACCAAAATCAATCACAATTGCAATCCTAGGAACAATCAAGTTGGCCTATGCCAACCCTAAATGGCAAGAAGCCCCAAGTTTAGAGGGTTTGGCCTAGATTTTTTTGAGCTGAGACCACCAAAATCAATCACAATTGCAATCCTAGGAACAATCAGGTTGGCCTATGCCAACCCTAAATGGCAAGAAGCCCCAAGTTTAGAGGGTTTGGCCTAGATTTTTTTGAGTTGGCTCAGCCTTAAACAATTAACATTTTTTTCAAAAAAGGGTCTAACTAGAAAAAACTTGTAAATAATTATTAGGGAGCATGAAAAACTACTAAAACTGAATTTTTGTCATCTTCTATCTCAAATGGAAGTGTTTTTTTGTCTATTTTTGTGAAAAACTTAAAACTGAAATTTTAATCGAAAATTCCCAAATTTAAATTTTTTTAAAAAGCTAAACAGTTTTCAACATATCTAAAATCAATTTCTACTTGTATACAGAAATTTTTGCCTAAATTGAAAAATAAGAGAAAAGGGGCGAAAAACAAGGGTTAGTGGAAAAACTAAAAAGAGAGAAGGAAAATTAATAAGGTGTCTGAACTGCTGATTTCCTCACTATATAAAATCTAAATTTCCATAGCACAATGATTCTTACATAGAGCCTACATTGATTTCATGCTAGAAAAGAAATGAAATCGTATCAGAAAAGGCACGTAGGTTCTCATGCCATTTGAGTAAAACAGAATAATCACTCACCTGCTTAAGAAAGGACCCAAAGATTATTTCTTAAGCAAAGAAATTACTATAAACAAAAAATCAAATGCTATAAATATGTATTTCAAAAGGCTAAAAATAGTATATTGACATTACAATACTCCTCAGATAAGATCTTAAATAAACTCCTCTAATAGATATTAACTCATTAACTATCTCCTTAAAGTCTTCCCCTCATGGTATTCATATTTTAAAGGGATAAAACCCTAATTTATAGAATTCTAAGAGAACCATAAAAGTGATTGTATTGGCCATCTTACATCATTCTTGATTATGATCGGCTAGATTACGCAGTTAAGTCTTATTGGTTGACTTGCACGACAGCTTACTTTTTCTAATTTCTTCATCAGTCAAAGTAGGAAAATACCTAACATTTCTAGCTTAAGTTAAATCATCTACCTAAATAAATTTAAGTAAAATGGTGGGTATACAGCCACACCGACATGATGCCATAAGAGAAGTTGGGGTTAGTGTTGATGTTATTTTCTTATTTCAAAAAGAACACAATAAATCTTGCAATAACAAGCATGACATAAGAATCTAACCAATATACCCAATGTTTAGGGCAAACCTGAAAATTCAAAGGCCTAAGGTAAGTGGCAAATTTACTGACAACAAAGGCTTTTGGTAAGAATTTTCTAGTAGAAAAAATTGGTTTTAGTAACATAATCGTGGCTGAAAAATATAATAACCCAAAAGTGCAATTAATTTGTCTTCTACAATGAGGCAAAAATTTGGAAGGTGGACTTACATAAGGCATTTGCAAAGTACAGAACACCACAATAGGATTAGCTACTTCCAACATATACTCCAACCCCCCCTACAAGGATGAAATTTGGCCACATACAAATAGCATTATTTCATAGATGTTATTCATAGTAAGTTGGTTGATGTTACATGAGTTCCAAACATTAGGGTGTGGATGTCAAATTACATGGTTAGACTGAGGGTCTACGATCTACAATTGGGTAAGCTGTCTAATTGAATTCACGAGTTCGTCTCCTTGAAGTAAAAGACAAGAAATTAAAAGAATAATAATGCTAACTTAAAAGTAAAACAAATAGAAATGCCTCAAAATAGTTAATACAAAATTTATGCTGTCTAATTCATAATGAATTAAATTCCACAGAGACACATTTCAGACCTTGTCACCTTCCCGTACCAAACTAGTTTTCAAGTTTAAAAAATGAACTAAAATACTGCCAAGCAATTAGTCAATAATTTCCTAAAAATAATACCAAATTCCTAAAGCTCTATAAAAGATTTTAGATAAGCTTACCAAATGCTAGTCTTTTCCTGAAGGTAGCACGCATGTGATCATATTTATCTGATATAAAATTTCGGGAGCCATCCACATGCTGCCTACTTGAATTCTGGTGTGCAGATTCTAGACCATGTCTAGCATTAACCTCCATGTCTTCCCATGGACCATTTCTACAGCAACCACTTACCAAATATGGCCTATTTTCCACAAACAACCGTTTGATGGAAGCTGCTTCAGGTTCCTTTCGACCCCGCCTTTCAGAGAAATTATATGGTTCTGTTTTCCATAGAGTACAAGTTTTTAAAAGAAAAAAGCATATACAGAAAATCTAACAAAAGCAAATTTAACAAAAAACATAACTGTAATGGGCTCCACAGTGCACACACTGCATCTGCCTCAACAATCATTTGGAAGATAGTTTAGATATTTAAATTTATATGCTTTAGATTGGAAATGTGAAACTCTTGTCTATAAAGAATTAAAGATCTTCAAAGAAGAAAACACCAGATAAAAAGGAAATCAATAATTTAGGTAATCAAGCACTTACCACAACGAGCACAACCGGAAGGATTGGAAGGAGGAACATATGCTGAGCAATCTCGCATAGCTAAGGATCCTTCTTGATCTGTTGGACTCCGCTCATCTGTTGGTTGCCTATGCTTCTTGCAAAATGAAAGCAAGCGCAGTTGTTCACATTCCTCATGAGCGTTCCCTGTATGTCTAACCCTTTTATCTTCCAGAACCTACAGATAAAGGTAGAAAGATATAAAACCCACTCTTGATTAGATATACCAAACTCAAATAAGAGAATTACCTGACTCAGACAAAAGGACCAACTGGTGTGATAATAAGAAATTCATGAATTTGAAACATTTTAATGATCTCAAAGAAACTCCTAGTCTCAAAACTGCTACAAACCTCAACACAAAGTCCTGCTGCACGGGCACAAAGTGGATGATAAGCTACACGGCAATTGTGTTCAGAGCACTGCATGTATATTAAGAGTGATAGCTCAATGCACTCAGATTTCAAAAAAATCAAATCAAAATGCAATCTCACTGTCAATCACAATGGAAAAACATACAGCCTCAAGACCACAAGAAGGCACTTATACATTCAAAATTGTCACCGTTGTAAAAAGCGTCAATTTTAACAAACCTGATAAACTGAATTGGCTGCTTCAAGAACATGTCTCCAAAACAACAAAATTTGTATAAAAATCATTGTGCTTCTGAATTCAAGAAATTGGATTTTTCTTTTGTTTCTGATTTTTTTCATACAAGTATCTTAACAAAATATGCAGTAGAACCCAAGAAATTATTGCAAATTAGTACAATGCAAAAGCACTTTTCTCAAATCAAGGAATTGTAAATTCTATATAAAGAATTTACAAGAGACGATGTTTCTAAAAGAAACAATCGTAAACTGAAGCTGAAAATACAAAACTAACTAAAGACGACTAAGATGACCATTAAAGAAACATTACAATATTCTAATACCCTCCCTTAATGGTCATCATTCTAACTACCCAAGGAAAAACAAAGAAGGTTGCCCCCTTCTGTTCAAAACGTTCTGCGACATCAGCCTGCCACTGACCTTGTCATTGAGATGAGCCTGCCACTGACCCTCCCAGAATCTGGAGAACTTCTAGATAACACAAATCGTCCACAAACTTTATCAGATGAGCATGACACCCCAAAACAGACTGCAAGAAGCCATGATTTTTGAGGGAAAAATTGCCAAACCCAAAAAACTTAAGTTAACAAAGCATCGTTTTTTTTTTCAAAAAAACAGTAAAAACCCTAAGATAGGACAACCTATACCCATGATTTTTGAAGATAAAAATAATTTTTAAGGAGAAAATTATAAACCTTATAGAATAATTTTTAAGGTAAAAAATTATAAACCAAACAAAATAATTTTTTAGGATAAAAATTATTAAAACCATACCAGAATTTTCTAAGGGAAAAAATTATTAAAACCCATCCAAAAATTTTTGAAGGAGAAAAAATTATTAAAAACCCAACAATGATTTTTTAAGGAAAAAAATTAGAAAACCCATGAAATTTTTTTGTGAAAACAATTACTAAAACCCACAATTATTTTTGATGGGAAAAAATTTTTTTAAAAAACTTCCAACTCAGACTATAGAAGCCTTGCTTGCAATTTTCACAGAGCCATCAACAAAGGAGAACAACTCCCGATGGCATAAAACACAAGCCAAAAAAACAAATCCCGTTGAATAGAAAAATACGGGAACACGGGCTAAAGAGAACAGACACAAACACACCCAAACAAACCCTCATCACGTCACACAAAAACACTCTTCAGACAACAACTAGTCCAACGGAAATAACTAGAAGTTCGCGGAAAAAACAGAAGTCGTGGAGGGCACAAAGGCAACATGAAAAAACCATCGCAGAAGGTAGAAAAACATCGCAGAAGGTAGAAAAGCATCGCCGAAGAAACAAATGCCATAAGAAGAGTCCGCGCGGGCGCGAAACATGTTTGTGGAAAAAAGAGCAGCGCCTAGCAAGCCATCACAAAAAACAGTGCCCAGATAGAGCCGACACGGGGAGAGAAAAGGCTGGTTGCAAATAAAAAATGGCCACGAATTTGCAGAACCTGGCCCGCAAAGCTTCTACAAACCCTCAAAAAATAGACATTGTTGAAATGTGGCGACTGATCAGCAAAGTACTATACACTCAACACGTATCCTTATGAAAATCGACATTGTAATAAAACCCTAAAAAAGGCCGACTTTGTTTGTTGCCCTAAAAACGCATGTTATAAGCGGCTGGGATGCTTAAGGCATTGTAAGGTTGATGTACTGTTTTTTTGCTGGATAATAAGAAAGATTGGACGGCTGTGTATGGTGGACGTAACCCATTTTGGGTGAACCACGTTAAATCTCTGTGTTATCTGTGTCCTGTTTTATTTCTTTATCTTTTGTATTTAAATCTGCATATAATTGTTAGTTCATATTTGCTTCGGATCTGCTTGAAACCCTAACGGACATGATTCAAGATCGCGAAAAACAAACCCTCAAAATTGCCTAAAAAAGGCCACAAAAAATTTGCCCAAACAAAATTCCAAATTGAACTTTGCCCAGAAGACGAGTCAAAATCCTTCATGGGTTTGAACACAAAAACCTGCCTTAGCAAATCCGTACCAAAACAGAGTGTTGATTTTTATACTTTCAGATTAATGTAAAACTCAGAAATCAGAATTTAGTTTCTAATTAGATGTTTGTTGTAAAATTCAGCGATTTCTAGATTTAGGCATAACATAGAAATGAACAAATAAGAACAAAACACAATTACGCTGGGAAAACCTCCTAGGAGGAAAAACCCAGCCAGAAAAGATCCTCAGATCTGATTATGGATTAGATTCAATATTCTGATTACAATACTTATCTCAAGTACTTGTAGAGGTCTGAGATGTTCACTCTTAGGGCTGATGAAATCTTCAACAAGTCTGCACTTTCATAAGCATTAGATCTGCCCCTTCAGCACACCAACCAGCAATCAGGTTCATACACTGGATCTGCACTTTTAGTGCATCTTAGGTCTGCACTTATGCTTGAAGCTGATCAGTAACCCTAGCGCCTTAATTCTAGAGCAGTTCACACTCCTTTATGACAGTATGTACTTGATATTGGCACCTTCAATGGCAAGTATGATTCGCATAAGTTCCTTCTTCAGCCTTCGCATTAAGCAGATGTATATTTCACATGAAAGGATATATTGATTGTGTAGAATGAGGTGAAGATGCCCTTTATTTATATGTGGTGCAAGGACTAATTAAGTCGGCCTTTACTTAATTGATGGCTTTTAATTATTAACATCTCCTTTTACCGAAATGCCTTATTAGAATAGGGTCAGCCCTATTTATGGGAGCACGCTATCTTGAGTGTGGCGTGAAGATTTAGAAGGTGCCGTGAGAGAGGGCCCAGCCCTACACGTTGAAGGCGGGGCCAGACCTTTGGGCGGATTCCAATGTTGCCCAAGGCAATTGGAATCCGCCATTCCTACCTAATTTCAATCAACATAGAGAACCAGAAAAGCCTTCCCAAAAACCTGAGCCCTCCGGTGAGGGAGACAAGCTCAGGCTGGCTCTGATACCATGTTAAAACATTCGATGATAAAAAAAAATAGAGTGAGAGCTCTATATAAAGAATTTACAAGAGATAATGTTTCTAAAAGAAACAATCATAAACTGAAGCTGAAAATAGAAACTAACTAAAGACGACTAAGATGACCATTAAAGAAACATTACAATATTCTAATAAATTTTAGAGTGACTCAATTACCAAAAGTCGTATTTTTCTCTTCAGGTATCAATTATTCATTTTTGAAATCTAATGATACATCTATCTTGCAAACTTATGCTATACACTCTGGTTATAACTACTTTTGTAGAAACAATTGGATAATGAAACTCATTCGCATCAAAGTAGAACTTAAAAGACACCAAAAACAAGGACCCCCACACCCTTTTACAACAACCCTAAACCTAAAACAAAGACACTGACACCTAAAAACAAAAAACCCTCTCATTTTGCCATTTTGCATTTTGTGAGAAAAAGATAAAGAAAGAGAATGGCAATAAGAAGCAAAAAAGAAAGCATCAAAACTACATCATTTGAGGTAAGTTAAATATCCATTGTTCATTTGCAGAAAGAGAATGCCAATAAGAAGCAAAAAAGAAAGCATCAAAACTACATCATTTGAGGCAAGTTAAATATCCATTGTTAATTTGCAGAAATCATTTTGATATTGCTTTTTGTTTCTTTCTTTCACAGTTTCAAGCACTTAGGGGGTTTCAATAGTTTTTGGCTGTGCATCGATAAGGTTAGCGAAAATGAAGAGGTTGAGATTCAACAAGGAATGAGAATCCATGGAGATACTTGGGATCCTTCTAGGTAAAGTAGTGTTGCAGGTACTGTGGGTTCAAATAACCTATTTGAATGCCCATTTGATCTCCCAAAATCTTATGCAAAGGGTCCCTTCAATCCTTAAAAATGTCTTTTGAAATTTGAAACAGCCATAGACAAGACAAGCAAAAAATCTCAAGGGGAAATAGAGTTTGGTTATGTCATTTCCAGCTACAAAAGGGGTTAAAATTATCTGTTGTGCATAGGTGGACAAAGGATAAAAAGATGTGAAAAAATAACACTAGCTAAGAAGACCAAGGTGTCTAAGTTATTCATAGAGGTTAAGCAAGCATAAATTGCACAATCTAATATATCATTGCCGACCTGGATTGTGGACATCAAGACTCAAATCGGAGAGGGTTCTACAAAGGGAAAGACAAAGACTATTGTAGGAATATTCTATATGCAATCCCAACAAGTGGTAGATTCTTCAATTGCCATAATCTTTCTTTGCCCATGCCATTCCATTTGATGTGGCACATTCTCCCTACTTCAAACAAATATGTTGTCTCTCCGCAACAAATAGCAGGGAGTGCTTTAAGGCTCCCCGATAAGAGACTTCAAATCGAGAGGATAATTAGTTATTATTCAGCTGCTGCCTTGGTTAGATTGGTGGTAGAAGCGAGAGATATATAGATGTTCATTCAACCACCACATCTCACTTACTCCCTTTAATACTATTTTAAGGAAATATATATTTTGTATTTGCACTTTGATGATTAAAACTCAAATGATTACACATTGAAATGGTATTTATTTATATGACAACTCACACAATCTCAATTCAGTTCTAATTTTTCATAATATAGTTATACAATGAATATGGTGAATGCCTTATGATATAAATGTTTGAAATTTCTTGTATAGTTTAATTTTTCTTTCTTTTAATTGTTGTGCCCTTTTGCCCTCTAAAAATTGGGTTCTTGTCCCAGCCATCCTTGAAATGTATCCCCCCATCCCCTACCATCTTTATCACAGAAACTTGGTGGAACATAGGAAATAACCTATATTCTGGTCATCTAAGTCATGACATTTGCTGAATTTCGGCCATGAAGTTTGAAATTTGGTGAACCTCGAAGGATTACCAAAAATTCATTGAAATTCGTCTGATATTTCGCACAATGTTATTTAAAATATATTTTAAAAAACAAAGAATTTTTAAGGTTGTTTTCTGCATTTTATCTTGCTTGGGTTGTTCTCTCTACAGTTTGCAAGGCTACATGAATTCTTATTCGACGCAAAGTTCTAGCCCCAGGAGTGGATGTGTTCACTCACATCATGCACTCTACCACAAGGGAGTCATCAAATTTGACGGGCTGATCCTTTGGCTCTTATTCAATTCAGTTCTTTTGCGGCACCGGTGGGTTTGAGCAGATTCAAGATTAATGACTCCTCCTAGGCATCTGATACCGATAACACTTGACTCCTCAATTTAATATTTTTAATAAGTTTTTTATATCATTTATATTATTATGTTTTTATATATTTTGAATATTTTTTATTTATACTACGTTTTCATACATTTTTATATTATTTTTTATGTAAGATATTATTTTTATTTTTATATATATATTAGTTATTTTATATTTTAATAATATAAATATACATACAAATAAAATTACATTTATAATGTAGAAAATGTATAATATTTGCATATTTTTTATATTATTTCTTTATATTATCTTTCTATATATTTTTAATATCATCTTTTTATAATATATTATTTTTATCTCTCTATATATTATTTATTTTATTAACTAAAATATAACAATGTTAAAACCTAAGTCACCAGGTTCGCCGAATTTCAAGGTTGGAGTTTGAAATTCGGCGAACATTTAAGAAATATATAAAGTTCGTTAAAATTCGTTGCCAAATTCGTATGGAACACTTTGAATTAGGTTTTTTTGACAACAGAATTCCTCCTCCTCGTGGCTAGGGCACAATATATTTCTGCAAGGCGTGACGACAGAACGGTGGGTGAAGAGTGTTTTGCGCGAGGAGCTTCGCCACCATGGGATCACAAGCGTTAAGCATGCCGTCGAATAGAAACCTGCAAATTTGAGCTAAGTCGACCACGACGGCCACGAACCTTGCGATTTTCTCCATACATCATTGCGCTCTTTTGGTGTCTCCTTATCCCTAGCGGACAACACTTTTGTTGCTGTCTTCTCGAAGTCGTGATGATCCTCTACGGGCCGTCGCGATTTTATCTACAGTTTTTAAGTTTTCTTATATATAGTTATTTTAAAGCTTTTCTATAGTTTAAATTTTTTTAAAACCTATATTTTATATTTTAATAATTTACATTCATTAAAAAATTAATATTATTTTATTTATATTAACATTTAATATATTTAAATTTAATATTATTTTACTTATTGTTTTAATATCAATATCTAATAATTAAATATTTAAATTACATAAGGCGAATTTAATTCGAATTTTATACATTTCCAATTTTTCCCTTGTCGAACTTCGAATTCGAATTTCAAAGCTGTCGAACTTCGAATTCGAATTCGAACCTAGTGACTTAGGTTAAAACTACTTGGATAATTTTGTGAATGTGGAACTTATATTTTAAAAAATCAAATTTATGCAAGGCAAATTTAATGACAATTTTTTTCCCGAATTTTCCCCCCTGGCCGAAATTCATCCAAATTTTATCGTTGTCAAACACAAACTCAAACTTGAACCTTGTGACATATATCCTCCCTTAACAGCTCTATTATTGGACTAAGAACCAACCTAAATGATATTCATCATACAGAATAAAAATCAGTTGAATCTTATCTGCTAGAGATATTAGAAAAACACAAACTTTCAAACAAATGATTAGAAACAAGATTTCCCCATCAAGTACATTCACCTCCATTGTCCTCTCTATTGAAGACTTTCTCTTGGAAAGCTTGGAGACTAATGTCCCCTTTTCAAATTAGGATTTAATAATAAACAATAATAGTAAAATTATAAATATAGAAGAATAAAATTAAACATAAGCATAACTAAAATTTAGTTAAGTTTAATGAATGGTCAAAAGGCATAAGATGAGAAGTTGTGACTCCCTCAAACATGAGATATAAAAGAGAGAAGAGAACTATATTTGAAAGGGGGGATACTTTAAGAATCACAAGTGAAGATCTGATTTAAGTAAGAAATGCAGATCTGATTATGAAAGGTTGTGTCCCTTTCAAAGGGCAGAAGTAATGAAGACTTGCACTCTTTCAAAGGGTGCTAATGGTGAAAGGGTGTGTCTCTTGCCAAGGGCATCCATAATGAAGAGGTGTGACCTCTCCCTCACATTGAGAGATATAAAGGAAAGGAATCAAAAGCATCCAGTGACATGACCATCGATCAGATCCGATCAGAATTGTTATTAAGTTACAGGAGTCGGCAGCCTCCTAGTAGGGGGCACTACATGGAGTTTGATACAATTAGTGCTAAGTGCTTACTCAATTTATCAGAATTTAACATTAAATGAAAACAAAGTAAATGTAGGGATAAAAGTGCTCAAATAAATTCATATATGTTCAAAGTATATGGAGCCAAATGGCAAGTGAATAAAAGCACAAGTTGGGTGACAAACATTTACAAAACTGATATTTGAAAAAAAAAGATTGGACAGACACACCAGAAGCCTAAAAGATATGTGGTTTGTATATCTACATGGACAAATAAACAGTCACATCAGTTTTGATAAATATTAAATAACCCACTTAAACAAGAAGGAGCAATTCTAGTTTAAGTGACAAAGGTTGGTATCATTGCAAAGGCTGTAGGAATCCTTCTCACATATTGTTTGAAGATTCAAACCTCCATGTCCTCCAGAATTAGTGATATCATATGCAATGATTCTCTATGACTTTATTGGCAGAATGAAAAAATGAAGATAGGAGACACTAATGATACTTATAACACCAAAAAAAGACAAGCTTATCCCATAAACTATAGATGATTTGACCAGCTATCTCCTTTCCAACGCATCCTTCACCATTTCATTGTATTGTTGTTCCATCCAGTAGCAGGTCTTGAGATGCAACTTGACAATCAGTTCATTTTGGCATAAAGCTAGTCTACAGGTCAGCTATGAGATAAGAAAAGTTGTGGCCTTTAAATTTTCCAAATATAAAGTGGTCAACAATACCATCCTCACATATCAAGGGCAAGTAGTAAATAACAGTTACACAGCTGTTACCACCTTAAAAAGACAATATTACCCGGTTTGCAGAAAACCCTGCCAAACCCAGAACAGTCCAGGCAGGGTTCTGAGCCCAGTGCAGACAAGGTCCAGCCCTGGGCCTAACAAAACCTAACCTTAAAAAGTACATTTTAAAAAATTCAGAGATTAGTACTAAATAATGAAAAAAGGCATGAGCAATGAAGGTCCCCATGGCTTTGAAAAATAATAAATTGTTTAGGTTTGCAATGGATGGAAAAGCAGCTTTTATTCCTGAGATATTTTCTGATTAAAAACCAAGTAATTTAGTTCCATTTATACTTTTGGTATCCCAAAGCAATCCAAAGAGATGAGCAATGCTACTATGAATGTAAACCATTTCGATTTTTCTTTAACAATCATAATTACATTAAATTAAACTGAATATGTCAGATAGATGTCATAGAATAAGGACTTTGTGTGCCAAAATTGTTGATCAAATGAGACCAATAGTAAAAAATCAGCCAGAATTGATTGAATACAAATGTAGGGGTAATTCACAAATCTCCATCTACAAAAAGTAAGAAAAACATTCTCCAAAATAAAGCATAAAATTCCTATTACTATTACATGGTATGAAACCTTGTTATATTTGTAAAATAAATTGAGGGCTCATTCCACTAATCTCTAATTTCCTATTCTACTTCTAATTTCTCTTTTTCTTTGACCTCACATTTGATTTGGATTAGGAAATCCATACCAGTTCCCAACCATGATATTCGCAAACATATTTCCTATTTTTAGTAGGTTCTGCAAGAATCCTATCCAAACACAAACCGATCTGGATTGGGTTTTAATCCTGATCAAGGTATGGCCTGTATTTGCCCAAGGTCCTGCCCTAAGCCTTATGCAGAGGCATTGGTCATAAACTTGTGCAAACCCAAGGAGAATCCACCTGGCAGCCAAAAAGACCATTTTAATGAAAAATAGCCCAAACAATAACCCTAACCCTAACCCTAACTAACAGATTGCATAGTCTCAATCAAGGATGACAAGTAAGGCTGCTATACAACATCATTTGCATGGTGCAACTACTGGAAGTGGCACTGGCACTACTTTTCCTTCCAATGAACTAGTTGATGACATTTATGCTCTCAATGAACACCATTAACATGATTTAAATTGATTTTACATGTGTAGATGCACTAATGTAAACCATTGTGATTTATCTTTAATGTTTGATAATTGAAATTGAATTAACAATTATCAGCTGTGTTCTGTATTTAATTTTGTAATTTTTTTGCAAATCATGTGTGTGTAGTTTAGCTGACCCCAGCCATACTGAAGCAAGCTGCCCAACCCAAACCTCATAAATCCAATTTGTCAACAGTCCATTTCTTTACATGACTCCAAATAGTATCCCCCTATATTCCTGCCATATCACATATTTGCATATGCATCTATGTGCCATCTGGCATACCTAGCAATATAGATAAGCATGACATTTCAAAGGTATGAAATTTAAATGCATCACTCAATCAGCTTGTAAATGACCTTGTCTAGTTACAACCATATTTTAAAAACCTTGTGAGTACTAGCAGGATGTAATGTCCCTTAATGTTAATATTCAGAAATATGGGACAAATAACTTCAAAAATCAATTTTAAGAAACTCCTTCGTACAAAACTCCAAATTCTTATGAAATATTGATACTGCTGATAACAAATCCTTCCTAGAATGATAATGTATCAATTCTGAAACATAATATATATGTTCTGCAAATAACAATCTGTGGTCAGGATGGTAGATTACTGCTGTGTCAGGTATGACTTGAGGAATTGTGTGCGAATTATGGATGTTCCTATCTGCAGAAGTATAGAGAGATCTCTGCTCTTCCTGGTGTGTCAATGTGAGATTTCTGCTATGATCTTCTCCTTGCTGATAGCAATAATGCTATGAAGCGCTGTGTCTGATATGGTGATAACAATATGCTGCTAATCTTCTTCTATCACCTACAGTGATGTAGAATGATTGCTGTTTCTGATTATGACTTGGGAAATATGCAATGTATTGGTGCTATCTGATGTGAACTTTGGAGTATGCAAACTCAAATAGTGCCAACGGCATTTGCTCGTACAAGCTATAATAATCCAAGTTAAAAACCTAAATCCCCCCCTTCTTTAGGAGTGGAGGGTTGATATAAATATCCTCTCAAATAGATTGGTAATCAGTTGTGACCCTTCATTGTTTTTGAAGAGACACCTCTTCTGTATCAATTATGATTGTTAACCGATACAAATTATGGTTAACCGAATAATCACGCTAATTAGACAAATGGCATTGAATAGTGTATGGAAAGATGGAGATGAGTAATGAAATGATGGCATATAACTGAGAAGATATGTTTATTTAGAAGGTTTATCACAGTCTCCCCCTCTTAAAAATCTTGCTTGTCCTCAAGCAATCTAATATTGGGATGCTGTAAGATACGGTTGTTTTCCCAAGTTGCATCTTCTATGGGCAGATTTTTCCATTGAACAAGATATTCTTGAAGGATCCTATTCCTTAATTTTTTCTCCCTTATATCGATGATTTGTTGGGGGATGCGCTCCAATTTGCCATCTTCGTTTAAGGTTGGTAATTCCATGGATGCCGTGACTTGTTTGCCCAGAGCCTTTTTGAGACAGGATATGTGGAACACATTGTGAATTTGGCTGCTCTCGGAAGCTCGAGTTCATACACTACTTCCCCAATTCGACTAAGCACCTTGTAAGGTCCATAGAACCAAGGCGTAAGTTTTTCAGCCCCTCTTTTCTTAAGTGTTGTTTGCCGATAAGGTAGTAATCCCAAGTACACCAAATCTCCTATCTCAAAACTCCTCTCGGTACGATGCCTGTCCACGTAAACTTTTTGTTGGTTTTGAGCTTGTTGTAGATTATTCTTGAGTGCCTTGAGAATATGTTGACACTCTTGGATCCATTCCTTTGCTCTAAGTGCCCTACAATAGCCAAATGCCAAGTCTATAAATGATAAGGCTTCGTATCCATACAAAGCTTTGAAAGGGGTCATTTTAAAAGACATGTGGTAGGTTGTGTTGTAACAATATTCTCCTAAATAAAACCATTTAACCCAAGTTCTTTGCTGACCAGCTACGTAGTTACATAAATAACCTTCTACCCACTTATTTACTATTTTAGTTTGCCCATCCGTTTGTTGATGGTAGCTTGTGCTGGGTGTTAGATTGGTGCCAGCGGGTGTGAACAATTCGGTCCAAAAAGTGTTGAGAAACTTACTATCTCGATCACTTACTATGTTTTTGGGTAAACCATGTAGCTTAAATACCTCTTTGAAGAATAAGTCTACCACTTGTGGAGCATTGAAATCTGATAGAATGGCAAAAAAATGTGCATATTTTGTCAATCTGTCTAGTAACCCCATGATGAAATCCATTGATATACTTTCACATTTTTATTCTGGAATAGGAAGTGGTTGGAGCAGTCCTGCTGGAAAACTATGTTCTGTTTTATTTTGCTAACAAGTAGCGCATTCTCTTACGAAACATAAGACATCATCTTTTAAACCTTTCCATGAAAATCTCTCCCTTACTTGTTTGTAGGTTTTGAAATATCCGAGGTGTCCAATTGTGGGTGCCTCATGAATTTTCTCGAGTATTTCTTCCTGAAGTGTGGATTGTGGAACCAAGTAAATTCTTTATTTGTGATAGATGATATTGTCTTTCACCTTATACTGTTCTTCGTGAGATTTTCCTTTAATAAGGTCACTAGTGAAGGTGTTCTTAAAGTATTCTTCTAACAGGTGAGTCCTCCAATCACTGGATATTGAGGATAAGGAGCAAATGGAGCGTCTCCTAGATAAAGCATCTGTAACAACATTGTTTTTTCCCTTGACATACTCTATGTCAAAGTCATAGACTTGGATCTTGCTGATCCACTTTTGTTGCCATTCATTGAGGTATTTTTGCTCTAAGAAGTATTTAACGCTATTGTGATCTGTTTTGACCACAAATTTAGTGCCTACTAAATATTGGCCAAATTTTGCTAAAGCATGGATAATGGCAAGCATTTCTTTGTCACATATTGAATATAACTTCTCACTGTCCCTTAATTTTCTGCTTTCAAAAGCAATGGGATGTCCATCTTGCATCAGAACCGCACCAATTCCTTCTCCCGAAGCATCACATTCAAGGGTGAAAGGCTGATTAAAGTCTGGAAGGGCTAAAACTGAGCAGTTACTTATGATATCCTGAAGTTTTTCAAAAGCCTTTTGTGCCTCTTCCGTCCATTTGAAGGCTCCTTTCTTGGTTAGGCTGGTTAAGGGGGCTCCTAGGGGTGAAAACCCTTAGAGAAATCTCCTATAATAGCTACATAGTCCATAAAACCCTCGTAGATCTATGAGAGTCTTGGGAGGAGGCCAATCCAAAATGGATTGTATTTTTTCTTGGTGGACTTGCACCCCTTTCTCATTAATAATGTGGCCAAGATATAATATTTCAGTCATACAAAATTCACAATTTGATTTCTTTGCATAAAGTGATTGAGCATCCACGATGCCCAATACTTCTTCTAAGTGCCTTAGATGTTCTTCCCAAATCTTACTATATATTAGGATATCATCAAAGAATACAAGTAAAAACTTCCTTAGTTGTTTATTGAAGGTATGATTCCTGCAGGATTGGAAAGTTGTTGGAGCATTTGTGAGTCTGAATGGCATAACTGAAAATTCGTAATGCCCAAAATGGCAGTGGAAGGCTGTTTTGTGGATGTCTTCTTCTCAGAGTCTTATTTGGTGATATCCAGACCTTAAGTCAATTTTGGAAAAATACACAGCTCCATGTAGTTCAACCAATAATTCATCGATTCGAGGTATAGGATATCTATTCTTAATTGTTTTCTTATTGAGGGCCAGATAGTCAATAAATATTCTTAAGGTTACATCTTTTTTTCTACCAATAGTACAGAAGATGCAAAAGTGTAGTGACTCTATCCGGATATGTAACTCAAATTCATCCCAACTTCTGATATAGTTTTAAACCACTGTATTTTCTGATTTCTAACGACTTGACATTTCGTCGAACACTTGTTATGCAATGATGCAGAGTTCTGATTTCTAAGCTTAAGAGTTTGATTTTGATGTTTGCCAGTGAGGTTTATGTATCATCGAGCATTCTTATGCAATAAGAGACCATAAATAGACAAGCTGGAATTTATTTCCAGATCACTAACTTAAATCAGAATGAGCACAAAAACATCCTTCAATGATAGTTCTGTTGAGTTATGTATGCTACTGATATTTCAAATAAGATATCCCAATGTGGTTTCAGATATTAATATGAAAAACAATGAATGATTTTGGCATATAATGTTCACACCAAACCACTCAATGATTTCTGAGAAATTTGCAGTTTGGAACCTAAGCTAACTGAATATCATTACAGCAACATTTGATATAATTCTTAGGAACAACCTGAGTTCTTTACAATATCCAGGAACATTGCTTACATTCAAAATAATACCAACTCACTTGTATGACTTGGAAGAATGAGTCCAGTGATCAATTTTCGAACCTTGGCTTAACACGGCAGAGATGGGTGCTTCACAGATGACTACGCAATCATATACCCTTCATTTGCACCCAGCTAAGGCGGTTCTGTTGCTGTCCAAGCCTGGTGCCTCTTTCCCACATACCTCTGACTCCATTCCACCTCAGATGCAAGCTATACGTAGGAGATTGGAAATGCGATTTTCTTTCTAATGCCACTGCGGCGTAAGCAGGTGTTAAAACGCGGGCCAAACCATAGTTTTCAGACTCATGGACTCGCCACGGACTCGCAAGTACATTGGCTTCAAGAGTCGACTCACCAAGGACTTGCGAGCTGAGTCCTGGCAAGTGCTTCCCAAGGACTCGCGAGTCTTTCGCATGGACTCGCGTGAGTTTTTCGCTCGGATTCGTGAGTCTTTTGACAGGACTCGCGCGACCCAGAAAACACATCCAGCAAGCTTAAAAAGTGGTTTTTTAAAAAAAAAAATTTCATTCATTTGGCAATCTTCCTTGGTGAAAACAACACCCACTGCTACTACTTCTAGCTCAAGGCCTGAAAAATTGAGCTATATTAGGAGAAATACAAAGAGGAAGATGTAGTCTTCTCTTTAGTTTGTTCATTGTTGTTTTTCACATTTGGAGTTGGACATATCATTATATGTAATTTTGTAAACATTTATAAAAAATATGCTTCTATTATACATTTTAGAGTTTGAAACTATGAGTATGAATGATGAAATCTCAAATATTGAGTGTTTGGAGATCATATGACATGTGTAATGTTTCAATTATGGCTCTTATGTTCTCTAAATGCATTAATTTCTTTATGGTTTTTTTTGTAAAACTACGGTTTGTTTTTTTTGCCGAGTCTTTCGCGAGTCCGAGTCCAAGTCCAATTTTTTGGTTTGCCGAATCCGTGGCGAGTCCGAGTATTAAAGCTTTGGGCCAAACCACTGAAAGTAACCCAAACTTCAGCTGCAGTGCTGCTGGAAAACCACGACCCATCACTCCTGTCAATGAATTCGCCAAATTTGGAGACCTAGGGCTATGTCCAAGATCACCAGCCACTAGAGTTTTCGTCCTAGGGTATTGGCTACAGAACTCGCTTAGAGAATAACTTTGGCAAAGAAGAAAAATATCATGAATAATGTCATTCCTCCAAACCCAATTCACTTTATAATTCGCCTTATACCTTCCTCACATCACTTCATGTCATATTAATAATATTTCATTGGGATAAAGTTGCTCCACTTATATAAATCGACTTCATAAAAAAACCCTAACTTAACCATGCTGCTTTACATCAAAAAGTCGGGCTTTGATATGTTTTCACAAATGCACAAGAATAATTTATATTGCCTTCCATAAGCCGCTTAAGTCATATAAATTTTAACTTAGCCTTTATAAAAGTGTCACCCACTATTAATATTTCCACCTTCATTAATAAATTGACCCAAAGCACCATGCGTTTAGCTTAGGCTTATAATGTTTCATGTGTCCAAACACTTAGCCGCCTCCAATATTGATAAATATTTCAACTAAAGCCTTCATGTGAATAAATCACCGAAGACTTTGGTGTTCCCCTTAATAATCAATTATGAATAAATAAATAATAGAGCTTTATGGCCCCTCATATTTAATTATCGTTTCATTCCCTTACATATTAAATTACGCTCAAGCCTTCAAGAATATGAAAGGCTAGCAAATTTCGACTATGATGAGGCACTAAGCAGGAGAGAACATCACAGAAAGGACCGAAAATAGGTCTAATATGCCCCATGTCAAGTAGCTCCTTGATTGCTTTCTCGATCTCGTCCTTGAATTTCTTTGGATGCCTATAAGGGGTAGTGATGACAGGTTTTGCTCCTTCTAGTTCTATAGTGTGCTTGAATCCTCTGTGTGGAGGCCTTCCTAGGGGTAAGTCTCCAAATACCAAACTATGTTTGTTCAAGATGGCTCACGATTCTTGGTCTCGGTGATGCTCGTGCTGGTTGCTAACCTTAGTTGAAATTAGGCATTGTGCTGCCCAAGCTACATCTCCATGCCTAAAAATACTTTCCATTTTCTTTGCTGACACCACCCTAGGTGTTCCATCTGATATTCCCTTGACGATGATTTTTATTTACTCCGTCCTTGAATTTGAATTCCATGGTTAGTGAGTACTTCCCTATAGATATCATCCATTGGATGCCTAGGATGGATTTGTGTCTCCTAGATCCACCACAAAGAAGTCATCGGTGATTGTGCGATTTTCAATTATGATTTTCAGATTGGATACCTTTTGTGTGCACATGATTTGGTAGCCATCAGAGACCATGACTTTGAATCCTTCATGCTCTTCCAAAGGGAGCCTTAGCTTCTTTACTAGTGCTGCGTCTATGAAATTGTGTTGCTCCACTGTCAATGAATAAGGTGATCTTTTGTCCTTGCAGCGTACCACATACTTTGAAAGAGTTGAACCTTGGGGTTCTGAACATAGTGGCTATGATGCCTTCTTTTTTTTCTTTTGTGAGGAAGTCCTTTCCTTGCTCATTTTTTGGATTGCTTGCTTGATTCTCCTCTTGAATTGTTCTTACCTCAATGTAATGAGTTTTCCCTTTTCCTCGACATTGGTGCTTTGGTTTCCATTGAACCTTACATGTAAAACGAATACAACTTTCATTGTCCATTCTTGTTTCTTTCTTGGTTACCTCCTCCTTTGGTGTGCAGTCTTCCATGTCTCTTGCTATTTTTGATGGCTCCTTGTAATGTTGTGGGGCTGAGAGCCTTGACCCATCCTCTAAAGGGATCTTTCAGACCATCAACAAATAATGCAGTTGTCTTTGAGTAGATGTATCAGCAACTAATACTGAAAGTCTTTGGAAATCTGAGATGCATTCTTCTATGGATCTGCATTGCTCTAATTGTGCTAGCTCTTTGAAGAATAGTTCCGGGTCCTTATTATCAAACCTCTCTATTAATTTTTCTGTGAATTCTAGGTAGGAGGTGACCTTTGAATGCCCCATGGTGGCCATACCAAGGTACCACCATTCGTGTGTTGCTCCATCCAGCAAATTTTATAGCTTCATCCTCACTCATGGGGTTGAGTTAGAAGAAGGCATCTACTTTTTGAATCCAAGCTCGAACTGTATTCTTATTTGACCCATCAAATTATGGCAGGGTAATCTTTCCTATTCTCTTTTTAAGGTATAAGCGTTCTCCTTTAGGCAGGTGTGTCATTCTTAAATTCAAACAACCCTTGAGGGTTATTTCCTCTTGTAGCCCTCCATTGATCCAATCTTCCCAAAATTGTTTTTGTAGTTCAGTTATATTATTTTGCCATTCTGATTTAGTAAATGTGGGAATCATGTGGCGGAATTTTAAGCATTGATCATTTTTTCTTACTTCTTCCTCCTTGTTGACTGAGACATCCTCAGTTTTGCTCAATTTTAACAGCAGTTATTCTATTTGCTGTGTTGTGTTACATTGTTCTTACAAGAGTTGATCCATAGTTCTGTTAATTTTATGATTATCCATTTCTTTCCTACAGGCTGGCAGGATGGTAGCTCTGATACCAATTGTAATGTCCCTTAATGTTAATATTCAGAAATATGGGACAATTAACTTCAAAAATCAATTGTAAGAAACTCCTTCGCACAAAACTCTAAATTCTTATGAAATACTGATACTGCTGGTAACAAATCCTTACTAGAATGATAATGTATCAATTCTGCAACATAAAATGATATATATATATATATATATATATATATATATATATATATATATATATATATATATATATATATATATATATATATATATATATATATATATATATATATATATATTCTGCAAATAACAATCTGTGGTTAGGATGGTAGATTACTGCTGTATCAGGTATGACAAGGAATGGTGCGAATTATGGATGTTCCTATCTGCATAAGTATAGAGAGATCTCTGCTCTTCCTGGTGTGTCAACGTGAGATGTATGCTATGATCTTCTTCTGCTGATAGCAATAATACTATGAAGTGCTGTGTCTGATATGGCAATAACAATATGCTGCTAATCTTCTTGTATCACCTACAGTGATGTAGAATGATTGGTGTTTATGATCATGACTTGGGAAAAATGCAATGTATTGGTGCTATGTCTGATGTGAACTTTGGAGTATGCAACCTCAAATAGTTCCTACAGCATCTTATCATACGAGCTATAACAATCCAAGTTAAAAACCTAAATACCCCCCTTCTTTAGGAGTGGAAGGTTGATATAAATATCCCCTCGAATAGACTGGTAATCAGTCATGACTCTTCATTGTTTTTGAAGAGACACCTCTTCAGTATCGATTATGATTGTTAACCGTTACAAATTATGGTTAACCAAATGATCACGCTAATTAGACAAATGGCACTGAATAGTGTACGGAATGATGGAGATGAGTAATGAAATGATGGCATATAACAGAGAAGATATGTTTATTTAGAAGGTTTATCACACAGGACTTGCAAGTACTCATCTGAAAAATCTGCAATCGTAACTGCAACAAAAACTCCACACCAATTTATTTTTTTCAATATAAATTGTCAAAAATCACTTAACTCAGCCAGGCATTCTGTGTAGAAACTAAAAAGTGACTCAAAAATTTATTTATTTTTCACTCCTTTTTGACAAACCCTTCGACACAGACAGGTGACGGGCTAGAGTAACATTTCAGACTTCTAGTGCATTTTCTGAAAAAAAATTACTTTTATAGTCTATTATTATTGTATATTGTTTAAGATCTGGGTGACAGCTTGTTTGCTGTGTCCAAGCTTCAAAGAGTAATCAATGATATTATGCTGCTCTAAGAATCCGAAAAAAAGAAGCCGTTCCAGCTTAAAAATCCAATCATGTTCCTCTGCCC
Source organism: Cryptomeria japonica (assembly GCF_030272615.1). Lineage (NCBI taxonomy): Eukaryota > Viridiplantae > Streptophyta > Pinopsida > Cupressales > Cupressaceae > Cryptomeria > Cryptomeria japonica. Next base: position 291,905,721 of record NC_081414.1, on the reverse strand, counting down.
TATTCCTTCAATCTGACCTCATTCAACGTCTACATTTCTTTTTGAATCAATGTATTAACTTAGGCAGTGAATATTTTCGATTGGCACCAAATAATTATAGCAATATAAAATTATTACTAACATTATGTCATCAATTTCTTTATTGGTATGCTCTAAATAATTGTAAAAGGAATACGAAATATGGACATTGTTAGTTTAATATTAAGGAACATTAATAAAAAAGAATGTTTCATTATTTTAAACCTTCTTTATTTATTGTCAAGGGATTAGACAAAGATCATTAATGCAAAAGGAATGCCTCAGTTATAAGTTATACAATTTAGTTTGACACTCACACTTAGTCATAAAAGAAATCTAGAATTTGTAATTTTTATTTCTGTTGAAACTTGACGTTGATGTGTTGAATTCATTTTTTGTTCTATGCTGTGTATCAAACTCTAATTTTAATTTCTTATAAAGAGAAACAATAATATATACCATAAATTCAGTGATATGCATGTTCTTAAAGAATATTTTCAAAACTAATCTATTTTTTGATGTTCAATAAATTGGCCAAGTTATTACTGAGCTTTTTCCAAGTCATGAGTTATTAAAAATTTTGGGCCAGCCGAGTAATTGTCAAGTCCAAGTTTTTAATCTATGGTTACAGTTATGATAAAAGTTCTGCTTCCATGGGTGAAGATGTAAACATAAAGAACAAAAGTTTTGGTCATGGTCAATTTTCCATGGGTGAAGATGTAAACATAAAGAACAAAAGTTTGGTCCTGGCCAGTTCCATAGACCACAAAATCATTGCTACAAGCCATTAAACATGAAAAAAAAAACATTTTCAGAATTCTGTTATCAAAGTACCTGAATACATGCTCCGTATGGTACCTCACAAATACTGCATATTAACTTCCAACGGTCCTAAAACACACAGAAACACAAATCCACATCAAGCAACAGAACAAAAACAACGGTCATTCCAACAAGTCTAGTAATGTCCCATAAGAAGTCTATCAAACATAACAAAATACAAACATGCTAAAAATGTCTAAATACTTCCAATCACAGACATACAGACCAAGGACTGTTTCATAAATAAAAATACCCATCCAATCATACCTTACTAATTCTATTTACTCCATCAATTGGTTCCATTCTTTTGATATCCACAAGGCAAGTCTCTGCAACATAATTTAGCTGGGTAAATGACAACATTCTGTGAAGTAAATGTACAATGGTTAGTTGGAAACCTAACCATACTTGTGAATCCAAGAACACTTTTTCTTAAACCTGGGATCCATGTTGCACAAGTTAAGTGAGCCCAACGTCCACAGGTTGTTTTCTTCATTGCACCTCCTGAAAATACATAAGAAACCACACTTAATTAACCACTGAATGTGATACAATAAATAAAAATGCCACATTGTCAAGGTCTTATTAATAGTTAAAATGCCATTTCGGTGTGACTGTAAATACCAGTGATGGGACACAAACAACATGCAGGCCATCTTTTGGGTGCTCCTGGACGGCACAATTTACAATGCCAAAGTTTCCCATCTACTGGTTCTAGCTCACCATAGCAATTTGCATGCACCTAAGCAATCAATAATAATGAGTTTAGTTAATTGCTGATGAAAGCTGAAACAAACTGCTAAATGCTGTTTTTGATTCCAATCCTATTGAGGACAAGTCAATATGCACAAAAGGCACTTGCAAAGCTTTAAGACCTTTGCTTGTTATTTAATATGAGCAAAAGGAGAAATAAACTCTTGTGCAAAGCATATTCTACATTTTCACCATTCTTGAGCTAAATATTGATAAACATGCTCAAATTGACACTGAACAGACTCAGCAAACCAAAGCACCCATCCAATATAAGTATTTCTGAGTCTGGAAACTAAAGTAAAGCTACAGGCAAACATCCTATAAGAATATTAAGTCTACTTTTAGTCCTCATCAAAGGAAAGTTTCTAGCAGTGCAATTCTTTAACAGCACAAGATAATTTCTAAAGCAGGTCGATACAACTCTTCCGAAAGTTACCAGCATAGCAGTAAGAAATTATAGTCTTGTTATTCTCTGCACCTTTTATCCCATCCAAAGCTATCAGTACCAGCATATTTTCACTAGAACTTTAGTACCCGGAAGTATAACAAGCAGTCAAGTGGTCCCAAACATAATTCTGCTGATTCAAAGAAAACACCAAGCTGATTAAATACCACTGAAGTGCGTTCATAGTGCTCCTGCCAAAATTTTTAGTTATCACTGTCCTACTTCTATTTTTTTTCATGTACTTTAAAAAATTATGTTGGTTTTTTGCTAAACCAATATAATAAGTTATCTACACCACAAGGTCATAACTTATGCAAATTAAACCCACACAAATAGGGTAAGTGGGATGCATGCTGCTGTGTAGAAGGATGTCTACTCATTTATTGTTAAGCATAAACATAACGGATGGACATTACCCATAATAAAGTGATAGTTTGAACATGGATTCATAGATGTCAAGAGAGTGATGGATGTCCATTCACGATCAGGCTTATTTGAGGATGTTTGGTCCAAATATTTCTACATATTGACTCAAGTCAGATATGAGAACATAAAAAGCAATCTTAGCCATTCAAATGATGGGCAACAGTGAGCACCCTTAATGCATAGGAAATGCAGACTTTCCTTCATATATTACTATATTTTCAATCTACCTTACATATTAGCGTTATTGAGTACTCATGCACTGATAAAGCATGCCTGGAAGTGTAAGAGCTCTATATTATATAAGCCCAATTACATCAAATAAGCTTGGCATTTTAATGGATAAAGTTGTGAACAGCAGACTACAATAGTATTGCTCAACATGTATTTTGTTTCTGGAAGTTACTGTAGCTCACTTAATAACAAAAGAAATATAAAAATTTAGTTTCCATCCCGTTCTATCATTTTTTGAGTAAGAATTCACTGGTTCTTTTTTCTGGTTCTAAATGTGACAAATACATAACAAAGCAACAAAGGTTATTCTAATATATACAAACTAACAAAATGAATTTTTTTACTTTCTAATAAAAGCTAATGCATTGAAAATATACCCCACAAAATTACACTTTTCTGATTGCATAAGAGCCATGTTTTTGAGATTAGGAAGTAAATAGATTAAGCTTTTGAAAATTTGTTTTTACCCTCCCTCAAAATTTTATTTTTAGTTCTTGTGTCTTTCATTTAAAAGAACGGTCCTACCACATGTTAATAGCATAATTGAAAACAAAATAAGATTAAGCGGAATGTTTACTAGAGACCACCAAAAGTTTGTTTTGTCAAGTTGAATTTTGATAGAGCTTCAAAAGGGGGCTTTGGCTTTTCTTGAAGATCTTAAATTGGTGGCTTCCGTAGAATGTAAATATCTAGAAATTGGATGTGATTCCTAGGTACTCATCAAAGGGTGTGTTGAATATTCATTGAAAGATTGGAAGCTCCACAATATTTCAGAAGAAATTCTTGATGTTGCCGAGACCTTTGAAGAGATTTTGTTCACCCATTATTACAGAGAATGTAGCAAGGTAATTGAACTCGAAGATTGATAACCTTTTGAAGTTGCATTCTCCTTTGGTTGAGTGTGTTACTTTCCAAAGTATTATCGATATAACACACGCATTAGATTTGAACGACATTCCCTTAGCGTCTCCAATATCCCCTGTACTTTTGTTCATCACACCCAACCTTTTGATTTATCTTATACCAATTAATTATGACAAGAAATGAAAGAGGTCACTGCCTTTTCATTCATGTCAAGGTACCAACACGTGGGAAGTAGCATGCACCCTATCTTGGACTTGTGGAAAAGATTGAAGCATATCATTTGATTATTGCCGTGTCATTTCATTTCAAATCACTATCATGATTGCTTGTGGGAGTGCTACCTTTGTTTTAGCCTTTAGGACCGTTTCGGCATATAGAGTTTGGCATTAAGTATATGGAACACAAGACATCGATGAAGGATTCCCCCAATGGTGGATTGCCTCAAACAGAAGGCTAAGACACAAATTTTGCCTATAGGATTCAAAGTAAATGGATTTGGTTAAGAATAAATATTTCTGGCAAGGATGGCCCCTACAACACTATGGTTTTAAGAACTAAAGCATCTACTTTGGAGCATTTCATGAAAAACTAGCAGACTTACATGATAGGATGGTTAAATATTGGATTATAAGTCACATTCTTTCATTGGAGGATGATTCTCTCATAGTGGAGAGTTATAAGGAAGTGATGGCAATTCAAAAGCTTGCAGGTTGCTAATGTGCAGAGGTGGAGAAGCTCAACAGTACATCCTATGTCAATGCCAAACAGCAAGTTGATATGGTTGGTTTTTGCCAACATTTGGGACTTTAAGTAGATAACCTTTGCATTATCCTGAAGAGAAGTTCTTTAGATATTGTCAACTGATTCACCATACCTTCATTTCCTTAACAAATGCCACTAGCACTTGTGAACAAACATTCTCGAAATCAAGGGTCCAAGTAGTACCAAGGAAGGAAGAAATTGGAGATCCCAGTCTATCGTGCTATTAATTAGGTTGTCTTTTGGTTTGTTGCTTTTTGTCATTATGCTACCTGTGTCCATTTGGGTTTTGTTGTCTTTTTTTGAGTATCTTAAGTTCTATGTATAGAATGAACTTTTTGTTGAAAACTTATCTTATTTTATGTTAACACTTCGGCCTGGGCCCCTATAGAACCCACCCACATTAACCTATCAAACAAAAATAAAGTGGTCCTACAAAAATGAGTGGAGACTACATCCATAGGCATGTCATCTTTAAAATATTAAAAAAACATCACAATGATTAATACAGATTAATCTTAGAAATATAAATCATTTGACTTAAGGATTGCAATAATGTTTGCTGGCCAATATGAATGAATGCATTTAGATACAACTTATGTACTAGTTCACTAGGTTCGCAAACCAGATCTAGGTCCAATTAGTACCAAGCCGAGGCACACACCCATGTCTGTCATGGGTGCAAAGATATCACTACAGAGCCCACCCGAATATGTCTAGGTACACCCTACAACATACCCAAGTGAAGCCAGGTGGTCTCTATCATGCCCAAGGTGAACCAGTAGCATACCTAGGTGAACTAGGTGGTCTCTATCATACCTAGAGCAAACCTACAGCATTATGGGCACCATGTGGCAGGTTTTTGAACTTTTTTTTGCTTTTTTGACCTCCTATGTTGATTGGTCAACATAACAAACAATATTAAATAATTCAGGAATTAAAAAAATAGAAGGTAAAAATGAAAACAAAAACTACACATAAAATTTTTCCTCAAGGAAATTTGCAACACAAAAAACAAACACATTTACCTCATTTTGAAAACAAACACATAAACCAAATACACTTATTGAACTTCATTCTGCTTGTCATTGCACATATAGAGTTAAAGATGGATCATTGAAGGCTCCAAAGAATTTGGATTGCTATTCCTACATGTGTAAGATCTCATTTGCTGCCTAGGAGATCATTGATGAAGATTCTTGGATTGGAAGAACGTTTTTTAGGTTTTTCTCCTCCTTTCTTCTATAAACAAATTCTCTTGTTTTGTTTTCCTTTTTCTACATTTAAATGAGTTACGATATATTGTTTTTTATTTTAGTTGTTTGGAATTTGTTGTTTTCCAAATTCGATGCCATAGGGATTACAATAGCACCCAATTTGTCATGTCCTCTTTTCAGTAATACTAATAAAGCCATAGAGAAGACCTCTAGCCTATCCCCATTTCTCATAGGCTAAAGGATAAAAGAAGGGAAATAGTATTTAATGTTGTTTTAAGTTGGGCCTATTAATTTTTAATTTAAGGGGCCGATTCAAATAAAAAGTGGTTTTTAACACTAATAAAATAGAACTATTTTAGATATTAAAAATAAAATAAAATAAAAGGTAATGATGGCTGCTTGAGAAAATTAGTCCCAAGGTTCCATTTGGAGTGCGACCAAAGGAGCACACTTGGCTTCATTTGGATCATCAAGTTTTGCCATCATTTTGCTAATTGATTTTCAGAATTTGAGCTTTGTGTTCAAATTTACTTCAAAGGACAAAAGCCCTCTAAGATCTATCTATTGGATTTGGGGACAAAAAACCCTCATCTCCAACATTGGCAATTCCGTCTGCGAGTTTCATGCGTGCTGATTGGATTACTTTTAGATTTGAAGGTTTGTAAAACAACATAATGAACAACAGCAAAGGATGAACAGAGACAATGGCCATATTGAAAAGTCAGAATACTTAATATTGCCCTATGGTTCATATGAATTAATCTGATCAAAGCAGCCAAAACAATAGAATCACTCAAGATAAAGCAAGATGTTGTCAAATGGGATGTGCTAAAGTAGTAGATCATCGGGGCTTTAACAATGGAAACTTACTTTCAGATCCCCACAAAACATATTACATGCTTATGCTTATATGTACAAATACTCGAATTTATAACTGTTGAACATTTAAAAGATAATGTATCACATTCAGTTCTGGGAGTGGCACACCACAACAGACAAGGCCAGGAGCAAATCTTGGGTGAATTTCATGAAACCCATCATTCATGGCATTCACCACACAGAGGTAATATGGAACCTATTAAAAAAAAGGAAGCTAAGAAAGAAGCTTCAGCAGAACTTGATTGTATAAATAAATCAAATAATCAACCTTTAAAAGTGTATAGGCATGAAGCATTGCATCTCATTCATGAAATTGAATTCAGATCAGACAAAAATGTAGAAAATTAAACAATAAGATGAAATTTCAAAAAATACAGAAAAAGAACTGATAAGAACATAAAAAAACACTGCATCAGAAGAATCCATTTCAGGCACCTTAAACATCACACAAGAACTTTCCAGCACTATTCCATTTGCAATTCAACATATACAACACACCAAATGACATCTCTATATAGAAAGCATGGAAGAGAGTAAAATTGGGGATGGATGTAAGTATATCAACTACCCAAAGGGGGAAGAACATAAAATAAGAAAGCGCAGACAACTACCAGTAGATGCCACTCACTAACATGCTATATGACACAAATAATGGTCAAGCGATACATATTTTGACCCTGGACTCTACATTGCTACAAAATATTAGCCCAGACACTTATAATTTGTGAAGTATAATCTTGGTTTCACAAGTCAGATTAAGCGTGAATTCCTCTTACCCTTATTCTCTTAATTATAAAAGCTTACCAGCAAATACAAGTTTTTTTTAAATGTTGCAGAAATCAACCCAAACAGACAAGCACCACATAGAACTGCTTGTAAGTGGCCATAGAAATGTGTCTCCCATAAGATATAAAATCTTGCTATCCTGTTAAAATATTATTCTTAATTGTTTAGACAAATCCTTGCAGATATTCAAATGTGTTGAAGAAAAAAAATCAAAAGTAGACCTTCAATTGAAGACCCAAATATAATGGGATTTTAATTAGGCTCCGAAGATAGATAGTATACATATTTCTCAATCTAATCATTGAGACAAATGTTTTAAATTAAAAGAGACGTTAGTGAAAACTGAGAAGTATGCACAATCAGTCCCACAGTACATCAAACCATAAAAAAATTCCACATGGTATTTTTTGCTGTTAAACTAACGTCAAGCTGTAACAAAAAGAAATGAAATCTTAAACTTCTTACCATCATTCTACATTTGTCACACTGAAGAAACACATTGTTCACATATTCCTGCAAAAATAATCCACAAAACATACTTTAAAGGTATTCATTTACAGCTTATAAAGCATACACTTCCTCTAGGAAGAACAAAAGCCACAGGTAGATGACAGATTGGCAATAAATTATATGCCAAAAACTTGGGAGACAAATAAGTATGCAAAAAATTGAGGAAGAATGAAATAAAACTGGAAATTATAACACAATATCTTAAAAGGTAAAAGCAAAACCACCTCTTCCATGTGGCATACGCTGCACCGATCAAGGTCTTTCCACTGAACATTAACAGGCCTATAGCCTGCAGGCAATACCTCATCACAGTTTTGCATTGCAAGCTTGTCATCCCAATTCATGTACTTTGAGCATGCCCGGGCATGTGGTAAAGCCTAGAACAACAACAGTTGAATTTCAGTTTTTTGTTCACATAATTTACTCCTCTACATGGAAGTACACTTTCATCATCACACAGGTAACCATGCACATAAATAATAAAGTCGTTGAAATAAAAATACTCCATGATCCGTATATCAGCTTAAGCTTATACATAAATCATTATAAATTAATAAACTTTCTCAAAAAATAGTTTTAAACTTTTATATGACACATTTTAGTATACTCAAAGTTTAATAAACGCTTTTGAAAAAATTAATTTTGCAGAACTAATACAGGCAAGCCTCTTAAGGAGTAACAGGATTGAACACACAATTCCATATGGAATAGGAATACACGAGGCAGTGGGAACAGGCCACTGGCATGTGGAGGTCATCTTACTTACTTCCTCTGGACACAGCCTAAGATAACTATTCTAAAGGTATGTATGCTCTCAACGTTCATTCAAGCAGGCTCTTCCAAAGGATGAAGAAGTCTCTAACATTCGAATGCTCAAAGAGGTTACCAATAAATACAGGGGAAGGATATTTCACAATGTATAGTTTAATGGATGCCTTAGAGCACATAAGGGCCAACATTTAAAGCAGGTCATAGCTTGATAATATTCTGGCATTTTCAAAATGACAGATAATGTTTTGATATAATGTTTCATGGGACAGTGTCCTAGTTGAAAAAACTCTAGAGCAGTTAGCAAAAAACCTGGCAACAGGAGACTTGGAAAATATTCCCCTGGCTTGTGGTAGTTGCCATTATTGCAAGTCAGAAAAGCAAAAACTTGTGAAAAAAATCCTTGTCGTGGGTTGGGAAGAGCACATAATGAATACTTGATGTTGGGCTTTTACCATAGGAAGATTTAGTATCATATAGGATGGTAAATTGCCTTAAGAGAATTTTTTAACAAAGAAAGGATATAAATATCCACAAAGGTTAATGTGACCAAAAGTATAATGAGCTAAGATACCACAGGTAAGGAGAGGCCTAAAATGACACCCTGTAAAAGAAAATAAGATACATGGAAAGAAAATTATAATATTGTTTCTTTAATAAATTCGTTTCAAATTTAAACAAGGTCTCCTAAAAACAAGTAGCCTAGGAAAAAGGATACAGTAGCTGAGCACATTCCAATAGTTATGAGTACATTTGGGCATTAAAATACCATTTCTTTTATCACTGTAGCACCATGTTTATTTTTATTTTTAACTAATAGTTGTAAATTCAAGTTATTAGTGTTGACTCTCATTACCAATAATTAAATGAAAAAAACTCTCTAGAACAAACTACATTATAAAGAGGACACATGGGCACACCAAAAAAATATGATAGTGCACAACTATTGTACTAGCTTTTCTTATCTTTGTATTTTCTGACACAATAAAAGCATGCTTCTGTGGCAACATATTTGATGGTGTGTACCTGCAACCTTATGTTTAAGGAGTGAGCTTGCCAAGTAATCCAGTATAAACGTTAAGAGTTACTCAAAATCAACATGTATTAATTTGAGGGGTGCATGGTTAGGGTGCACAACTATCCTTTCCTCTAGTTCTAATAATTTGTACTTGGAAATCTCTAATGGACTATGAGAATCTTCTTTTTATGTTAAAATTTTATTTTGTGCATAGACATCACCGGGGTGTACTGAAATAATCCCAATGCCAGTAAACATAAACATGACATGGGAGGAAAAAAGGATTACAAGTCACCCTTTGTGGTACTATACCAAAGGAAGAAAAAACAAAGCCCCAAGCAGCAGACCAAATCACAACCTAAGAGCACATAATCAAACATAAAGCTTTCTACAACTCAGGTCTCATCTCGGAGTTGGTGAAACTGACGAAAGCGAAAACTGATGAGAAATTACCTGTCTCAAACAAAGTTAACCACTAAAATTAATTTGCTGAGTTCCTCCCACTTTTAACCCTGAGTTATTTAACTCCATTTACACTTTCAGCAGGTTGTATCAATAAAAATGCTACTGATATATTGACAATAGGAAGAGGAAGATGACAACAATAGGATCTTGAGCTACAACTCACTCGCATAGGAAACAATAACAGGATGGAAGTAAGGATTTGATTAAAATCTGAGACATTGAACAAGTTGCAACCCCATAGATTGTTTTCTACTAGATGCAAAGAATGTCAAAATCTAAAAGATGTTCAAAACAAAGTTGAAATTTTATGTTTTATGTTCATTTTTACCTTCCCCAAACATCTAAATCCTTCCCACCTCAATGTATGTGATTAACTGACCCCAGGTTTAATATCAAATTAGCACTTAAATACTACCTTATTACGATTTAGTGTTGCAGTGCTATGGTTTTCTTTTTTTAATTTCCCATTTGAATATCAAATCAGCATTTAAATGTACTAAATATTAGAGCTTCAGATCACAACATTAACCGAGTACTACCTTAGTAAGGTGTGCAAGTCAGAAGTTGCATGAAGATTATCAGTGTATAGGAATTTGTAGATACACAAAAAAAGAAGGAAGAAATATGTTTTTCCTACACTGTGAACTTGAAAAGCAAACTGAATATTGCTAAAATAATGACCAATGCTCACAACCTACATGGTGAATCTGATTACTAGATTAACCCAAAAATCCTTGGTAAAAACAAATTTGTAAAGTTTGCAATACTAACATACTTAAAGGTGAACACCAATTTCTCTAATCTGCCCTACTTTTCATAATGCGAGGAGCAAATTCATCCAATTCGATTACCCAAACAAATCCAATAACCAATTGTGACTCAAAAACTATTAAATAATCTTCTATAGTTAAATGATGCATTTCAAAGGTTCGATAGACCAATTTGGTCTAAAGGACATTAAAATCATAATAATCATCAATTTAGATTCATTCCTACCAATTAAAGCCAAGTAGAATACCATAAAAGTCATTATCACATGCAGATATCTAAAAGAGTGGCAAAATCCTATTTGCAGAAAAACAACAATAAGCAACCAACATATGAAAATCAGACAACGATAACTTTTTAAATAGTGACTTTAAGAAAGGAAATATTCTTCAGAAAAATCACTATGAAATTATTTGTTCAGACTCCAAGATTAAAAAACAAAGCATAGTTTACTCTGCTGTGATCCACAAAACATTCTACAAATCAATGAAAACAATTAACATTACGAAGTATGAACACAGTAATAAAATATTATAAGGATTGTCTAGGGTCTTTTACAATGTTTCTAACAGAATTATGTATTCTTTGCTGGTGTTACCTAGCAAATAGAGACAAGAGTTACAAAATTGAAAGGCAAACTTCAACACATGATACTTGCCTGGATAAGACTAGCTATACGTTTATTTGAAAATCCAAACATATATGAACCAGACTTATATGGCCGTCTTTTCTCCAGATGAGCTTTCAAACCATTACCAATTTTTTGTTTTGACTTCTCTACTCTTGCATATATTTTCTTCCAACATTCAGTTGGAGTGGATCCATCAATCTGTTCAATGCATAAAAAGGACAGAGTTAGACAGTAGTTACTGAAAAGCTTTAGCATTCTAATAGAACTTATATTAATCAAAATGATGGAACAAAACTAACATAAAGGAGATGAAAGTGATAGTCATCTTTGATAAATGACTGCTCCAACTGCCATTCATATTTTGTAAAAGCACAAATTCAAAAAAAGTAAAAAAGGGACCTAGAATGATAAACATCCAAGGTTAAATGTCGACAAATGTCAGGAATCATTAAAGCATCATCTTGAACTCAACCCCTAATTGATCAGTTCAGTTTCTGTACCATGTTTAAGTAGGAAGAAGCACTGGTTGTTGGAAACAAATGGGGTAGCAAACCAAGAATAACTATAATTCCATAAAATAAGGGGAATTGAAGGGAGTACACAACTCTGTGTTCCTTCTTATTAAATATAGCATATCAAGGGGTAATTTCACAATTAGAGGACATAAGTTTCAACCAACCCAACCGTTAACACTTAGTGTTATAATTCAAATTCACATGCTCCACATTTACTTCAACATTTCCTTCTATGCTTCGCTTGGAGACAATGTTGCCAACTTGGCTGATATAAAGGCCGATTTCAGGTAAGAAATGTCCTGGAATTGGATCTTGGTTCGAATCACATGCAGATTTCAACCAAGGCTCCTCTTTTTGCATTGGAAATGATACCTCCCTTCACCAATCAAATCCAACAGATTCCAACGCAATTCTAGAGATAAATCATAATATTGAGCGATTCCATGGTAAATGTGATTTTCAAAGGTTTTATTTCTTTTTGGACTGGAAGAAGCCCTACATTGCAGAGGAAAAATGACTGAGAATGGTTAAAATCCTAAGCCTCTTTCTGTGCAAGAGAGACAACTATTGCTAAAGCGACCTGCTATTCCCATGCCTAGTGCGGCTGCCTCTGCCCCATTCCAATAATACAATTCTTCCAATGATTGTAGACAGTCGAGTCACGCAGGTCAATTATATTTAATTTGGTATAAATATTAGACTTTACTTACTATTTATATATTCATTATATTTATTTTGTTATTAAATATTAGACTTTGGTTACCTTGATAAACATTTTTAATATATTAAAAAAATATTATTACGATTTAGATAGTATTCTATTAATATAGTTTAAAAAATAAAATTTTATATGGTATTCTTTTCATATAAAAAAAAGTTATCAGTATATATATATATATATATATATATATATATATATATATATATATATATATTGTAATTAGATTATATATATATTTATTTATTTATTTATATTTATATTATATATTTATAAATATATATTTGATATGTTTTCTTCACTAGCGTACCTTAAACATACCCAACCTTCTCAAAAAATATTATCGTACCCACATACCATATCTACGTACCCATACCCATAACAAATTCGCTAACTTAGCTTGAAGACTACAAGGGAGGACACCACATGCTCAACTTCCAGTATATCAAGTCAAAAGTGTAACTTTTTGATGCTATTATGAGACCTATAGTTATCATGGACCTGATTTTGATGATACAATATGGATGACACAGATGAACCATATGATTGTTGAAACAAATATGCTTCAGCAGTTACATACTGTAACAATGCCATTCTTCCAAGTGATTTTAATTAAAATTTGATGCACGCCTCATCTAGAGAATCTGGAAGAGATCTTGCATGGTAAGCACAGCTCTAGGACTGAAAGAGATCATTTCCTCTTTGGTTCTTAACGAGAAAAGAAATATTGAAGCAATACACTACTCTTTAAGGATGAAGTTATACATAAGTGCCTACATGTCTTCAAATTCTTGCACATTTACTGCTCATATCCATCCAGATTCTCATTAAGACAGACACTTACAAATGAAGGCTATTCAAAACATTATTAACTCTTCTTCTTTACTTCATGTAATGAACCTTTGTTGTACCTGCCTTGCCCTTCTGATAATTAGGGCCTGATCTATCCACCGAAGGTTGGATTTAGGGCCACAAAAGGAAATTACGGTTTCCTGCAACATTTAGATATTTTATTTTATGTCAGCAGTAATATTAGATCGGTGGCATAATTATTGCAGCACAAAATACATACACGACCCATTCTAGATTTTGAGGATTTTCCAGGTTGGCTGGGCTACCCATCCAAACCCATCCCGTCTCTTAGGGCTAATAGGGCCACCTGAGGATGGGCCCAGCATACCCCTAGCTTGCACTCATTATCTTGAATGTACTAGCAAACAGAGAATATCAGGAAGATAACAAATGCATACATAAAACATAGATTCATGACTATATTACTTGGTTAGCATTTATCCATTATATATAAATTTGTAGGGACTTATTCATTATATTTGTGCCTAGTTGCAAAAACATGACTATCATTAATTAGTATTCCTTTTCTCTACATATTAGTTGTGTCTAAGAATGAATGAATTATTTTTATTCTTTTGTCTATCACTAAAGTGTATTTTAATGCAGCATTCTAAACCTGATATTGCAGGTTACCTATCTAGCGTGAAGATTAAGTTCATTTTACCCTTTTGTACATTATAGATGTGCTTAGTTCATTTGGTAAGACATTTTTAGGCATGGAACCGATTTAGCAATTAATCTGGGTCACTACTTAAATTATATTAATTACTGTTATATGAGGAATGAAAACAGATTTAATACAACTGGCACAAAACATACTTCAACATTTCGACATTTAAGCGGATTGGCCTAGGGACGTACCAGCCTACTGGTGATGGGAAGGAATGCTTACTAGGCGCTGGTTCTTCATTGCTGGGAAGAACCAACGACTAGCCCTTTTACATCGTCTGCTGACTGATGCATTCCCCGGGCAATCCTCATGGTTGTCTAGGCATCATAAATTATGAAAACTGAAATAAATATTATTTCTGAGTAACGAAGTTACCTGTTGGATGCTTCTCCTTGTCCTTCTCTCCTTGTCACTCCCTCTCTTGTGTTTCCTTGGGTTGCGGTTTTATACCTCTTTGAAACCATGCGATTCCCTTTGAAACGTGGTGTCTATTCCAAAGGTGGCTTGGGAATGGACGCATCCTTTCATTACTAGTTAAGATAAAATGTATTTTAAGTGGTAAAAATAATTTATGTATTGAATATATATATATATATATATATATATATATATATATATATATATATATATGTACATGTATTGTTTAATGTTTCTAATCATTGCCTGTTGTCTACATGGGAATATGACAGTCCTCCCCCCTTACATTGCTTGTCCTCAAGCGATGTGGAGATTTGGGTGGTTGAAGATCTCTTCACCCTCCCAAGTTGCATCCTCCTCCGGCAACCCTTTCCATAAGATCAAGTATTCTACAATGTTTTTACTCTTTATTCTCCTCTCTTACGTCTAAAAGGGCTTCTGGATCGAGTGTTAATTTTCCCTCGTCATCTATTGGAGGTAACTCCTTGCATGGGGATATCTGCTGCCCTAATGCTCTTTTTAATCTAGACACATGGAATACATTGTGGATGCGGCTGCCTGGAGGAAGCTCAAGTTCATATGCTACCTCTCCTACCTTCCTTGATATTGGGTAGGGTCCGTAGAACCATGGCTTCAGCTTCTCTGCCCCAATAGATTTCAGCGAAGACTGCTTGTAAGGCTGCAACCGTAGGAAGACTAAGTCCCCTATCTCAAATGATCTTAAAATACGATTACGATCAGCGTATATCTTTTGCTGATTTTGGGCTTGATGTATGTGATCTTTTAGAACCCTTAGGATGTCCATGCTTTCCTGAATAAAATCCTTGGCTCGTGGTACTTGACTTTCTAGAGTAATTAGTGATCCAAAAGAGGTGGGTTCATAACCATAAAGTGCTTTGAATGGGCTCATTTGGATAGACATATGATGTGTAGTGTTATAACAGTATTCTCCTAAATGTAACCATTTGATCCAAGCTTTTTACTGCCCAGTGACATAATTTCTTAGATATCCTTCAATCCATTTGTTGACGATTTCAGTTTGTCCATCGGTTTGGGGATGATAGCTAGTACTCGAAGTGAGACTAGTCCCCACCATCTTGAAGATTTCTTGCCAAAATTGCCCCATAAACCGACTGTCTCGGTCACTTATGATATTTTGGGGAAGCCCATGAAGTCTGAAAACTCCCTTAAAAAACACTTCTGCTACTTGAGATGCTTGGAATTTGTTTGTTATAGCAAAGAAGTGTGCATATTTGGTGAGACGGTCCACAACCACATATATACAATCTTTCCTTCAGCCTTGTGTAGGCCGGTGATAAAATCCATTGAAATGCTTTCCCACTTCTGGTCGGGAATGAGCAATGCTTGTAGCAACCCCGCTGGGTGGTTGAGTTCTGCTTTGTTCTTCTGGCACTGTGTACATTCTTGTACGTATTTTTGGACTTCTTTCTTAAGTCCTTTCCAAGAATACCGTTCTCTGATTTGTTTATATGTCTTATAGAACCCTGGGTATCCTGCCAATGGATTATCATGGTACTCTTTAACTATTACTTCCTTGAGTTTAGAGTTGGGCACCAAGTACAACCTGTCCTTATATAGGATAAGCTCCTCCACAACTTTGTATTCTGCATGACTTGATGGGTCCCTCAAGATCTCGCTAGCAAAAGTGTCCTTGGCATAATCTGCCAAAAGATCATATTTCCAATCAGCATTTATAGAAGTTATGGTATTTATTTGTTGCTTCCTTGATAAGGCATCTGCTACCACATTGGTTGTTCCTTTAACGTATTCAATATCAAAGTCATAAGCTTGTATCCTGCTGACCCATTTTTGTTGCCTATCATTTAGATCCCTTTGGTTTAAAAAGAATCTTAGGCTGTTATGGTTTGTCTTTACATGGAATTTGGTGCAAACTAGGTATTGGCGGAATTTGGCTAGGGCATGCATGATGGCTAACATCTCTTTATCATAGACGGGGTAATGCTTTTCTGTTTCTGTCAGCTTACGGCTTTCGAAGGCTATGGTGTGTTTCTTTTGCATGAGGACAGCTCCAATCCCTTCTCCGGAGGCATCACATTGTAGTTCAAAAGGAAGGGAAAAATCAGGGATAGCTAGGACGGGGCATGAGCTCATAGCTTCCTTCAGACTTTCAAAAGCTCTTTGGGCTACTTCGCTCCAAGTGAAAGCCCCTTTCTTAGTTAGATCGGCGAGAGGGGCTGCCACTTTGGAGAAACCCCGTACAAACCTTCTATAGTAACTGCATAACCCCAAGAACCCCCTTAATTGTGTGAGGGACTTAGGTCTAGGCCATTCTCTGATAGTGGCTATCTTTTCCTCATCCACGCTAACCCCCTCCGCATTATTCTTATGCCCTACATATAGGATTTCCTCCATTCCAAACTCACATTTGGATGCCTTAGCATTAAGTGACTCTTGCTCTAGGATACTTAATGTGTCCTCAATGTGTTTGAGGTGCTCCTCCCAAGTTTTGTTGTAGATCAAAATGTCGTCAAAAAAAACTAGTAGAAATTGCCTTAGCTGCTTGCGGAAAGTATGATTCATACATGACTGAAATGTTGTTGGTGCATTGGTTAGACCGAAAGGTAGAACCAAGAATTCAAAATGTCCATAGTGACACCGAAAAGCTGTTTTGTGGATGTCCTCTTCCCTCATCCTGATTTGATGATATCCTGATCGAAGGTCGATCTTGGAGAAATATCTGGCTCCGTGTAGTTCATCAATCAGCTCATCTACCTTGGGATTGGGTACCTATTTTTGATGGTTTTCATATTCAGTGCTCTGTAGTCAATACACATTCTTAGAGTGCCATCTTTCTTTTTAACAAGTACCACCGATGATGCAAAAGGGCTGGAACTAGGTTGGATGTGTCCCATAGCAAGTAGTTCCTTAATGGTTTTCTCAATTTCTTCCTTATATTTGTGAGGGTGGCGATAAGGGGTAGTGATGACTGGTTTTGCCCCCTCTTCCAATTCTATAGTGTGTTCAAACCCCCGTTTGGGAGGCAAACCTTGGGGAATTTCCCCAAACACTCCTTTATATTTCTCCATGATGGGTTTGATGTCCATATGCGTGGATTTCTCATGAGTATTGCTCTTATCTAGTATCATGCATTGGGCCACCCATTCTCCTTGTCCTTTTCTAAAAATTTGCTCCAATTTCTTACAAGAAACCACTTTAGGGCTACCATCAGGTAAGCCCTTGAGAGTAACTTCCTTCCCTTCATTCTGAAATCTGATTATTTGGTTTGGGAGATCAAACATAAAACATCCCAATGAATAAATCCATGGAGTCCCCAATATGATATCTGTGTCCAATGGTACCACATAGAGATCTTCCCTTACCGGATGGCTACCTATTATGAACTCCAACTTAGGTACCAACTTAGTGCATTGGACCCTTGCCCCTGTGGTTGTTGCTGCTTCGAACCCCTTAAAAGTTTGTGTGGGTAATTTATGCTACTTGACAACCCTTTCATCAATGAAGTTATGGGAGGCTCTGCTATCCACAAGTGTGACTACTTTCTTCCCTTTAAGCGAACTCTTGATTCTAAACAGATTGTGTTTAGCAGCATGGGTGATAGTGGCAACTATGGCCTGATCTTCCTCCCCAGTCTCATCCTTTTGCTAGGTGGCTCTTCCTCATCCTCATATGGTGAGGCTTCTATTCTATGAGCCCGGCCTTGACATTTATGGCTCCTTCCTTCATAGGGTTTTAGACATGTGAAACAAAGTCCCTTCTTTTTAAGGTCCTCCAAGGCTGAACACATATGTCCCTTTTCTCTCTTTCCCTTGCAATAGGTGCAAGACCTTACAATCCCTTCTTGATTGTGTTTACTGTCCTTGGGCGGAGGTTTGGAGGAGTTGCCAAAGGGCTTGGTCTTGCCCTTGGCTGAGCTTTCTTCAAATTTCATAGCTTTCTGTATAGCCTCATCTAATGTTTGAGGTTCATGGACACTCATTGTGCTTTTGATTGATCCCCTCAAGCCTTCTATGAATAGGTAAGTAAGCCTTTCTTGTGTTAGACCCGGTACCATCACTACTAATTTCTGGAATTCTGTGGCATAGTTTTCAATAGTCCCATGCTGCCTTAGTTGGGTAAGCTCTCGAAAGTACCACTCAGGATGCTTTTGGTCAAATCTTTTTATGAGCTTTTGGGTGAACTCCTCATATGTGTTTATAAGTTGATGTCCTTGAGTGATAAGGCCATGGTGCCACCACTCATGGGCAACTCCGGATAGATGAAGTATGGCAAATTTAATGGCATTGGATTGAGTCATGGGATTGAGGGATAAATAGGTATCCAATTTTTGGACCCATGACCTAGCTGATACCTTGCCTTCCCCATCATAGTTGGGGATAGTCACCTTACTGAGCTTGTTTTGAAGCTCTTTGTGGGCTGGAGGATGTCTTTCATTCCGGCCCAGTGTCTTTAGTTTGGCATCACAATAGTCTTTGAAGGTTACAAGATCTCGTAGTTCGGGATCCAACCCGCGGTAGTCTGCAAGGATTTGATCTACATTCCCCATGGGCATGTCACGGTTATCATCACTTATTGGCGCTTCCTCAGGTAGGAATGAAGGTCGAGTGGGCCTTGAGTTGGTGTCCTTTGACGGGGTGGGGTGGTGGTTTTCAGAATGATTGGATTGGGCTTCTTTGGTGTTATGGTTGCTTATGTTTTGGAGGGCCTGAAGGACTAGTTGGTTATTCCTCTCATTCTGTTCAATGAAGGCCTGCATGGTTCTTTCAGTTTGTTCCCTTAGTGCTTGAGCAGTTTGCTCCATGAAGGCCCTAAGTTCATTACTAGCTTGTTCACTCATGTCGTTGGCTCCTTTTTTTCTCTCTCTTTCTAAGGCCCTACGGGATCTTTGGCTTTGTTGCATTAACTATTTCCACAGCGTGGCAGGAAGGAGGCTCTGATACCACTGTAATGAACCTTTGTTGTACCTGCCTTGCCCTTCTGATAATTAGGGCCTGATCTATCCACCGAAGGTTGGATTTAGGGCCACAAAAGGAAATTACGATTTCCTGCAACATTTAGATATTTTATTTTATGTCAGCAGTAATATTAGATCGGTGGCATAATTATTGCAGCACAAAATACATACACGACCCATTCTAGATTTTGAGGATTTTCCAGGTTGGCTGGGCTACCCATCCAAACCCATCCCGTCTCTTAGGGCTAATAGGGCCACCTGAGGATGGGCCCAGCATACCCCTGGCTTGCACTCATTATCTTGAATGTACTAACAAACAGAGAATATCAGGAAGATAACAAATGCATACATAAAACATAGATTCATGACTATATTACTTGGTTAGCATTTATCCATTATATATAAATTTGTAGGGACTTATTCATCATATTTGGGCCTAGTTGCAAAAACATGACTATCATTAATTAGTATTCCTTTTCTCTACATATTAGTTGTGTCTAAGAATGAATGAATTATTTTTATTCTTTTGTCTATCACTAAAGTGTATTTTAATGCAGCATTCTAAACCTGATATTGCAGGTTACCTATCTAGCGTGAAGATTAAGTTCATTTTACCCTTTTGTACATTATAGATGTGCTTAGTTCATTTGGTAAGACATTTTTAGGCATGGAACCGATTTAGCAATTAATCTGGGTCACTACTTAAATTATATTAATTACTGTTATATGAGGAATGAAAACAGATTTAATACAACTGGCACAAAACATACTTCAACATTTCGACATTTAAGCGGATTGGCCTAGGGACGTACCAGCCTACTGGTGATGGGAAGGAATGCTTACTAGGCGCTGGTTATTCATCGCTGGGAAGAACCAGCGACTAGCCCTTTTACATCGTCTACTGACTGATGCATTCCCCGAGCAATCCTCATGGTTGTCTAGGCATCATAAATTATGAAAACTGAAATAAATATTATTACTGAGTAACGAAGTTACCTGTTGGATGCTTCTTCTTGTCCTTCTCTCCTTGTCACTCCCTCTCTTGTGTTTCCTTGGGGTGCGGTTTTATACCTCTTTGAAACCATGCGATTCACTTTGAAACGTGGTGTCTATTCCGGAGGTGGCTTGGGAATGGACGCATCCTTTCATTACTAGTTAGGATAAAATGTATTTTAAGTGGTAAAAATAATTTATGTATTGAATATATATATATTTATGTACATGTATTGTTTAATGTTTCTAATCATTGCCTGCTGTCTACATGGGGATATGACACTTCATTTTAAAAAGAATAAACATTAGATGATAGTAGGCATGCATCTACTTCACTAGGAGCCACCCAAATGATACTAGGAATCTGCATGGTACAAAAATCCTTATTTTCAGATATATTGTCACTAAAGGGAAGTGGAGACATCCACTAAATGAACAACAGATGGGGGCACCTGAGTTATTGGACAGCAGTCACACGAAGAAGCCTTATGTGAGAGAAAATGCTCTTCCTCAAAGAGATCTGATAAAACACATAAAATATATTGATTTGGAAATGGAATGCTTACAAAATGTAAGATACATCCCCTATATATGGTAAATTCCATACCTTAAACCAGATTTGTGCTCTGCCAATGATATCACAAAAAGAGTGTGGTATCTACCTACCACCAATATCTAAAATTGTCTAAATGCAGCTTGTAGAGAAAGCTACTAGCCAGAAGTTAGAACCTGACATGTCTAGATACATTGACTTAGGTACCTCGTGGAGTGAGCTACTGTGCTCAAACCTAATATTGTATAAAATATGAATTTCAATAAAACTAGTCCATTTACATGATAATGTAGATGAAAAATGGATTCTGTTTTGGCACACAACATGCTCTCTTCCTTTGGGAAACTTTATCCCCAAAACTTGAGGACAAACTAGAATCTCTCATTCATCATCATCATCTTCTTCTTCTTTCACTTTTTTGTCTTCCACATGGAGATAAACATATGCAGCCACTTCAGAGGGTAGAAATTTTGGACAATGACATATTTTGATGAACCAGGTGAAATAATTTTCTGTACTATAAATGCTCAAGGCTTTGACGTGTTTCTATGTATGAATCAACTAAGAAAATATAAACCATCTTCAG
Organism: Cryptomeria japonica; assembly: GCF_030272615.1. Taxonomy (NCBI): domain Eukaryota; kingdom Viridiplantae; phylum Streptophyta; class Pinopsida; order Cupressales; family Cupressaceae; genus Cryptomeria; species Cryptomeria japonica. The sequence goes on along the minus strand of NC_081414.1, from coordinate 291,884,103 downwards.
CATGTGACCAAAATTATCATCATATAGATGTGTCATGTGAATTTTAGAAACAGAGAACTCTTTAGCAAAATTTAGAGCAAATTCAAGTGAGAGAAGACTGAACGGATTATTATTATCTGCTGAAACAATTTCTTGCAAGGTGAACTCCTGAAATGAAGAGTCTATTTTGTTGCTCATTTGTGACCACTAGATTATTAACATTTTCCAGTAATAGGTTTGCCCATGACTGGCTTCATTCAACAATGTAAGAAGCCAACCCTGTAATAAAACCTCCTCTGTCAATGCTTTGAGAATTCTTAATGCAAAGTTTAACATAACATATATTTGATATTCATATATTTAACAAGCCCAATTTGATCACTTTTAGTATTTTCTAAATGTCATGAAACTTCTGTTCTTTATATGCCTTAACATTATTTTCAGGATCTTCTCATTCTTAAAAGTTAAAAGGAATGCAAACTTAAACCATACAAATTGAATTTCTACTAAATGACCGAGGACAGTGTTCTCCTTCAGTACTCTCTATCTAGATCCATCCATGAAGAATTATGCAAAATAAAAATCAATGAAGGCTTCATAATCAACAAAGCATGGAATGCAAGCTGTGAAGCATTCGAAAACTCAGTCAGTGATGTTACAAGTCCTCTGACTGCATTGCCATGAGGCTCAAAAATTTCTAGTTGAAATTTTAGTTAACCCTCACTTCATGGTGAGACAATCTGAGTTGTGTGGAGAAACGGACAAGATGCAATGGGTGTATTTACTATCTTAATGCTTCTAATATGAGCTAGGAAGTCCTCTCGAACTATCAAAAACACTGAAAAGAATCACTATACATTTTTTTAGCTCATGTTACATGCCAAAACTCTATGCGCCTATAAAAGAGTCACCTACCTCCATGTATACCTACAATTACTAAGAATCTCTCTCCCACCACATGACTCATAGTAATCATCCACAGCTATTGCTTTGATTTTGGTTGCTAAGAAGCTATTGGTGCCACAATTATTGACAAATAACTTCCCAAGATCACAAACTGAAATACTATCACAATCCTAAACTAAGATGGTCCCTTACAGCTGATGATAGGCATTTCATTATTATGTAACTTTGCAATTCTAGGGTACAGGTATCAGATATGGTGGATTTTTTACTCTTCTAGCTATTGTTCTATCACTCTTGTTGTTACCTACCATTGACATTAACTTTTAGCCACCAGACAGATTGAATTACAGTGCTTGAGTTTTTTCCTTACAAACCATATGCACATATTAATCAAACACAGTTTAAGATTTAATCATGGAGATTAACAGCACTTTTTCCTTTAATTTTTATCCAACAATCTTGTACAACAAAAACTCAAGCCTTTCATGAGCAAGCATGAATTCTGCATTACATGCCACATTTCAAAGAGGTTGGAGTTTATATCAATTCTTCCTATAGCATGCACTCATAATGAGGGCGATGTTGAGTGATCTGAAGCAATGAGCATTTGATCACCTTTCTTGACCCTAATTTATCCCATGGATTATTTCAGAAACTCCTTGAATTATCTTTTGTCTTAGAAAATGTGGCCTGGGGAACCAAGCTGATGGCCAAGAGGTACTACATCACTGCATCTTGGATACTAGATTGTCACAAGCTGTACAAAGTTATGAAAATTTTCTTCAGCTATATTATTATTTTTGAAGATAGATTGACTAAAAGAAATGTGACCATACCAATATGCATCACAGTTAGCTTTAGCTATATGAGCAGAGCCTCAATCTGAATCATTATTGGCCCACCCTTAGAAAAATTTCCAGGCAAAACTACTAAGACCTAAAAATGTTCATGTAAATGCCTCAATGTAATGTGTATCTTTTAATGCTTGAGTATGTCAGTCTTACAGCATGAGCTCCCAGCATCTTTCTGACCCCTAGAGTGCCAGATCAAACAACTTTAAGATATCCTAGATAAGCACTGCAGTCAAATCTATACACCATCACCAAGCCAATAGATGTGTCAGTTGTTCAACCTAGGTTGTCCGAAACATTGAAGGAATAGGGAGAAGAGACCACCAATCATTCTGAAACCTTACCAGACCCTTTTCTTTGTGCATTCTTTAGAGTAAAGAAACTCTATACCCTCTTTTCCAACAAAGGTTGTGTGGGTGCACTCAACATAGTTCATCAATTGGGTTTGCTCAGAAAAGCAGATAATCACTTTTCTTCAAGCCTGCTGCATACAGCAATTAGCTTATTTAAGCTTATATCAAAAAATGAAAATACAACAGCAAGCATACATAAAAACTAAGTTACTAGTTTGGGTTTAGGTACAGGAGTTTTGTACAGAGATACAACAAAGAAAAATTGGGGATCGGATTTGTTTTGGTTATATCTGTACAGAAAACATATAAAATCATAAATATATACAAATTTAACTTCAATTGTATAACTAAATCCTAAAAAACCAAATATATATATATATATAAACCTTGGTGTGTAGATATACCATGGTGTAGTAAGTAAAAGAAAGTAATTCAATCACAACTTTAAACACAGATACCCATAAAAAAAATGACTATAGTTTACCTCTGCTCCATCTTCCAATGTGATACGGAAGAGTGGCATATTCCTTTGCAGAGGATTTCTCAAAACTTCCATCTTGTATTCTGCATACCTACCTGGACCTGCAATATGCGAGCCAGAAACTGTCATTTAAAACTCAGTCATCTTTGAGATGACCAATGACAAAATCTCAAAATATATTTTTGATGAATATTTTGTGCACCTTTTATAGAAGTAAATTTCCGTATAACAGTGTATCCCTCAGTCCATATATGATGCTCATCATGAAAATGTTCTGAATCTTTTACAATTTTTCCTGCAGAGGATACAGAGATTCAAATGCTTGAATATTACAATTGCTTAATTTTCAATGGATCTACAACAAGCAAATCGCACAAGCTACCAGATTATATTGCTCAACTAGAGCTTGTCTTCCTCGAACCCATTTCAAATACAATAGCTTCAAATTTTTCTTATCCGTAATATACAAACAAATGTACATCTAACTCCAACAAAAAACTAATTTAAACAAGAAAACATCCACTCATATTGCGAGCTATCTAACATGTTCTGTTCTGTTCTGTATTACTTGTCAGAGGGAAAGAGGAGTACCATGATAGCATTATAACCTTCATAATCTAAATTTGCTTGTCTGACCAGGGCAAAGCTAGTTTATCACAGTGTTCCACGGAAACACGTTTCCCCTCCCCAGGCCCAAGTCCCCCCGTCCCCGAAACCCGTCCCCCAAACTTTTTCCCTTTGTCCCCCTGTCCCTGAAGCCCATCCCCACGTCCCCCCATCCCCAACGGCCGTGGAACACTGGTTTATCACACCCACAGCACATAAAGCATACATGGAGTACTGGCTATGAAGTCTTGCAGCTATAGTTAATATGTGTAGTATATTTCCCTTTTAGCATAAATGAAAAATGCCCAAAAAGAATTTAGAAAGCAATATGAACCTCCACATGCATTTTCAAAAGGTTTCATGATGTTGATATACACCAACATCTTTGCATGAGCTTTAATCTAAAGCTCTTCTATGGCTACATATCAACAGTAGTTAAAATAACAAAGGCAAACCTTCCAACACCACGTCATGTTGCTTCACCTGCAGAATTTGCAGTGGAAGCTTGTATTATTAGTTACCATGAAAAATTTTGATAGTCTTCTTTGCTTAATTGATTATGCCGATGGCAACCATAGAGCACTTTGTGAAAGTTAACTTTAAATAGCAACACTCTTTTCAAGGGAATGTTGAGGATTAGTTTTCTTTTATTAGACGTGATGCTGAGAATTCCCTACATGTGAGACATGTGCATAAGGAATGGCCGTTAGGAATGTTTCATTGCAGGGAAACAGTTGATTAATTATGCTTGCCATGAAGATCACTTGTAGAATACGCATATATTACATTTGAATTGGTGAGAAACAAATAAAGTTCACAAATGTGAAGAGAGTTGTATTGTGCAATTGGACAGTGAGCAACAAAGGAAACTGTAATGGAACTCTTTCCAATTGAATTTAATAAGGGACTGGTCAGGAAAAAATAAACTAAAGCAACTAGACATCTACACTGTTTTGTGGCCATCATTTGTAAATAATGGAAAAGGATTTTTTCCATATTGATGTACATTGAGCAGTGGACAACCATAAAGCTGTGACAAAATAATGCTACTTTTGTATATAACATAAACTCACTTTGACCATACCAATGCATAGATAGCATTTTTATAGGAATCGAATAGGTATATCAAAAGATTGAATTATAGAATTATAATCATCTATGTTAATCTCAAAAAAAACATCATTAATGATAGAACATTTATATGAAGAACCTTCCTTCTCAACTTAATATTAAGATTATGAAATTCACCTAAACTTAAAACACGAAGACCACCAGTAACAATAGGGCAAGAGAAAAGGCACTCGACACTTTTCTTGATTTTTTCACTCCTTTCATCCCCCATGCAATCTTCATCACCATCACTCTGTTCAGAATTTCTCTCATTTTCTCTCTCACTACCAGCATTTACAACTTGCATTTGTAATTTTGACATTGCTTCCGGAAGCTTTATATCCTTAAGATACCTGATGATATTGACATATGTAACAAGACATAATTTGTCAATCCAAAGTGAAGTTCAGAATTTTTAATAAATATAATCCGTACAAAATTTAGTCAAATTGCACAATTAATTTCAAAAAAAAAGGACAATTCCCCCAATAACTCTCAATATAAAGAAAGAGTATTAAATGATGATAGCAATAAGAACCACAAAAATAGAAACGCTCAAAAAATATGAAGATTACAGGCTACTTGAATGTAGATAATGGATCTTATAAAAAATTTATCTTCGATCTTAAATATCAACTAGTTAAAAATTATGACACAAAATTCTAGATGTTTATACATTATATGATAATAAAAAATGGAAGGAACAACGAAATTAAATCAAAAACATTCCAATCCACCTGCAATGCAGATATGCAACACTCATAACCCTACATGACAAACAAGGACTTGATATGCACTTCTGAAGACCCACGTCAAGAAGCAAAAAAACTGACACTATATGAAAAGCTACTATGTCAGACCACTGCCTCACTACAAACTCTACACAAAAAAAGGAGCAGATATGCATATATAGAAGCTGAAATACAAGTAGCAAAGAATGGACGCAAATTGAAGAAACAAGACCTCACTGAAGCTGGTGTTTCAAGAGTAATGCTCCCAAAAACATCAAAGCACAAGTTCAAAGAATCAAGACATTAAAACACAAAAAAGTAAAACTAAACTATAAAATATCAGATAAATTACATAAGTAAATATATATCATATACTCTGTTTATAGAAAAAGTTTGACAAGATACATCTAAGTATGAAATAGTGAATTTATTGTTAGACGTTGACGCACCTCCATGCCTCCCGTAATGCTCGCAAAAAGACTAAGGTTTTGTTCTTAGATTGTAAGTTGCGTTGGAAACCTCTGGAAAATGGCATAATCTGCTTAGAATTGATCCTGGTTGAGCAAGCCAGATATAAGTACATCAATAATTTATTATGAAATGAGCTGATCACAAAAATTTGCCGTTGAAGATCAGCTATAGCAATATAGACAAATGCATATACTTCCCGGTAGTTAAAACTCAGACCATGCCATTCTCGTGGAAATAAAATAAATGGCATCTAGCGAACAGAATAGGAAAGAGAAAATCAGAATTAACAAACAGAGAGAAAAATCATTAAGAGTCTAGAGGATGTGTGTGTGTGTGAGCCAATGAATATACCCAAAACATGAGAGAAAATCTACATCAATGACAAAATCATCTCCAAGATTAAGCCAGCTATTTTGACATTGATTATAGAACACCACGATTCATAAAATTTACTCATTAAAGCTTACAAACCTTGCATAGTCATAGCTTCCAAAAAACTGCAATGGAATAGAACCCTCTCTTGTGGCTGGTTCTAATCCATCACAAGCATTTGCATGCAGTTCATCCATGACAAAAGCTGGCCACATGGAATGTCCTGAGAGTCAGAAGAATACTAGTCAGTTAATTGAATATTTACAAATGAGGGAAACTACTGATAAGCATATTAGAAAACTGCATTAAATTCTGCCCACTCCAACAAACAAAGTTACTAGGACAATCTTCATGTAGATGTTGATATTGTATGTTAAATTACTATTTGCCAAACAACAGACTTCATCTTTAAATTGTATTTTTGCAGCCACTAGCCTTTATATTTTAATTATATTTTGCCACGCAATATCGTTTGAGACCAAACATTTCAATTCTCAAGCAGTGATTGGAAGCTTTGGATATATGTGTCATTTTCTATTCTCATTCCAAATCTAAAAACTCGTATTTAGGTTCAGGCCTTGGTAAGGAATATTAGAGATGGCATGCTCTTGCAATTTAAAAGCATTTGTCACATATATTGATCCTAATAATAAGCATTCAGTCAAACTGAGATTCAAGATAAAATATAGGAAAAAAGAATATGATAAACATATAGAAAAGAAATCTTGTACTCATTTCCAATCAGAAATCATGTTTAACAGAACCATCACCCCTGTCAAAGCCAACATCAGAATGACTGCAATAATCCTTTTCAGCTCTCAGTAGGATCAACATGGTTTAGCAAAAACAATGGATACCCAAATTACCCATTCATGAAACATTTCTTTCAATATAAAAAATATCTAGTAATCAGTACACCCCATGGTCAAATGGTTTCCCTTACTCACAGATTTAATTAAAGTTAATTTTGACCGAGAATCTAAAATAATCTGGGACAAGCAGGTAATTGTGGAATATCATGCAAAGATACGCAACACATGCTTTTTGCATTCAAAACGAGGATGGGAATAAAAAAAAGTGGCACAATTGTTTGCTTGTCTATGTGGGTTAAAATAGCTCTCCAGTGTCATTTTGACAACATTTTTCTCAAAGGTGATTCACAGTTTATCACCTGAATTCTACAGTGAGGACTCTCCTCCCCAAGCAATCATTTGATGGGCATCCACTGGTCAATTATCAGCCAAACAACCATCCTACCTCAATTCTCAGCCCAATGACTACCCTACCTACCAGACCATCCACAGAAATGCAAATTGATCCAAATCAAAATTTCAAAATAAGATGCCAATCAGGTTGCCAATGCATTGGCTAGTATGCCACCAACTTCACTCGGAGAGGGATGTTAAAATCTGATCATGAAAAGAAGTTCCTCTCCCTACCTAGAGGTGCATATCTCAAGAAAAAATATTATAGAAAAAGGAAAAAAGAAAAATGTGGAAGTAGAAAAAATATAAATAATGTTTATTATTCTACACATTAATCAAAAAAATTACCATTTCCTATTAGCCACCTACATCCTAACATGTCCCTAATGCCCCTCATGTCCTGTTGACAACTCTCACGATCCACTCCCTGAATTTCTACCCCATCTTTGCAAACCCTTCCCTACCCTCTATCCGTCTTATAGCTGACATATCTCATTATTTCTATTTTTTATCTGTTTCAAAAACCTTAGGCTGTATTAAACAGCTTAAGGTCTCACCTTGTTGCTGTCTCACCCACTACCCAAGGCTACCAATCACAATACACTCCCAAACACCCACAGCCAGATTCAGCTTCTCAAATCCCCACTACCCACCATGACACATCCCCCTACTGCCCATTTCCACTTCTCTTCAGGCAACAAGCACCTTCCACTTGCGATGAATCCATCCACTGTTTCAAGAAGCCACCCAACAGAAAAAATAATTCTTTGGGACGTTGTTACAAGATTTTCAACTTCATTACTCTCTCTAGGTCATTTCTACAACAACATGAAATTCATTCTGATGCACTACAAATGATATTATCACTACCATTGCACCAGCTGGCCAAAGAAAAAGATGACAGAAAATGAAAGTTTTAATTGCACCCTTAACAACTAAAAATTGAATGGAAAGTTGGAAACCAGTTAAAGAAGGCTCTGACAACACATTTATTGGCTAGCTAGCAAAGGCAGCTCCAAGCAAGCAAGCAATAAATCAAACCAGTTCCACTCCAAAAGCCAACTTGTGCCTTAGGACCTATTTCTATCCACTTCCCACAGAATTTGAGCTTCAAAACGGCCAACATCCTTTTGCCATAACAAATTTTAACTGTATCCATCTATCCTAAGCTCTCAGATTCCACCATTTGTGGCAGATCATTAAAATATGTTATACATTTCCGCATCTACCTTAGTTATTAAATCTCATTGTTTGTTGCTGCAATGAACCTTAGAAGATGTACTACAGCATCAAGTAATCACATAAATCAGACCTAGTGTGGAACTAGAGGCAGGTAGAGGGCATACAACCCTTCAGAGCTACAAGTCTACAAGCAGAAGTATATTAAAAAACATCATTGCATCAACATGAAGAGAGAACAAAATCATTCCAGCGCATTTTAGAGCAAAAAGATGAATTAGCCCCTGCTTTAAGGTAACAACTTGTTCTTGTCCTTCCATTGTAATTGCTAATAAAAATCTTGCTCTGGACATCAATCTAAATAATGAAGTTGCTGGCTTTGCTGATGTTGAGATCATACCCCACTTATCCAATCCTTGTACTCTCACCAGATCATTTCCAATCTAAACATGATTGTTTCAAAAAATGTGATACAGAAAAAATTGAACCTGCACAACAGGATGATCCAAACCTTTATGTCATCTTAATGAAACCGAAGAAGCCATTCACAACCACAGCGGATATCTGCCCAAAATCCAAATACACAATCCCTTTAAGGAAATGTGTCTGCTTCACCTCATTCATGTTGTAAGCAGCAACAAGAAAGGATGGACTCAATGAACAACTGCACCAACTGACTTATTTTTATCATTGACAACCACAAAAAAACTCTCCAGGCAATCACCTACTTGCTAATATTGTAAAAAGTACAATGCCAAATGATGAAGATTATCGAACAGCAGGCTAAATTTTCAGCCCCTCCAAAGCATCAGAATCACCAGAATGAAAGCTCCAAAACGGCAGGTATATGTGGAGTAAACTGGCAAGCAGCCCTTACTTAAGCTTCTATAACCATCAACCCTTGGCAGATTGTTCTGAAAGACACCCGATATCTCACCACTGCCCAAGGAAAAAATAGCTTGCTTTACCTCTTTAAGTTTCAAACGGTTCTCTCTTCTTGCCGTATATGTTGAACTACTGGACCCTATAATGTTATCCATACCCACTAAACAGCTATTTTGTAGCAATTGGTCATCATCTTTCCACTGTACTCTTGTAAATCTCAGCTCAAAATATCATAGAATATATAGGTGTATTCAGCTCTTTGTGTAATATCCAGAATGCTGGCAAGATCACAAATCTACCTGCTTATATCATAATTAATATATATAATGTTTCTAATATTTTATTTTATTTTTCTCCAATCAAAAATAAATGTCAACAGAACCAAAAAAAGCTAAAAGTTGCGTGGGACATGGATACAATTATAAAAGTAATGGATACTACTTATAAGATGCAACATCTGCATACATGCAATAGTGTTTCAACTTTCAAGAGCTATATGTATAAATATGATAGGTATGAATACATGTGAAATAGACACATAAGATATAAGATATTTTTGACATAAACTAAGTGATTTATAAATTCAGATGCTTTATGTGGCTATGCGAGGTATGTCACAGTTTCAAAGCATATTTGAGAATAAATATCCAGGGCATGCAAGCATCTGCTTGCATAAAAATACAGAATGCTGGAGAAAGCAAAATTAAAGAGAGATCTAATACTGATACTTCAAAGGTTTTAAGAACTTGGAATTGTTTATCATGTAGATTTCCTACAACTTAGTATTCATTGCAAAGACCAAATTCCTAAACAACTATAAATAATGATTCTATGGAAACCATGTTTTTCAGATGGATAACTAGCAATTCAAGCTTTCTGTTTTCTTCTTTCAGACATTTGTTCTGTACAATGTCCCGGTGGACTTCTGAAACTCAGATATTTGAAGAGAACCTCCAATCTGAATACTTTACATGACATATACTATTAAAGAATAGTGTTATTGTTATGGATCTCTAAATTGGAAAATGTGTTGAGCAATGTAAACACGACTACAAAATAAATTTTGTTATGAAGCATAGATATCTCTTAATAATCAACAAGATAAACAGTGATGTGCTATGCAAATGACTCGAGATTGAGAAGAGGTGTGTGAGCCATGATTCAGTATTATGAAACACCTGATCTACATAATCATTTTGTGAAGTAAGTGTTCATATGCTGAAGCACAAGCGGATGTTCTACAAGTTGCATTCATTATTCTTCTTGTTGCTTTTGTCCAGGGCATTGTTTATACAGTGAGTAATTTCATAGCAGGCTAAACTCAACTCTCATGACATATGTGCAAATTGCCCACAGATTCAAATCTTAATGAAAACAAATTAAGCCAATGGAGAGATCATCACACCACAATACTCTTGTGAGCAACTGCATCATAGCCTCTTACATACACATCATTGGGAATCCATCCAAGGCAGTCTGTCGAAACAGTTTAATGATATATGATAGAGATAATGAGGTTTTAACATTCCAAAAATTCCTGTCTAAAACTGAGGCACAAGAAAATACAAATTGTAATACAAATAGAGCATGTACATTTAAGTGTGATCAAAGAATCAAGTCACACGCACACCAGAGGTCTTGATGTTCCAAAAGTTCCCATCTAAAATTGAGGAACAAGAAAATACAAACTGGAGTACAAATAGTGCATGTACATTTTTAGTACAATCAAGGAACACACCAGTAATTTTCGCCCATATCACATCCCCATGGCCAGGTTCCCCTTGATAATCATCCATTGTTGCAGCTAAGGCAGCCATCTCATCATAATCTAAATTGTTCATCATTTCATTAATTCGCATCTGTTCTTTGTTCTTCAAATGCAATTTGCGCATTTCCTCTCCTGAAACAAAAAGCTTCAATTTCTCCTCTACCAGGAGCACCCATTCCTCTTCCCCATCAACATATTTAACCTGCATATTGCAATTTTTATAAGAAATTGTCAACATATGAATAATATTCTTATGTGCATACTTGCCAAGCATTTCATAAAGAAACACCATTTTCATAAAGAATAGGAATGTCCATTAAGCTAGGAACTTATATCATGACAAAAAAGAAACTCATGTATAACAATGGCCAAATAGCAAAATCTTGTTATACATATGAAGCATGTAAGGACCTTTTTCCAGTCATCCAACCAAAATTCACACATGGAGATAAATTCAAATCTGACAAGTGAAATAACCACATAAACCAAAGCTTAAGAGAAAAACAATTTAGAATGTAATTATGACTGGTCAGAAATGTTTCAACATACATGATGCTTCTTGTTTTTTGAATCGTATTGATCAATAGCTCCAGAATACCACTTATCGTCCAAAGGCCAATAGACCTGTCATTTTAAACCAGTCAACCAGCTCAAATTCATATAAACTGTGTCCCCCTGATTTAAATCCTCAAAATGATAAAGATTTCATCAAATTCAAGGTAAATTGGAGCAAAAAAAGAAAAATTAAGGTAATGGGAGAAACATCAAATTTAAAACCTGTAGCACAATTGTAGGAGGATCCACAATGCATTCGTATAACATTGAATTTTAAGCTGAAGATGCAAAAACTAAGTCTATTACCTTGCACATGTATTCAAGTAAAGCCATTGGATCAACTTCAGTAATACCGACCCTGTAGGATGCACAGTGTTAGAAACACATTCATCCATCAATGCTAGCAGAGAATTGAATATAAATCCATAAACAACCACATAACCTTCTTACATGACATTACAAAAGCGTCAACTTCTTCTAATTATCTTTTCCTCACATGAATGCCAACATGGATTCTATAGTAGCAAATTTATTGTTTTCCCATTTCTAATCAAATCAAGACAACTTATTTTCAAAAACCAATCCCTCAGAAATGGAGAATCACTCTCAATTAGAGTTTGCACTATATCAAGTTCTCTAATCATCCATTTCCTTACAAGGATCCACATGTTCAAATCTTAAGAAACAAAAGAAAATTTTCTGAGCCGACTCCCCTGGATGTTTGCTACTGCAGTTGTTTATACATTATTATAGGTTGGCATTGTCATTGTATGCACACAAAGTTGTTTATACATTATTATAGGTTGGCTTTGCCATTGTATGCATACAAGGCTTCTATGCTAATTAGCATCATGATCCTGATCCTTACAAACCTACTGACCATTAGGTATAGCAATGAACCTGTGGCTGCTCAGGATCCTCAACTGAGCTAACTGTCACCAGCTCTTCAGGGCATATACTAACAAACTGCAGTTGGCAGCGATTTGCATTAGCGAGAGCTGCGTAGAATTGGTCATTCCTTACATTACAGGTGTAAACATTAATCAGTAAGAAGACACGGAGTGTATTCAAGAACATCCTATGGTGCATCGACTTTTAGACCTGTCAGATTATGAAAAGGTAAACTTCTTAATTCTGGTTTAATTTATTTACAACTGAGATTGTAACTTATGGATCTTACTTAACAGACTGATAATGTGGTTGCTCTACAGTTCTGGTTTTTTTCTCTCAGAGATTGGTACATACAGGTATTCTTTACTCTTAACAATTCTGATAATTTGCTCTAGGAGGCTGGAATGTATGACACTCTTTACTACATTGGTGATGTACTTGGTATATGAAAAAATAACCTTCTAATCATTAAAACATACCCACTTGGTTTCCCACAAACAAACAACCAAATACCATACACTTACTCAATCCACTTCCTTTTGTTTGAAGCCGCAATTTGCTCCCTCCCCCGGGCCTCTGGTTTTGCAACTGAAGCAGGCAAACTCTCTCTTCGTTTTACAGACTGTAAATTCCCATTTGATGCAAGCTTGGCAGCTCGTTGCATACGAGCCCCACGTTCCCTCAACCACATTCTATCTTCCAGCTTCCTCCTCTTATCAGGAAGCAAATCGATTCCCTCAAATGTGCTCTTCTGTAGCTTCTTCCTCTTCATCGACCCACTGCCGTTGCCACTCCTGGCATTGACATGGGAGTCGAATTTCTTCAATTTCCCAATCCCACCATGATCTCCACTTTCAATGCCATTTAATCCTCCACCACCATCAATTTCCCCACAATGCACTACCACATCATCATCGCCATCATCAACAATGTCCACGAAATTTTTATCCTCCATCATAGCATCCCTACTTCCCAGCTCATTATCAGGCCTCCTAACCTCATCTACATTGCCATTTCTATCATTGTCCAGAGTTTGACGATCCTGCTTCAGTTTAACTAATTGTATCAGTCCCTCCGTGAAGGAAAGAGTGGGAATGGAAGCAATACCATCATCCACGTGGGAGCAAGAATTTTGGGGAGAACCAATGCCACCATCCATCTGGGTGTTAGATTTTCTTGGAGAACCAATGCCGTTATCCATGTCGTTGTAAGTTATTTTGCCATTACACATGTGGGTATTGGATTTTATGGCACCCTTTTTCCTTCTCCTACAATAAACTAACATTGATTTTTCGATTTTATTACCATAAGTTAACGAGAGGTCCTTACTCTTATTGGTTTCCAGAAGCTTCCTGGCCTTGCCCTTGCTTGAACTCACCTTAGCATTTTCAATACCATTGGCAATGCTGACTCTGGAGTCCTCAGAAGTAGAAGTGGTATCCTTATAAAGCCTGTGTATGGGGACAAGCTTCATGGGTGTTCCAGTCGTGGACATGACTACAGATTGGGACGGTGGTGATGATGCAATTGGAGCCGAATAAGAATTGGAAACAGAAATTTTATTACCATTCTCTTCGGCAGATTCCATATTGATCTTGAAAGAATCAATAAAATCCTACCCCAACCTTCGCCTGCTCCGGTTTCAGTCCTCCATAGCCTCCTTGTGTTCGTTGCCTCCTCTGCTTCGTGTCTTCCCTCCACTTCTATGAGAGGATTCAATATGAAACCCCTCTTATAGTGTTAAATAATAAAAATAAAAATCAAACGAGTTGCTTGCTCGCCTCAATTCGGATTTTTGTGATAACTTCTATGCCTGTTTGGCGGTCTCTTTTCTTCTATTTTATCTTATAATGTTCAATAATAAAAATCAAACGAATTCCTTGCTTGCCTCAATTCGGAATTATGTCATTTTTTTTTTCTATACCTGTTCGGCTGCCTCTCCTTCAGTTTAGAGGAGGTTCTCCTCGAAGTTTGCGAAACATGAACTTTGATTTAGTTTGAAGTGACATTATCGTATATTGTTAACAAGCTTTTATAATGATTTTAGTTTGAGAAGTTTCGCTTCAATTTCACATCAAGATAGGACTACTTTTTTTTTTCAAGGTGAAACATACTTAAAAAAAATTTTGGATTATGCATAGTTAATGTTAATTTGTGTTTTCGAAAAAAGTGTTGTAAATAGTTGTTATATTATTTTAAGGATGAAAGGGGTATTTATTTTCAAGATTCATATTGATTTATTTGTTTTATATGTAATGATTAATATGTCATTTGTGTATTTTCATCTTAAAGTTGATGAATGATGTGAATTTGAATTGAACTTAATTATATATATTTTAAATGTTCAAGTTTGATCTACAAATTGCTCATTTCAAATGTATGACTTATCTCTGCTCATTCTAATGCTTGCATAACAATCAATGGTTTAATCACTCAAACCTTTACAACAATCAATAAGACAAGGTTTTCCTTTAGCTTAATTCATGTATGTTCTCGTAGTAGATGCTCACGGCTACCCTTTAAATCATGCTAAAAGGCATAATCTAATCCATGGTATTTCACTACCTAAAAATGAAGTTGCTCTTAATTCTCACTTTGTTGGTCATAGCTTATTATTCATTCAGAACTCTCAAGAACTCACCAATACCCTTGATGTCTTGGACCTGTTTGTTACTAAATTTTGGATGACTTCAATTGATCAACCGCCTCCTTGGGCTCCCCCGCATCTGAAATGGAGTTTGAATTGACCATAATCCAAGTGATTTAGTGATGCAGGAGCATCCCTAGTCTATGAGAAATCTTGCATCAACCAAAAATATTTGCTTTTAGTTTTGTTCCTATTGCAGTTTCTGTGTTACTTTCAGCATTTTCCAGTAGATGTTTATTTTCATTGTGAAACAGATTATTGGCTTCCAAGCTTGTTCTTGTTCATCATTCCAGATTTCCAGTTCATTTGGATTCACTTCCGGCAAGTTATTCCTTCCGGAGTGTTTGTTTCTTGGTTCTGGAGCAGTTTTGAGTTTATCGACTATGTTGGAGGTTTCTTCTCGTGTGGAGCGATTTCTTGGCTTGCAGATCAATGTGGCACCACACACAATGTACTTAGGTCCTTGGTCGACCCTCCTTTGTGGTCCACACTTCATGTTTGTTCTTGGTGGATGAGATCTTCACGTTTTGGGGCCAACCTATTTTACACGTTTCATTTTCCTTCCTTGGTACACGTAATATTTTGTGGTCGACCCTGATGTGCTCCGGATGGTATATATATATTGTTGTGTGTGATCCTTTGAGACAAGTGAAGTTGTATGATGATCTAGATTCATAAATTGTAATTCGGATACTTCTTGGAGGCCCGAATGAATTGTATTCTGGGATGTAGTGTAACCGGGCATGTTAGCCTGCATGTAACCCGAATGTTACTGGGTGTTCTATGATGAATATATGATGATGCGGGTGTTTAATTTTCCATTTTCTATGTTCTGTGTTGTTGCTTCCGTTGTGTTACTCTTGCTGCATGATTTGGTTTGTTCTCTTTGAGGACCCACCAGATCATGGTCGTGTCACATGGTATCAGAGTTGATTGTGAACCTTGAGGCATTCCTTTGGGTGAACAGATCATCAATTTGAGGTAGGCTTCTATGTGTTCAATAGATCATCGACGGAGAGGTAATTGAAACCTTATAGTCAGATCGCTGAGTTGAGGCAGTTGCACCAAAGCAAAGGATGAGATGTCGTCAAAAAGGATGAACCCTAGAAGAGTAGAGCAGATGATGGAGGATTTCAAGAATGAGATGAGGAATGAGATCCGAAATGCGTTGGCTGGTTTGCGGAGGAATCTGGAATCGGAGGATAAGTATGAAGATGCAGGGGAAGAGCTTGAGGTCAAAGAAGTTGAAGGACCGGTAGACAAAGGAGAAGATAGATTTCTTAGAGCGGTGGTGCAAGTAAGCAAAGTTTATAAAGTTGAGGTTTCAAACTTTTTGGGTTCGTTGATTCTGGAAGACCTCCTAGATTGGATTGGAGAGTTGGAGGACTACTTCAAGTTTGAAGATGTTAAGGACCCACAGAGAATCTAGTTAGCACAAACTAAGTTGAAAGGACATGTTGCTTTATGGTGGAAAGAGTTGCAAAGAGATAAAGTGGAGAACAGTGAGATGAAAATCACCTGGTGGAGGCAGATGGTCACAAAATTGAAGACTAAATTCATTCCGGCAGACTATGAGTTGGAGTTGTTCAAAAGGTTGCAGAACTTGAAGTAGAAGGGCATGAGTGTGAAGGATTACATTGAATAATTCTGCAAGGTGATGATCAGATCCGATCGTAGAGAGATGGATAGGGAGAAGGTGGCTAGATACATAAATGGACTTCGATTTAACATCTAGGATGAGATGAGTATGCTGAAGATTTCTACAGTTGAGGAGGCTTACCAATATGCTTTGAAGGCTGAAGATAAAGTGAAAAAAAGACAGCAGAATAACCCTAGAGGAAAGGAGAGATATAAGGGGCAGGTGAATGGCAGTATAGAGAAGCAAAATGTTGAAGAAGAACCAAAATCTAAATGGAGTAGAGAACAGTATCAGAAGACACAAAGAAAAGTTAGTGGTAGTAGCAATAGAGAATTTTTAGGTAGATGTTTTAAGTGTGGAGAAATCGGACGTAGATCTTTTGAGTGTAAGCAAGGAATGGCAAGGAATTGCATGGCAAATGAAGATCAAGAAGCTAGAGTTACCAGAGAGAATGTGTTAGAACCAGAGCAGGGAGAGTCCCTTTTGTTCAGAAGAGTCTTGATGGAGCAGAGTAATGAAGATACCGGACCTACTCAAAGGAAGAATCTTTTTCGGACTATGCGTAAATCGGGAGGTAAGTGTTGTAAGGTTATTATGGATACTGAAAGTACTAATAATTTGGTATCAAAGGAGATGCATTGAAGCTTGGTTTGAAGAGGCTTGAGCATCCTAGCCCTTACAAGGTGAGTTGGTTGCAAGATGATCATAAGGTGGAATTGAGAGAGCAGTGCTTGGTGAATTTTTATATCGGACCTTTTAAGGATGAAGTCTTGTGACATGACATTTTACCTATGAGTGCTTGTCATGTTTTGTTGGGTAGACCTTGGCAGTTTGATGGAAGAGTTATTTATGATTATAGAAGAAACCTAATCATTATTGAGAAGGATGGGCACAAGTTTACTTTGGTTTCTTTGAAGGAGAAGGATAAGGCAGTGAAGAATTTGAGTCTTGTGAAGAATTGTAGTGCTGAGAAGCAGGTTGCAGAGGTTACACCGGATGGTGGCATGGATTTGCAAAAGGATCTAGTGGATAGGTCTGTTAACAAGGTGGTACTAGATGGCAGTAAGGTTAAAGTGATGATGGTAGACCAAATAAAATCTTGCGCCTAAAATAAATTAGAGTTGCAGAAGAAAGAGAGCAACGGTCAAAGACAGTGTGCAGGTACGAAGCAAGTAAAGGGAGATAAAGAAAAACAGAAGCTAGAGAATTTGGCTGAGGTTCCAGAAGAGGTTAGGAAGAAGTTTGCAGACAAAGAAGACATTTGGATCAGAAATGAGCATGGGGTCTATCCCCCGAAGCCTTTTCGATGTTCATGAGTTGCCTCTCACGAAACTTTTTTTTCTACCTAGGGTGTTTGATGCAGGAGCATCCCTGGTCTATGAGCAATCTTGCATCAACCAAAAATATTTGCTTTTAGTTTTGTTCCTATTGTAGTTTCTATGTTACTTTCAAGATTTTCTAGTAGATGTTTCTTTTCATTGCGAAACATATTTTCGACTTCCGGGCTTGTTCTTGTTCATCATTCCAGATTTACAGTTCATTTGGATTCAAATCCGGCAAGTTATTCCTTCCAGAGTGTCTGTTTCTTGGTTCCGAAGTAGTTTTGAGCTTATCGTCTATGTTAGAGGTTTCTTCTCGTGCAGAGCGATTCCTTGGCTTGCAGATCAATTTGGCACCACACACGATGTACTTAGGCCCTTGTTCGACCCTCCTTTGTGGTCTGCACTTCATGTTTGTTCTTAGCGGATGAGATCTTCATGTTTTGGGGCCGACCTATTTTACACGTTTCATTTTCCTTCCTTGGTAAACGTAATTTTTGTGGCCAACCCAAATGTGTTTCGGATAGTATATATATTATTGTGTGTGATCCTTTGAGACAAGTGAAGTTGTATGATGGTCTAGATTCATAAATTATAATTCAAATACTTCTTGGAGGCTCGGATGAATTGTATTCTCGAATGTAGTTTGTAACCGGGCATGTTAGCCTGCATGTAACCCAGATGTTACAGGATGTTCTATGATGAATATATGATGATGTAGATGTCTGATTTTCCATTTTCTATGTTACGTGTTGTTTCTTCCATTGTGTTATTCTTGTTGCCTGATCTAGTTTGTTCTCTTTGAAGACCCACCAGATCACGGTACGTCATTTAGCTTGAGAAATGTTGCGTGGAAATCTAAAGTTGAGGCCAAGCTCAACTTTTAGCATGAAATATTATTATTATAAAATTGCAATGGAAGCACGTCTCACCTTTCTTGCCAATCACTCCACTGAATGTCCCTTTTTTGTCAAGCTGGAAATTATCAAACATACTTTTTGAACTTGCAAGCATACTCAACAAATTTAGTAAGCAATCATGACTCTGATTCCAGTCATAATTAACAAAAAAAAACAATGTAAAACAACTCTTCAAGGGTTGAACTATTCTCATAATATAATCTCATAATCTTTTCGCCAATGTAACATTTTTATATATTTGGATGCTCCAACGTAAAACTATACTCTAGTGTTTTTCCTCCAACAAAAGTGATTATGCATGATTTATTCTCTAATGTTATTTTGTGACAGGCAACTCTTGCTAAAGCCTTGAAGGAGAATCACAATAGCAATTCAAAGCTACAAACACATCTATCTAGAGTGCAGCCTTAGTTGGCAGCTATCACAAAAGACCATAATAGATCTCTACTTACAATATTTAATATTGTTACGAACAATCATGTACTTTGTACTCTTAGAGAAAACTAATCTCTTCTCTTATTGTAATTTGCTTCTACACAAAATACTTAGTTTTCAATTATCATAGTTGATTTTCTTCTCATAGTATCATAGTATTATATGCATTTGCATGGTTGCTTGAAGTGTCTTTGAATTTGTCAAAAATATTAAATAAATCCCAAGGGTTTGGCTAAGGCAAAAAGAGGGGAGCAAGTTACTTCTATGTGTAACACAACAAACTAGAAATGTCTATTATCATCACCATGTTCAAATGATAGATGCGAATATAATTTTACAAAAATTCTAGGTCACAAATTTGAGCTCACATTAAAGGTTCAAATATTCACTAATATGGATCAAGTATACATTAACAAAAGTGACCTAGAGAAGAGCATAATAATTTTTACTCTATCGAGAATCATCTAACACAATTATGATTGATAGACATCTAGATGAATCATAAAATATTTTTTGCAAGAAAATATTTTCTAATCAAGTCCTAGAATTTAGTATCTTAATTTTCTTTATCAAATACAATTATTAATTTTTAACATAGTTTGAGGGAATCGCACTCCCTTGTAATTATATTATAAAAGAGAGAGGGTGGAAAAGAATTACACCTCGTGGAGGAGTAATAAGAAATTATTTACAAAGAGTACTAAACCTAATATTTAAAGGGTGTGGGACACAAACTACAAAGTGATATGTAAGCCAACACATAACAACATGATGCTAAAAAGATTTAAAATGGAACACAAAATGACACATGAGCCAAGGGAAATAAAAGATTAGCTAAGTATAACCAAAGTGTAGATATGCATTGAAACGAATGTTGTTTAAATAACAAGTCATATTACACACATGTATCTATCCAACTAACATGATTTGCTAATGGCCATCACCAAAAGAATTAGATATATCACATTCAAGATACAAAGTAGACATATTAAATAGTCAATGCATAAATTCGTCACCATGCATGTCCCATTTTCCACCCTAGGTATTTTAAAAAAATGTGTGGCTTATTCAATGATGGTTATCAATGCATCCTAAAAATTAGATAAAAATTGTTGTCATTAATGAAAACATCACAATATTTTTTTCACTCTCTAAACACCCTATACATTGCTATAGGGAATGAGATCACACCAAGATCAACCAAGATTGTCTTTCTCCCTATGCTCAAGTAGTAGAGCTCCCTCTATATAATTCTTACAAAGAGATATGGCTAGAGCTAAGTGTTGGAACTTGTCATTTCTTTGTATAGATTGCTAAGGAGAACGAGACCTTACTAGAGGAGTTCTCCACCTATACTAACACCTACGATAATATTATTTTCCTTGCATAAGAGGAAAAAAGATCATAGAATCCCCATTAGGACATACTATGTTAGTTGTACAAGGGCTACCACCCTAAAAGTCCAATAGTCATTATAGCTATAAAAAAAAATTGAACTCAACCCCCCAAAAGAATTTAGCTCTAAATCTATGTGTTAGAAATCCATCCAAGCTTACTACATTTTTGGTGAGGTTATTGGTTATGGTTATCAACAAGCAATAAGTTTTAAAGTAAACTAAATGTTGTGTTTCTTTTTATATCAATAGTAAAAAAATTAAATATTTTTAAAAACTTCCATATTCATCATTTTACAAAATGATTGTATGGTGGATTTAAAATTGTTTTCGATATTGGAGAGTGTCTATATTTCTCTTTCTTTAGATATTTTAAATAGATATACATATTTGAAAACATCAAGACTTTATGCAAATTTTAAGTTGTGAAATTTTATATATTTTAGCTAAATATTATCTTTAAATTTCAAATGTCAATAAGACTTATTTATTTGAATTTAGGTGTGAATGCATTGAATACTTGTTTCTTTCATTTTTTAGCACAAATATATAAAGGAATTTTTTTTAATTTTCATTTCTAAATATATTAGACCCATAATTTTTATTAAGGTAAAAATAGGTTTTGAAGGGGCCCCAAAACCCTTTACAATTCGAGCTTAACAGAAAAAGCAACAAGAGACAAAAAGGAACAGGCCAATGAAAAGCCAACAGAAAACCATAAAAAACCAACTAAAGCCCCACAAAGCCTACAAAACCAGCCAGACCCAAGAAGATAAACTAATTGATTTTTTTTAGGGCATTAGCCAGGGTGTTGCTAATCCCATGCAGATCTTTGATGTTATCCTTGAGATTTGGGAGATCCTTAGCAAGAGCAGCCACAACTTTCTTGACACTCGCCCTAGTCCTCTTAGCAGCACCACCAACCGGAGTAGCTTCACCCCTGCCAATCTGTATAGTCTCATCATCCATGTCAAGTTCCACCACCGGTTTAGGAGAGCTGGTGTGATCAAAGACCTTAGCAATATCCTCCAAGTTTTTAGTGACAACTGATAGGATATTCGGGATAATGCCCAACAATTTTTTCATGGCCTCTCTCCCTTCTTCCAGCGATTTAACCTTCTCCTCCATATCCTGCTTCCATTTCATCTG
Organism: Cryptomeria japonica; assembly: GCF_030272615.1. Taxonomy (NCBI): domain Eukaryota; kingdom Viridiplantae; phylum Streptophyta; class Pinopsida; order Cupressales; family Cupressaceae; genus Cryptomeria; species Cryptomeria japonica. The sequence goes on along the minus strand of NC_081414.1, from coordinate 291,862,257 downwards.
CTCCTTGTCGTCATTCTCCTTCTTCTCATACGTATTTTTCCCCTTTTTTTCCAGGTTCTTCAAGAGTTCATAGGTCCATATGTCATGATCCAGTCTCGCCTCAGTAAGTTTTTTGAGGTTATCCAGGAATAACCCATTATCCGTACTTTCCTTGTCCTTGCTTAAAATATCCTAATTCATATTCTTCTCAGGTTCCTTGTTCCTTTCCCTCTCAGAATTCGCATCTATTTCCTCATTATCCTTGTAATCCACATCCTCCATAGGATGGGTGTTGTCCTTGCCAGGGCATTCGTTGTGGATAGGGCTTTCATTGTCAGACTCGTTATCATCGCTTTCTTCCTCAATACCCACCTCCTCATCTTTCCAGCTGTCTTCACCATTAGAATCATCCGTCTCCATTTCGCTGCCTTCTTTTTCAATTTCCTTTGTTTTCATCCCAGGGGCACTCTTTCTTTTTTTGCTAGAAGACGCCTTCTCCTTGCCGGAATCGCCTCCCTCCATCTTTCTCTTCCCTGGAGAGGCGGATAACCTCTTGTTTTCCAGCAGGGCGAGGGTTTTGCAGTGCTCATAGATGAGCAGCAAGAGCCCACAATGGAGAATCGGACTTGAGGGATTCTTACTGTGTTTATTGAGGGACCTGAAAAGGTAGTAGGGCAGGGATACCTTTTTGTTATGTCTGAAATGGTTTAAAAGAACAAAGTGGTATGTGTGGGCCCTGGAGAATCAGCCCTCAACCATGATATATTCCATTATAGCATTCAAAACCCAGCCCCATATTTTCTTAATATTAGCAGCTTCATAGTAACCCCCTGTGGCTTTGCCAATTCTATCCCCCTCTTTTTCCTTTCGTAGGAACAAATTAACCGCGTCGTTGGAGACTTTAAGGTCTCTAAAAAAATTAAGCCCAGTATGGGGCATGCCAGTCACAGTAGCTATGAGGCACGCACCCAACTTGAACTTAACTCCATAAATTTTAAAGGAACCATTACACCAATTTTCACAAATTTTGGTAACGGCGAGATTTACCCTACCTTTATCATAATCCACTAGCTTCTCCATAAAGCTTGTGAGGGATCCTTTTTCCAGCTTCGCCCACACCTTCGGTATCGCTTTCCATGCTGACGTAATATTTGGTTCATCCCTCCTTAAATCTCCTCCCATCTTCAAATTCGAATTATCAGCTTTGTTCCTCTGCAAACTCAACACTTCTTTCTTGTAGTTACTCGAGATTTTGAACTAGGTGACCCACAAAGCGTGCAACATATTATAAGAAATGGTTGGGGATCTGCCACTTTGCCAGGTAATAATTACCTTTCCATCAAGGCATAAATTATTCATATGCTTTGTCATGATTATGTGGTCCTTCCCTTCCCATATATCTATCCTTTCTAAGGAGCTCTTTAATGTTTATGTTGACATCTTCCCCGTGCCAAATCATTTGGGAATCAGAATTAACCCCTAGGTTCGCCAGACAATCCACCAACATATTTTTTTTCTCTAAAGGCATGTTGAATTATAATATCTTTAAAGCTAGCAATAATTTCCCTAGCTTGCAAGATAATATTTTCAATTGACCATGATGGCTCCGACTCCCCCTTCAGACATTTAATAATATTAAGTGAGTCTCCTTTGAGCCATAATTTATCATGATTAAGATTCTTGGCTATAATAAGGTGTTCAGGGCAGCTGAGGCTTCGACAAAATGACTTGTTTGACTCCCCAAAGGACCAGCCACTGCCACTAAGCAACTTCTAGCAAAATTCCTGACAATGCCCCCATATCCAGCTTTACCCGGATTCCCCTTAGAGGCCCCATCAAAGTTAGCCTTAATCCACCCCTGAGGAGGAAAACACCAAAAGATACCTTCTCTTCCCTTCTCCTTGCTAGTGGTAGTAGTAGAGAAGTTCCACTTGTCTTTGAAGTCATCTTTAGCAGCTGGTCCATAATCAGTGCCATAGATACATTCAAATATACTCTTGTAAATTTAATCCACCACCACTTTAGGAGTAGCACTTTTATCCTTGGAACCCCTATTGTTGCGCTCCTTCCAAATATTCCAGATAACATTCGGAAGAGTAAGTCTCCAAGTCTCCACAATCTTAGGATTGGAATTGGGCAATGCCATTGCTGCCAGGTTTCCCCTAAGGAGTTTGGAAAAACCCATCTCAAGTTCCACCTACTTAAGATGATTTTCCAGATTTCCTGACTAAAAGTACACTAATTAAGAATATGGCAGGCAGTCTCTTCTTCCTTGCAACAAAGAGAACACCTGTTAGGAAAAACAAAACCTCTCTTTTGAAGGTTGTCCGGGGTTAAAACCTTGTTTTGAATGAAAATCCAAAAAAAGATATTAACTTTAGGAACTAACTTCTTGTTCCAGACTTTAGCCCAAATAGGAATTTCTTCCACAGATTCATTATGGATAGCCACAGCTGAGGAGACAAAGTATTTCCCATCCAGGGTTTCCCTCCATATCAGTCTGTCATCTTTGTTGTCTCTAGGAACTATAGCAGAGAGAGCAATCTGAAGGAACTTAAGCCCCGGACACTGCTGGCTGAAATCAGTCCAATTCCCATTTCTCAAGTAGTCTTTGACCAGCTCCCCAAACTTGCTTTTGAACCAATCTTTCCATTCATTGATGATTGGAACATCCTCTAGAGGTTTGTCCAATATCCACCTATCTTCTCAAAATCTTATTCTCCTACCGTCCCCAAGGTTCCAAATTTGTCCAGCAGCAGCCCAACTTTTAGCAGATTGAACAGCATTCCATATAGCTGAACATTCAATAATAAAGGAATTGTCTAAGAATTCTTCCTCAAAAGGTTGCATATAAAGATATTTGTTTTTCCAGATAGAGTTCCATTCTCTTTCGTCCCCTTTCATTCTCCAAATTTGTTTAGCTAATAAAGCCTTATTCATGGAACTAATATTCCTTAAACCCAACCCACCAGAGGCCTTAGGAGAACAGATTTTATTCCAGACAATAAGGTGAATTTTGTTTTTGACTTCCACCCCCGACCAAAGAAACTTTTTTTGGATTCTTTTAATAGCTTTCGCAAATTTTTTGGGGATTTTGAACAAACTGATAGCATAAACAGGAAGGTTTTGGAGAGTGGCTTTAAGCTGAGAAACTTTGCCCCCTTGACTAAGGACAACCCCTTTCCAACTAGCAAGTTTTGAGTTAAATCTATCCACCAGCTTATTCCAAAAAGAATCCTCAGGCTTAATACACAGAGGAAGCCCCATAAGAAGAGGGAAGCTCAAAAATTTTGCAACCAAGAATTCTTTCAATCCTTAGTTGCCTTTGAACAGGGGTGTTAATGAAGAACAAAGAACTTCTATCCCAATTAATTTTTTGACCAAAGGCAGATTCATAAGTATTCAACACCTTCTTCATGTTTTTAGCTTCCAAGATAGAAGCTTCCCCCATAGTAATAGAATCATCAACAAACTGTTCATGGGAGCAAGTGACATTGGATGAAGATGGTTTCAAACCCTTAAGATTGCCATCTTCCACATTTTTAAGAATAAATCTACCCAGGCATTCAGCTAAAATAGTAAACAAGATAGGGGATATGGGGTCCCCCTGTCTAAGTCCTCAAGAGCTTTTGAAGAAACTAGACGGGGAACCATTGACAATAATAGCAGAAGAGGAAGTTTCCATAAGTTGAGAGAAAAGTTGAATAACTTTTTCACCAAAACCAAACGCTTTCATGATCCTTAGGAGAAACTGCGAGTTCACTCTAGGACGCACTTAAGGAAAAAAATTGTTTAAGCTGTATCTCATAGATGGCATAATAATTATGTTGATTGAGGTGTAAAGTAATTAGATTTTTCATTAGAATCTTGACTCTTATCTTTCCAAATACTTTGTGTTTGAAAATGAATATTTAATTTAATTACAATGGCAAAAAAGGAATGAATCAATTATTTATGGCATGGGTTCCCTCTTCAACAATAATTTTATTTATTTATTATACAAATGAATAAAAAGATGTGTTTTTTAAAATATATTATTGATAGATTATACTTATATTTTACTTTAAGTTTAGGCTATGCTTAGGCTTTTGTAAATTAAAAAGGGAGTTTTATTTTTTGTTTAAGTTGAATGTCATCGATAAGTTAATTAAGATGTAAAATTATATATGCTCTTTTTTAGAATTTTGACTCTTACCTTTCTAAATAATTTTTGAAAATAAAAAAATTATATTATTTTCAATAGTAAATAAGAGAAACAAACAATTATATGGTAGGGATTTCATCTTTAGTAATATGTAATAGAGATATGGAAAACTTAGTGTGACACTTAGTATGCTTGTTCTTAATTACTTATTTCATTACCTACATTTACTATTTGGCATAAATCTAATGGATTGTTGGAAGCATCAACTTTGTATCACATGTGTCTAATTAAGATTACGATTAACATGATCCATAGCAAACTTATCAAAAAAAAATTAAACTTTCTTGTAACACGGTAAGGTCATTCAACCCTACCCATGGCTAGAGGTGTCTTAAATATATCTCAATAATTTATGCACTTCTAAAACTAAATGTATTGTTCTGTGACAATTCATGAAATTAGAAATTTTGCTATGTGTATAACCTACAATAGTATAACTCAAATTTTGACAAGGATTGATTAAACATCATTTTGAACATAAAATAAAAATCAATCAAAAAAGCGTATAATACTCATCTATTTTTACATTGATGTCAATATCATTGTGATGCTTTAATTACAAAATGTTGATCTACATGTGGCGTGTCCATATCATGGGTCTATATATCAATTAACACTTCTTCTCTCTTTTATGTAGGTGTTTATGCTATACAACATTAGAATTTATTTCGATTCAATTGAAGTTTACAAATCATTACATTCATCAAAGCAATTCTCAATTTAGCACACTTTGATACATAATTCAACATATTCTATTAGCAACCTCATTTATATCCTCCCATTATTTTACTTACTATTAAAATCAAGATATAATTGATTACACATTTAAAAATCAAAAGAATATTTTGAGTGGGAAATCACATTTAACATTAATGTGTGTATGTTAAAACTCTGGCTTAATAGTAATCATTAATTCAATAGTGGAGCATACTGCTTTTTTGTTTTTTCTTACATGATTAATTTTCATTGGGTTGTTGTTTATGTTGGCAATTGACATTCATTTGGTGACTTTTGGTAGTTGCTTATTGGTCTAGGGTTGTCGATGATGACAACTCCTCTTGGAGATTTGATCTGGTGGTCATGATTCATCGTATCCGGAAGTAGGAGTTAACCAATAGATTGTTAACCGGTAAAACAAGGCTATCTCAGTAATGTTTTGGTCCAGAATGATCTTTGATAATTATGGTGACTCTGGTGGTTGATCTCATGTTCTTGGTGAATGGAAAGATCCTTAGGAAGTGTGTGATTATAATCTTTTGGTCTAGTGCTATGTTTTGTTCGAGATTGAAGCCGACTTGAAGCTACATGTTACACTTCTTGAAGTCGACTTGAAGGAGATTACTTTTTTGTTAAGACCAGATATATAAGATTGATTTGGCGATTGGTTTTCAGTGTAATACTAGTGTGGTGATCCATTTTGGTGAGATTGAGCGCAGTTTCACGTGCGCATTTGGTTTACAGATAATCCAGTAGCTGACCGAGACAGAAACATAGTATTTAGCAGAGTGAAGACAGTCAGAGATTCAGTACTTAACCGGAATTCATTCTTGCATTATCAGATGCTACTTGAGAGTTCATTTTATTGTAATCAAATTATAAGTCAGTGAGACTTCCCTAAAGGTTGTAGCCTTCGGACAATTGTAATTGAGCAGTGAGCTCTAGGCAATGAGCCTGAATGCAAGTGCATTCCCCCATCTATGTAATATTTATGTACTCCTGACCATAGTATATGAATATTGTGGGTTCCAACCCCACCATGGTTTTTCCCTTTCCGGGTTTCCACGTAAAAAATTCGAGTGTTGTGGATCTGTGGTTTATTTGTTGCTTGTTTTTTTTTGTTTTTTTTTTTCTGTTATGCATTGCTAACTGGTGGATAAAGAATAAGTTTTTGGTTTTGATTTCTGACAGATCATTGATTCACCCCCCTCTCTCAGTGATCTATGATTCTAACAATTGGTATCAGAGCCTAGTTCCTCTGAGGAAGTTTAATCGCTTGAGGAAGATCCAAGAGATTGACTCAATGGATTTTGGTTTTTAGAGACAACTCAGTGTGGCACTTGAGGATCTTGATGCAACTAGAAATGAGATCTATACCTTGAAGAAGAACCTGAATGCAGCTAATGAATTCATTAGTGAGCTAAAGGATGAAGCAAGTGTCTCTTGGGAGAAGAGGAAGGAATTAATGGAAAAGTTGAAGGAGAAAGAAGATCATATCGTGAAATATCAGGACAAAGCTGATGAATTTAGCAAGCTTGAGAGAGAAAATGTTGCCTTGAAGAATGAGATGCAATCCATTATGACGAGATTGACTAAGGAGTTTGAGGACCGAAAGAAGAATGAAGAGAATTTGGCACAATCATTGAGGAAAGAGCTAATGAATGCTTCAGGCTTACCTATGAGAATGATCAGTTGAAGCTTGAGTTGACACAATCTAGGAATAATGTTCAAGAACTTGAAAGACAGATTGCTACCTTGAGGGATGAACTTGCCACTGCTAATGAGTACAAAGACAAATTCAAAGCTAGTTCAACAAGGCATGATGAGATGCTAGAAAGTCAGAGACATGGAAATGACGTGCCAGGTTTAGGATTTGAGAAAGGTGAATCCTCCAGATCTGGACAAGGAAATGCAAAACTTGATCAATAGAAGAGCAAGAATCCTTCGGTAAGACAACCTAATGCTCATAAATTCAATGGTAGATATTTTACTTGCAATAAGTTTGGTCATATGGCAAGTCAATGCAGAAGTAGGATGAATAATGAAATGATGAACAATAACAATATGATGAACAATATGAATAATATTCCTACCTTTACCGGTCAATGTTTCATATGTAATAACTTTGGACACAAGTCAAATATGTGTAGAGCAATAATGATTAACTTTTAGAACAAAATATTATATTCTTGTGGAATGTTTGGACATATCTCTAATCAGTGCAGGACAAGACCAAATCAGATGAACTTCAAACCTATGCAATTTAATGTTGTTTGTAGAGCATGCAACAAAAACCGGTCACATTGCAAAGTATTGCAGAAGCAAAAACAGTGCTTCGATAGACAAGAACAAATCAGATGAAAAGGGAAAGGCAAAGGCAGATGAGATTAGAGATCAAACATAAGAAGATGCAGGTAAAGAAGGGAGAATCTAAGACAAATAATGGATATGTACCTAAATCTGGTGTAAAATCTTCATCTGGTAACTAGAGCTTTTGGCCTCAAGGGGACGCAAATTCATACAAATCTTGCAGGACCCCTTGATGAGATCTATAGTCGATGGATTACAGATGGGAGGAATCAAATTTTAGTTGATATTTGGGATTCTGATGGCTGATTTCGGCATCCGATAGTTAAATAGGGCATTCGGTTGGATATCTAAGGTGCATTTATTTCAAAGTGAAATTAGGGTTTGCAAAGTTAAAAGGGCAAATATGAGAGTCATTATTCACTTTGTGAATAGTGTTTTCAAGCTGCAAAACCAAGGCGATCAAGGCTTCCAGGCGATCAGTAAGCTAAAAGCGATCGGACGAGTGATTTAGGGCATCCAACAGTCAGTTGAGGTATTTTTTGAAAAAAAAATTATGAGTTTGGTTTTCTAAAAATTTGAAATGGCATCCTCATCCTCCATTTCTACTCCACTGGTTGTTGAGGTCAAGGATAGACCCCGTCCTGAGTTCAAGAAGAACCCCTACAAATCCATGGAGTTTGACCCAGTTGGAGAATTCTCTTCCATTCCGCACATAGTTTTTCATATAGATGATGTACGGTCCTATATTCACTGTGAGATCTAGGAAACTGGCAATGAAGACATTTTAGACCTTTATACCGATAGCATCATGGATGAAATTGGCAACCCCAAGTCATAATTTGCACAGTTGCAAAGAAAGGGTTTCACTCGGTTTGTAAACTTTCCATCATTCAATGAAAATGAATGGGTGAGGTATTTATTGAGCAGAATTCATGCTGAATTTATATGGCTTGACCAACCCTACAAAATCACTTTAGAAGCGATTAGGGTAGTAACTTGTTTGAATCAAATCGATGACAAGTCAGGATTACGCAAAGTCACAAACCCTACAGTAAAAAATTTAATCAGTGCAAAGTTTGATGGGCATTCAATGAATATTAGCACAATTAAGGAAGATGATGTTAAGCTTGGTGCGTTGGTCATAAGTTACAAAGTGTACCAATCTAACTGATAAAATTCTATATCCGACAGTGACATCCATGCAGCCTACCAAATGGTCAAAGAAGATGCTCATTATGATTTGTGTGGTGTTATGTTGGAGGAATTGAAGATAAATTTGAAGAAAATTAAGATAAGAAGCATGTCTTCAAATTTGGTTCCTTAGTTATCCGTTTGGCACTTTACTTCATGAATCAGATCCCCAAAACCAGCACAGTGCAATGAGATTTTGACAGACCGGTGGCCCAATGGATAAAACAAGGGCTTGACAGACTTGGTAATAGGGACAATCAGAATGTTGTATTATGGGAATTCTTCAAAACTTTTCAAAACAAGATGAAACAAAGAGTTAGAATCCCCAAGGAAATTGTAAAGAAATGTGAGCAGACAATCTGCTTTATGGCGAACAAAGATGAATGTCTCATGGAGGCGGTTTGGTGCAGGGCACACATCACTCCAAGCAAGAAATTTTGGTTTGTTTAAGTTTTTTGTGTTTTATTTCAAGTTGTAATAATGGACCAACCATTTGGGACTCAGTGGAGCCATGGTTGAGTTGACCAAGCTTTGATATGTTTAGGATGTTATTAAGTCTAGGAAGTTGTAATGTTGATGTTGATCACATGTGTGGTACTCTAAATCAAAGTCATCATGTAATAGGGGTATAATGTATTGTTTTTAAGTCTCCTAAAATGCATTGAGCATCTTTTTGAGCCTTGGAATGCATTTGAGTGCAAATTTGCATTCTCATGCTGAAAAGATGTAAAAGTTGTTGAGCAACATTTTGCAACATTTTGCAAAAGTTGCATTTTTGGATGTTGGCATTGAAAAGTTGGTTCAACCAACTGAATCAAGAGCATATAATCCAAAAACAACTTCACTGTACGGGTTGGAGGATCTGGAATGCAAAAGCAAGTTTTTGTTGCAAGAAGAATTTTTGTCTTTTCACTGTTTTGACAGTTTTCTTTGTTTCTGGTTGCATTATACGGTCCAGTACGGACCTGTCAATAGAATCTCATTGTAGGGAATGAGATTTTTTTGAATATTCTTTCCACCAAGGTAGATTAGCAAGTATGATTGTGTTTGGTTGCAGAGATCTAATCCATTCTTTGTGACTAGGTGTAAAATGCTTGCAAAGTAGGGTTTAAGGGAAAAATGACTCTAACCTGAGCATCCATTGATGGCACCAGTTGTAATCATGTGGAATGATAGGTTAGGGTATGTAAATAGGTTTAGAATAGGTTATGTGATTTTGCAGGCCTTTGTGGAGGAGCTCCAATGAAGCCCTAGGCTCACAGCTAGGAGTTGGTGAGTCCAGGACAACAAGAGATGTGTGTTTTAAGAGCACATATGGATTGGTGGAGTCAAAATGGAGACATAGTTGGAAATCCCTATGAATGTCCTTAAATAATCCCTAATTGATTTGTACAGATGTTTTGACTGGTGAACCTTTCCAAGAACAAATTTGTGAGTCACCTGTAGGTCTAGATACCTTAAAAATAGGGCAGTTTTGGACACCCCATGTGAACAGAGAATCCAGATGGAATTTTGACATATTTTATGAAAATCTGAAAAGGGTACTCGAATCTACAATTTATTTGTGGCCTTGTGTGGGAAGTTTTCAAACTAAGCCCAGAAAACTGTTATAGGAGGGCTAATTGTATTAGGCATATTTGGAGCCGGTAGAGATCAAAGAAGGTTGAGAAAGCTTGGCGATGGGTTTGAAGGTGACCAAAATAATTGAAGACACCAAAACCATTGTGTAACTTCATGTTGCACTCTTGAAATAAGTTTCAAAAGTGGGATCCTTTGTAGAGGTTGTTGGAGCCTTAGGAGTGGTGTTAGAAATTGAGGTGGAAACCTCAATAGGTAGTTAGATTGTCAAAGATCAATGGCTATACCTTGGAGGAAAGACAAAGTGGATTAGACCTTGGAGGTATAGTTAGCCAAACCCCTACCAAGTACCATTGGATGGGCTTGAGGAGTTAGAGGGTTGAGTGAGTCAAGTAAGACAAGAAAGCAAATAGGATTAGCTCCAAGACTCTCTGCATCAGAGTGGTATCAGAGCCACCCTTTGAAACATTGGTGTATGTCAAACTGTGAAGAATCAGAAGCAAGTTCAATGCCTCCAAAGGCAATGAATCCAAAAGCCATCCGATAGATGGTGGTAGAGATGTTAGAAGGATTGAAGGATCAAGAAGGAAGTAAAGGAACCAAAGATGTTAAGAAGGAGAAGGGGAAGGTTAAGACAATGGGGAGATGAGACAGATGAAGAAGTGGAAAATGAGGAGGATTAGATAGCAACAACAATACCCCAAGACCAAAAACTATTCTTGGATGCAGTCAAATCCATCTCCAAGGATAACTTGGATGGATTACCCACCTATGGAGGAAATCTCAATGGAGAGGAGTTACTAGACTAGATAGAAGCATTACATAATCATTTTGATTATAAGGAGGTAGCATAGGAGAAAAGCGTAAATTCGGCCAAGTCAAGATTGAGAGGATCAACATTGGTTTGGTGGAACATGATGCAAGAAGAAAGGGTACAAGTAGGCAATAAAAAGATAACTTCGTGGGAGCGTATGAAGATAAGGCTTAAGGCTCAATTCCTACCAGGAGATTATGAAGTCCAAATCCACAAGAAACTGCAAAATTTGAAACAAAGGGAACTAGATGTCAATGCATACACTGAGGAATTCCACAAACTAAGTTTGAGGGCTAGGAAGCATGAGAATGAAGTGGATAAATTGGCCAGGTACATGAATGGCCTTAGGCAAAACATACAAGATGAAATAAGCATCCTCACACTAGACACCGTTCATGTGTTTTCAGTTGGCATTAAGGGCAGAGGAAAAGATCAAGAGGAGAAGTGAGCAAAATTAGAAGCATGGAGGTGGTAAAAAAATTAGAGGTAGGGGAACCTTTGGTAGAGGGTATAATGCTTCAAGAAATGAAGAACCTCAAAACCAAGAAGGAAGTAGGGACTCCCAAAGAGGAACATATAGAGGATCCTTTAGAGGAAGAGGCAATTTTAGGGGCAGGTTTGGAAACTCGGGAAGAGGAAATACAGTCTTCACTAGTAGGTGTTATCACTGAAATCAAGTTGGACATACCATGAGTAGGTGTCTGGGAAAAGCCTCAAGTTCAACAAGCTCATGCATGGGTGAAAGAAGGAGTCAATTAGTGCAAGAGGAGGATACTCAAAGTGAGACCTTTCTAATCAGCAAGGCAGGGCCAATGACAGATGGAGAAATCTTAATGATGAGAAGAACAATGCTTAAGATACCCCAAGCTCGAGAGCCCCCACAGAGGAAAAGTTTATTTAGGACCACTTGTAAGTCACATGGGAAAATTTGTAAGGTGATTGTGGATTCAGGTTCCATAGAGAATATTGTCTTAGTTGAAATGGTGGATAAACTCAAATTGAAAAGATTGCCTCATCTCACTCCTTATAAGGTGTCATGGCTCAACCAGGGTCAACATGTCTTAGTTGATGAACAAGCATGGGTGGACTTTGAAATTGGTGAATACAAAGACAAACTACTATGTGACATATTGCCTATGGATGCTTGTCATTTTCTTTTGGGTCATCCATGGCAATATAATGTGAAAGCCAGTCATGATGGAGAAAAGAACAGTTATCTCATCACCAAGAATGGCAAGAAGTATCAAATGGATCCATTACTTGATCCAAAAGAGGAAAAGCAAGTAGGGTCTAGTGTTATGTTGTTGAGTGGTAAGGAGTTCCTTAGAGTATTGAAACAAGAGGGAAATTAGGGCCATGCTGCAGTGTTAAAGCCTAAAGATGAAGCTAAGGCAGATCCAATGAGTGAAGTGCCTCAAGAGGTGCAAGGTTTACTAAAGCAATATGCAAAAGTTATAGGGGATGATATGCCTGATTCTTTGCCTCCAATGAGAGATGTAAATCATCAAATAGATTTGATCCCAGGGGCAAATCTGCCTTAAAAAGCTACTTATAAAATGACACCTAGCCAAAATGAAGAGATCGCCAAACAAGTGCAAGAACTCTTAGACAAGGGGTTTATTAAAAAGAGTTTGAGTCCATGTGTTGTTCCTACTGTATTAGTGCCTAAAAAAGGAGGAAAGTGGAGGATGTGCACTAACTCAAGAGAAATCAATAAGATCACTACAAGGTACCGGTTTCCCATGCCAAGGATAGAGGACCTATTGGACAATCTAGGTGGAGCAAGCTACTTCACAAAAGTGGACTTGAAATTTGGTTATCATCAGATAAGAATCAGACCTAGTGATGAATGGAAGACAACCTTTAGAACCAATGTAGGCCTATATGAGTGGTTGGTGATGCCATTTGGCCTCACCAGTGCACCTAGTACCTTTCAAAGGCTCATGAATGAAGTCTTAGTTGAGTTTATTGGTAAATTTGTTATAGTGTATCTTGATGACATTTTGGTCTTCAACAGGTCCAAGGAGGAACACCTTAAGCATGTGGAGATGGTCTTGAAGAAGTTGAAGGAGGCTCAACTCAAAATTAATCTTGAAAAATGTGAGTTCTTGAAAACAAAAGCTAGTTTACCTTGGTTTTGTTATTTCACAAGGTTGTTTAAAGATGGATCCAAGTAAAGTAGAAGCAATACTTAATTGGCCTACACCTAGGGGCATAAGTGATGTTAGGAGTTTTCATGGAATGGCATCTTTTTTATAGGAAGTTTGTGAGATACTTTAGCCATGTTTGTGCTCCTATACTCAACACCATTAAAGGAGGGATTAAATGTAAATTTATATGGATAGAGGAAGCCAATAAGGGATTTGAATTGTTGAAAGCTAAGATAGCAGAGCTGCCAACCCTTAGATTGCCTACTTTCAGTTAGTTGTTTATAGTAGAATGTGATGCTAGCCAAAGGGCAATATGGGCAGTTTTGAGCCAAGAAGGTCATCCTATAGCATTCTTCTTAGAGGAATTGAATGAAGCTAAGCAAAGATACTCCACATATGATTTGGATTTGTATGCCATGGTGCAAGCATTGAAAAAGTGGTGTCATTACTTGTTGTCCAAAGAGTTTGTAGTTTTCACTGACAACCATGCCCTTAGTTTCCTTAATGGGCAAGAGAAGTTGAATCAAAGACACCTAAAGTGGGTTGAATACCTACAACCCTACACCTTCACTATCAAGCACAAAAAGGGCACTACAAACAAGGCAGTTGATGCATTAAGTAGGAGATTCATGACTATGCAAGAGATACAATTGCAGAGTGTGGGATTGAATGAGTTAAAAGATCTCTACAAGGATGATAAAGATTTTGCAAAAATATATACTGTTTGTTATGATTTTTCTAACACCTCACGTGTCTCTTATTAAGAATATATGATACAAGAGGGTTTGTTGTTCAAAGGACACCTTCTTTGCATTCCCCAATGTTATATGAGACAAAACATTATCCAAGAAAAGCATCAAGGAGGTCTAGGAGGTCATTTTGGCATAGATAAAACTTTGGAGCAGGTTAGTAGGTTTTACCATTGGCCCAAGTTGCAATCAGAAGTGAGAAGGTTTGTAGAGCAATGTGCAATCTGCCAAAGAGCAAAAGGATCATCAAGTAATGTAGGTCTATATCAACCTTTAGTCATACCTCAGAGGCCTTGGGAATGTTTGAGCATGGATTTTGTGTTAGGCTTGCCAAGAACTCCAAGGAGATTTGATAGTGTGTATGTAGTGGTAGATAGGTTCAACAAAATGGTACATTTTATACCTTGCAAGAGCACCAATGATGCCACCTACATTGCAGGACTCTTCTTCAAAGAGATAGTCAGAATTCATGGCCTTCTAGTCAACATAGTCAGTGATAGGGATGTGAAGTTCATAAGCCACTTTTGGAGGACACTTTGGAGGAAGTTGGGCACCAAATTATCCTTTTCATCTGCCTATCATCCTCAATCAGATGGTCAGATAGATGTAGTCAACAGATCATTGGGTAATCTACTAAGATGTCTCACCAAACAACATGGGCAGACTTGGGACTTGGTACTCGGCCAGGCAGAATATGCATACAATAACTCAGTTAACCGAAGCACAGGTAAAAGTCCCTTTGAGATAGTGTATGGTTTTCATCCTAGGGGCATATTAGAGCTCAGAGATCTTAGTTCTATGGCACCTAAGAGTGCACAAGGTGATAATTTTGTAGAAGGTATCAAAGAAGTTCATGATAAGGTAAGGCAGATCTTACAACAAAAATCCGAGCAGTATAAGGTGAATGTTGATAAAACAAGAAGGAATGTGCAACTTAAGATTGGGGATTTGGTCCTAGCATATCTAAGGAAGGAGAGACTTCCAAAAGGGTAGCCTACCAAGCTAATGATGAAGAATATTGGACCTCTCAAGGTGGTGCACAAATATGGACAAAATGCCTATGAAGTTGAACTCCCTCCCACCTTGAGTATTTCTCCTATCTTCAATGTATGTGATCTCTATCCATACAAGGGAGAATCACAAACATATCAGTTGGACACCTCATCATAGGGTAATGAAGATTGGGTAAGACATTTGCCACCATGCCAACCAGTCAAGTTGGAAAGTATCTTGGATACCAAGGTGATAAAGAAGACAATGAAAAGAGTTTATAAGCATTATCTTGTAAAGTGGGCAAGGTTACCTAAATCAGATGCTATGTGGATGTCAGAATCAAATATACTTGAGCATGGAGTGGAAATTGTAGACCTCTTAACACAAGGGACTTGAGCTCTTTGTCCCAAGGGAGTATGGTGCAGGGCACACATCACTCCAAGCAAACAATTTTGGTTTGTTTAAGTTTTTTGTGTTGTCTTTCAAGTTGTAATAATGGAACAATCATTTGGGACTCAGTGGAGCCATGGTTGAGTTGACCAAGCTTTGATATGTTCAGGATGTTATTAAGTCTAGGAAGTTGTAATGTTGATGTTGATCATAAGTGTAGTACTCTAAATCAGAGTCATCATGTAATAGGGGTCTAATGTATTTTTTTTAAGTCTCCTAGAATGCATTGAGGGTCTTTTTCAGCCTTGGAATGTATTTGAGTGCAAAGTTGCATTCTTTGGATGAAAAGATGTAAAAGTTGTTGAGCAACATTTTGCAAAAGTTGCATTTTTGGATGTTGGCATTGAAAAGTTGGTTCAACCAACTGAATCAGGAGCATATAATCCAAAAACAACTTCATTGTACAGGTTGGAGGATTTGGAATGCAAAAGCAAGTTTTTGTTGCAAGAAGAAATTTTGTCTGTTCACCATTTTGATAGTTTTCTTTGTTTTCGGTTGCATTGTATGGTCCAGTACGGACCTGTCAGTAGAATCTCATTGTAGGGAATGAGAGTTTGTTGAATATTCTTTCCAGCAAGGTATATTAGCAAGTCTGATTGTGTTTGCATGCAAAGATCTAATCCATTCTTTGTGACTAGGTGTAAAACCCTTGCAAAGTAGGTTTTAAGGGCAAAATGGCTCTAACCCGAGCATCCATTGATGGCACCAGTTGTAATCATGTGGAATGATAGGTTAGAGTCTATAAATAGGTTTAGAATAGGTTGTGTGATTTTGCAGGCCTTTGTGGAGGAGCTACAATGAAGCCATGGGCTCACAGCTACGAGTTGGTGAGTCCAGGACAATAAGAGATGTGTGTTTTAAGAGCACATATGGATTGGTGGAGTCAAAATGAAAAAATGGTTGTAAATCCCTATGAATGTCCTTAAATAATCCCTAATTTATTTGTGCAGATGTTTTGACTGGTGAACCTTTCCAAGAACAAATTTGTGAGTCACTCGGTAGGTCTAGAACCCTTAAAAATAGGGTAGTATTGGAAACCCAATGTGTATGGAGAACCCAAATGGAATTTTGAGATATTGTATGCAACTCTCAAAAGGGTACTCAAATCTATAATTTATTTGCAGCCTTGTGTGGGAAGTTTTCAAACTAAGCCCAAAAAACCGTCATAGGAGGGCTAATTGTATTAGGCCTATTTGGAGCCGGTAGAGACCAAGGAAGGTTGAGAAATCTTGGTGATGGCTTTGAAGGTGAAAAAACTAGTTGAAGACACCAAAAAAATTGTGTAACTTCATGTTGCACTCTTGAAACAAGTTTGCGAAGTGGGATCCTTTGTAGAGGTTGTTGGAGCCTTAGGAGTGGTGTTAGAGATTGAGGTGGAAACCTCAATAGGCAGTTAGATTGTCAAAGATCAGTGGCTATACCTTGGAGGCAAGCCAAAGTGGATTAGACCTTGGGTTTATAGTTAGCCAAACCCCTACCAAGTAGCATTGGATGGGCTTTAGGAGTTAGAGGGTTGAGTGAGACAAGTAAGACAAGAAGGTGAATAGGATTAGCTCCAAGACTCTCAGCATCACGGTTCAACCCCGACCAGTGTGGATAATGCCTATGGGATATGAGGTTGATGCAAGGACTTTGGATGCTTATGCTCAACACCTGCTAAATGCTCTAGTAGATGCTAAAGAAGGAATGTTTGGAACTTGCCAAGAAAAATCAATGGAGTTGCACACCAAGTTCACTAAATCGACTAGATAAAGATATGTTGCAAAGATTGTGGAGGACATCCTTGTTGAAGAAGGTCACCCTTGTGAGAAGGTCAGAGTTGCAAGAGCTGCTAGGGATGTAGTTGAGAAAGCAAAGAAACAAAAGACTGCACCTACTTCAGTCAAGGTGAAGGTAACGGGGTCTTCTCCCACTCTGGTGAAGACAACTCTAGTTGAATCAGAACCCTTCGACTCATTTTAAAAGGGGAAAGGTGTTATGAGGAAGAAGAAAAAACCCCAAAGATAGTATGTGGCAGTTTCTCCTGTGCAATATGAAACTGAGTCAAATGTGGGCATTCCTAAGGCTCTGAAGAAAGGAGAGTTTGATAGGGTTATTTGGACACCCCAATCCGGTGCTAAGAGGAAAGGACAGAAGGAGAAGAAAGCAAGGTTTGATCCTATACTAGCAAGAAATCCCAAGCAAGGAAAGAAGATAAAATCTGACTTGGATGAGGCTATAGAATCTGGTAAGATGAAGACCACCCAAACAGAGTATCATATTATTCCTCCACTGTCTATTCAAGAATTAATTGATGAAATTATTAAAGATGGAAATTCTAAGAACATTTCTGTATATTATGAGAATATGGATGATAAGGATCAAAGGTAGATTGAGGAAGCTACAATTTTGTACATGGATGTATTTAGTAAAGCATTGATTGAATTTGAAAAATATCTTCCAAAAGATTTGTATAGTTTAATTGATGCTAGGAGAAAATCTGCTAGCCAAATGGATAGAGAAATAAAGGAGAGTGAACTGGTAAATCAATGCACCAGTATCACTATTGAGGAATTTGATAGAATAATTTTGTTAGCGAATAAAAAGGAATTCAGGAGCAAGTACATAGTCAACATCTTGATGGTTGGCAAAGTTGAAGAAATAAGGAGAGAAACCAGTGCAATCTGGAAGAAGTTTCTTATTGAGAACCAACTAGTAGAAATTGTTTCACAAAATGAAGCCACTCAGTTAGAAAATCCTCTGGTAAATGATGTAAATAAGGAGGACACTCAGGATGTTGCAAAGCAACAAGTTTTGGATTATGTTGAAGTCGAGCCTATTGAGGTGAATGATAAATCAACTGAGGTAGAGGTTGGTGCACCAAGTGGTGACACTGGTGCACAAGAGGCACCCAAAGAAGACAAATCTAGATAGGTTGAGGCTGAGAAAAAGGTGGAAGAAAACATGAGGAACCAGATAAAGGAAAGAGTAAGGTAGTGGAAACTCTGATTCTTAGGGCAGTAGACACATCCAAAATTCAAAGCCAAGGGAGATTTCCATAATTTAATATCAGCTTTGATAAACCATTCAACTAGATGTCTCCAATAGAAAGGATGATTGTTGTTGTTGCTCTCCAAGCGCAAGCCAATCAAGAGTTAGCTCAATCAGAATCAAAATAGAAGAGACTTATTGAGAAATCAGTTAAATTTTTGGAACAAGTGGTATCAGAACTATAACTTGATGCTAATTCTAGTTCATCCAGTAAGCTTCATAACTTAATAGATCATATGTCCACTTAGTTTGATACTTTGACCAAGGCATCAGCTAGGCAGGCTATGGAGAAATTTAAAGATGCCAAAGTTCAAACATTTTTGCAAATGATCAGTAGTGATAAGGCCCAGCTTGAATAGAAACTAAAACTAATTGATGAGGCCCTAACAGAAGGTGGTAAAATTTATAAGTCTTGTCTAATTTTGACAAATTTTACTACTGAAATAGACAAGCAAATAGATAACTACAAAGGACAGTTAGCTCAGATTTCTCAGGCTTGTGATCCTACAACTAACTTAACCGATAGTATTGAAGGCCAAATTTTGACTGTTATGGAGCAGATTAGGAATTTTGAGAAGGAGAGAATGATTTGGCGGATTGGTGAACTCTGGAACCTAATTAGTCCCCGGTTAGACACCTTAGTGTATCATAAGATGGATTGCATTCAAAACATGTCTCAGGAGATGCCAATTGAGATCGCGGCTATAGAATTTCATGCTTATGTTTTGAATGGTTTTGTTTCAATTTTGGAGAAATTGTGGGTGGGATGGAACACATATCTTGGGTTTCTTAAGATGGCATATGCAGATATACTTAAGCATGTATAGATTTGACTATTCGTTATGTATGTATATGTGTACTGAACATTTTGTTGCACACCCTATCTTTGGCATTGTTGTCAAAGGGGGAGAGATGAGGTGAAAAATGTACAGATTGATGGAGTGTACAATTTGGTGATGCAAATTTTTGGATTGTTGATCTAAGGGGGAGCCTTATAATTCTTTCATCCTTTTTCATCTGATGTAGAAGTTTCACAAGTTTCAACACTTAGACATTTTTCATAGGTATTGCCATCAATGCCAAAGGGGGAGATTGTTGGCAATTAACACTCATCCAGTGACTTTCGATAGTTGCTTATTGGTCTAGGGTTGTAATTGATGGCAACTCTTCTTGGAGATTTGATCCGGCGGTCATGATTCATCATATCCGGAAGTAGGATTTAACCGGTAAAACAGAGCTATCTCGATACTGTTTTGGTCCGAAATGATCTCTAATAATTGCGGTGACTTTGGTGGTTGATCTTGTGTTCTTGGTGAATGGAAATATCCTTAGGAAGTGTGTGATTATAATCTTTTGGTCCGGTGCTATGTTTTGTTTGAGATTGAAGCCGACTTGAAGCTACACGTTACACTTTTTGAAGCTGACTTGAAGGAGATTACTTTTATATTAAGACCAAATATATAAGATTGATTTGGTGATTGGATTTTGGTGTAATACTAGTGTGATGATATGTTTTGGTACGATTGAGCACAATTTCACGTGCGCATTTGGTTTAAAAAAATTTGGTAGCTGATTGAGACATAAACAAAGTATATAGCAGAGCGAAGACAGTCAGCGATTCAATACTTAACCGAAACTCATTCTTGCATTATCCGATGCTACTTGAGAATTCATTTCATTGTATTTCCTAATTGTAATCAAATTGTAAGTCACTGATATTTCCTTGAAGGTTGTAGCCTTCCGGGCAATTGTAATTGAGCAGTGAGCTCTAGACAGTGAGCCTGAATGCAAGTGCATTCCCCATCTATGTAATATTTATGTACTCCTAGCCATAGTATATGAATATTGTGGGTTCCAACCCCACTGTGGTTTTTCCCTTTTCGGGTTTCCACGTAAAAATTACAGTCTTGTGAATTTGTGGTTTATTTGTTGCTTGTTTATGTTTTTTTTTTCTATTATGCATTACTAACTGGTGGATAAGGAATTAAGTTTGTGGATTTGACTTCTGGCAGATCACTAATTCACCCCCCCTCTCAGTGATCTCTTATTCTAACAGTGTCAAGCCATGAATTAAAAATTTTATACTTATTTAAAGAAAACATTTTTCATTTATAATCTATAATGATTACATAATTGCTTCCCATGTCTATTATCAAATGTTAGAACTAAAATTCTATATAACTACCTCCATTTAGAACATGGCAAAAATAACTACCTTGATATTATCAAGTTCTAGAAGACTCCAAAACATTTGAAACTTATAAGAATGGTTCTAATCATTACAATGAGCCCAGTTCCTTCTATAGTAATCAATTCATTGGATAACCCTGATTCTTCCTCCTAAAAGATGTAACAAATTCCATTCAATAGTAACACTCTAGGCCATTATATTAAATTGAGAGCTAGTTTTGTATCTATTTTGTTGGCTAAACTCTTTTTTTCCTTAGGTGAATCCTTAGTGGTTTTCTCACAGATGACCCATTCAATTTCCATGTCTCCAATGAGTATGGTAATGCAGTATCAACTATTTTTTATTGATTTGTTATCCTTAAATATCTAAGGTAACACTCACCTTATGAGGATTTCACTCTCTGGACAAAGATAATCTAAAGCAATTTGGACCCCCCCTTGATAGAGATAATAGAACATGATTTCTAACTCCTTCAATTTGATCCTATTAATGATTCCAACAATGTGAGATATAATCGACCTTAGCTTTATGGATAACTAAGCCTTTTCATAGCCTTGTAGACTCTTTTCTTTGATCAAACATGAGTAATCCTAATTTGTATTTAATTATATAATATTTTATTAATCATGCAAGATGTAGGTTCAATATGAAATTTGATCAAATAAGTGGGAATTTTTGTGAAAACTAGCTTAGAGCTAGTGGATTCAAAACATAGATTTGTAAGATTTTACATTATGGTCAACATTTTGAATTGCTTGTACCTTGGCTTGAATCTAGTTCTCCCTTGATTCCTAGAAACAATTTTTAAATTATGAAGGTTTATAATTTAAATAATTTTGTTTCAATAGGATTGATCATGAAATTGTTGGGTATAATGAGCAAATTGATTGGTTTGAGGAAAATCAACTTTAAGAAGTGGATCAAGAAGAAGGGTGTACCTAATGAGGGATTTTTCTTGTGCAAATGTGAAAATTTTATGGAACCTTTAAAGGAGACAATGCCTAGGCTATAATTTTACATGGATGCCACTATTATTATGGATCCAATCATGTCTATGTGCCTTCCCAAATAATATTGTAGTGATATTAACTAATTTTTAGAAGGTGAGAATGGTCTACAATTCACAAATGATGAGGTAATTCACCCCCTCATGGAGAGACAAGACAAGGTTTTCTCGACTTTGTTGGTATTTTGGATATGTTGATATGGTTTTGTCATTGATGTCAACACTTCTCAACACTTATCAACACTTGGAGATCTTTGGTTATGTTCACCGGTAAGTCACTGACTTATGCACAGTCACTGGTATTTGGTTCACCGACAAGTTATATTGTTCACCGGCACTTGGAATGACATGGAGACTACCTAGTTATGTTGAAGACATTATTTGATCACTTGGTTTTGGTGATTTGGTTATTGATCTAATTAGGTTTGCATATTTGTTGTTACCGACAAATAGGTCTAGGTTATGCACCGACAAGCATATCTATTCCAGATCAACATGACATGTTATGGAAATGATTTATTATTATTGTAAATGCATTGAGCCGACATGATGCATCGCATATTGATTTATTTGTAATTGATTTTATTGTAATATCCTTAGTGAGCCGACCTATTCAATCGGTCTTAGGTTATGGTATAAATGTAAGATCTCATTTGTGAGATTGAAATAGGATTGGGAATGGGAATGTAAGTAAGTGCGAATAAGGTATATGCAAAAATAAGAAGATCTATACACGCAGACAACATTTGAAGATTGAAGGAAGGTTTTGAGAAGATAATCAAAGCTTAACCGATACTGAATCCAACATATGAAGATGATATTTTGAGCAGTACATTATCATTGGATTTAACCATCCAATTGTAGTCAGTGTGACTCCCATTTTGTGATTGAGCAGTGAGCTCTAGGCAGATGGCCTTTCTGCATGTGCAGACTCCATATTGTGTACACATACTATCTGTAGTAGTATCATCTGATTGTGGGTAAGGTTTCCCATCGTGGTTTTTCCCCTTACAGGGTTTCCACGTACAAATATTTGTGTTATGTGTTGTGGATGTTATTATCTTTTTGTTTCATGCATTAATCTTTACCAGTACTGCAATTAACTGATAAAACTGTCTACCGGCATAAAGTTTGGTTTACCAACATTAAGCATTAAGTTTTGGTTAAGTTAAATTTGGTTTGAATTTATTAGACAACTGATTCACCCCCCCCCCCCCCCCCCCTCAGTTGTCTCCAGGACCTAACAATTGGTATCAGAGTCTAGTCCTCTTTTTGCAGAAGTTTAACAACTTGAGGAGATCCAATATCTTCTAACTATTTCAGGAAGGATAGTCCGAAACTTGATGGAACTAACTATGACATATGGAAGATCATGATGGAGACACATTTGAATTGCATTGGAAATGACATGTGGGATGTTACAAAGAATGGTTATACTGCTCCTACTCAAGGTCAACCTAATCCACCAAACTTGGCTAAAGATGAGGAAAATGATTGCAAAGCAAGAGAAGCACTTTTGAGTGCATTGTCAAATCAGAAAATCATGGGATTATCAGATAGATCTACTGCTAAATCTATTTGGGATAAATTGGAAACATTGAATGAAGGAGATTCCACAGTCAAAATTGCAAAACTTAAACGCTTCCGGGTCAGGTATGAAAATCTGAAAATGGAAGAAGATGAAAGAATTTACGCTTTTATGGAAAGAGTAAATGAAATTGTTTTGGTATACAATGCTGTGGAGGAACCTTAAGTGAAGATGAAATTGTTTCTAAAGTTTTAAGAGCATTACATCTAGCATATAAAATGAAAGTTAATGTTATAAATGAACTGAGAACAATGCCTAATGCATTAGTATCTAGAGACACTTTGGTTGGAAAACTTTCAGCTTTTGAACTTGAGGAATTTGGTCCTTTTGTTACTATTAAGACAAATCTAGCTTTCAAGGCATCATCATCAACATCTGAGAAATCTAATTGGAAAACCTTTTATCCAAGAGAGCTTGAAGATATCAGAAAGGAGAATGAAGAACTCGAAGAACTTGAAGCACTATTTGCAAGGAAAATGCCTAAAGGTCCATTTGGAAGTAAGTATGAAGGTAAAGCACCCTTTAAATGTTTCAACTGCAATAAAATTGGTCATATGGCTTCTAGGTGTCCTAATAGACATGCAAGATTAAGAGAAGAAGCTAAAAGAGAGATACAAGTTTAAGAAGAACAAAGATAAATCTTGTTATTATGCTGACGAAGGAGTCACTGATGATTCTGATAAGGATCCGACAGATAATGGATGGGCTTTTGTTGCTATAACAAAAGATAAACCAACACCTAATGTTCAACCGGTTGAGCAGGCCCTGGCAGCTAAAATTGAAGATAAGGACGAATGGATCATTGATTCTGGATGTTCACATCACATGACTGGTGATAATAGTAAATTCTTAATCTTTCAGGAATACAATGGAGGTTTAGTGAGATTTGGAGATGATAAAGCTTGTATGATCAAAGGAAAAGGAAGTATATCTTTTGATGGTATGCACAATATTGATAATGTTTACTATGTTGAAGGTTTGAAGCATAATCTTTTGAGTGTTGGTCAATTAGTTGAGAAAGGATTTCAGTTACAATTCAAGAATGGTAAATGCAAAATCTTAAATAGAACTGGTTTAGAAATTGCAACCAGTAATCAGACTAGAGGTCATATCTTTCATTTGAATAACAATGAGAAATCATGTTTGATTGCATATATTGATGAAAGTTGGTTTATGGCATAAGAGACTTTATCATGTAAATTTTGATTGCATTGTGAAAATCAGTACAACTAAGGCAGTAAGAGATTTACTTAAGATTGTTAAACCTCACAATCCCATATGTAAGGAATGTCAATTTGGAAAACAAGTTAGAGAAACTTTCAAGAGTATTCCAGA
Source organism: Cryptomeria japonica (assembly GCF_030272615.1). NCBI lineage: Eukaryota > Viridiplantae > Streptophyta > Pinopsida > Cupressales > Cupressaceae > Cryptomeria > Cryptomeria japonica. The sequence continues at coordinate 291,837,972 of NC_081414.1, read as the reverse complement.
GAAATCTAACAATGTTCTTGATTTAATTCATACTGATTTATATGGTCCAACAAGAACTAGAAGTATACAAGGAGATAGGTATTTTATGCTAATCATTGATGACTATTCTGGAATGTGTTGGGTTACTTTTCTCAGGGAGAAATCTGAAGCATTTGGGAGATTCAAACTATTCAAGGTGATGGTAGAGAATGAAACCGATAAGAAAATAAAATGTTTGAGATCACATCAAGGAGGTGAATTCACATCTAAGGAATTTAATACATTTTGTGAAGTGAATGGGATCAGAAGATAGTTATCAGCGCCCCGGACACCCCAACAGAATGGAGTTGTGGAAAGAAAAAACAGAACCATCTTAGATGCAGCTAGAAGCATGATATTAGAAGCAAATATACCTCATATATATTGGAGAGAAGCAGTCAATACAACAGTTTATACATTCAACAGAGTTCACATGAAAGGTGAAACTGGTAAGACCCCTCATGAACTATGGTTTGGTAATACTCCTACTCTTAAATATTTCAGAATATTTGGAAGTAAATGCTATATTAGAAGAGATGAGTATATTGGAAAATTTTATCCTAGAAGTGATGAAGGAATATTTCTTGGTTATTCATCTAAGAGCAAGGCATATAGGTGTTTTAACAAGAGATTGCAGAAAAATTGTTGAAAGTGAAAATGTGAAGATTGATGAATAGTTTAGAGGATATTTAAGGTACATGGACTCTGAATCGACAATAGAGATAATCACAAATGAACCTACTATGAGTACACCAATACAAAATGTTGATCCAGTTACATCGACATCATCTAAGGATTCAACAGTCACTGAAGAATAGCAACAAGTAAAAACACCTCGGTATGTAAGATTGAACCACTTTGAAGATCAGATAATTGGAAATAAATTTCAAGGAGTTATGACTAGAGGAAGATTGACAAATGAAGAGGTATGTCTTATTTCTCAAATTGAACCTACAACTATTAACGAGGCATGTGAAGATAAATATTGGATTAAAGTTATGGAAGATGAATTGGAACAAATTGAAAGGAATAACACTTGATCATTAGTTCCCCAACCTAAAGACAAAAATGTAATTGGAACTAAATGGGTATTCAGAAATAAACTTAATGAAGATGGCAAGGTAATCAGAAACAAAGCAAGATTAGCGTGTAAGGGATATTCACATAAAGAAGGAGTTGATTACAATGAAACCTTTGCACCAGTAGCTAGAATTGAGGCAGTCAGATTATTATTGGCTTTTGTAGCACACAAGAACTATAAAGTATATCAAATGGATGTTAAATGTGCATTTCTGAATGGAGATCTTGAAGAAGAATTTTACATTGAACAACCTGATGGATTTTCTTTGACAGATGACAAAGATATGGTTTGTAGGTTAAGGAAAGCTTTGTATGGACTAAAGCAATCTCCTAGAGCTTGGTATGCTAGATTGGACAAATATCTTTTGAAGCTTGGATACATTAAAGGTAATGCTGACAAAAATCTATACTACAAAGTGACTAATGATGACATCTTGGTTATTGAAGTTTTTTTTGATGATATAATTTTGGAGGAGAAGATGGATTGTGTAAAGACTTTTCTAATAAAATGCAGCAAGAATTTGAAATGTCTATGATTGAGGAGATAAAAATTTTTTTAGGACTATAGATCACAGACTAATAAAGGTATATGCTTATTTCAATCTAAGTACTTGAAGGAATTACTAAAGAAATTTGACATGGAAAACTCTAAACCGATAAGCACACCTATGACTACAACTGACAAACTATCTTTGAAGGATGAATCAACAAATGTTAATTCGACTAGATACAAGTCTATGATAGGAGGTTTACTATATTTGACACAAACAAGACCTGATATTATGAATGCAGTATGTATTGTCTCAAGATTTCAGAGTAATCCTAAAGAAAATCATGAATCAGCAGTCAAAAGGATTTTTTGGTACCTACAAGGCACTACAAATCTTGGTCTATGGTATCCTAGAGATGAAAATTTTGATTTATGTGCATACACAGATGCTAATTAGGCAGGAGATGTGGATGATAGAAAAAGCACCACCGGCGGAGCATTTTTTATTCTAGTAGCAGACCAATTTCATGGTTGAGCAAGAAACAGAGTTGTACATCACTATCAACAGCTGAATCAGAATATGTTGCAGCAACAACTAATTGTACACAGGTATTATGGATTAAACAAATGTTGAAGGATATAAAGGTAAAATGCAAGGAACCTATAACTATTTACTGTGATAATATGGCAGCAATTGATATATCTAAGAATCCGGTATTTCACTAAAAAACTAAACATGTTTCTATCAAATTCAATTTTATGAAAGAGAATGTTGAAGCAAAAGAAGTGAAATTGGTTTATGTGAATACTAAAGAGCAGATTGCAGCTATTTTTACTAAGCCTTTGCCTAAGGAGACTTTTGAATATCTCAGAGAGTAGCTTGGAGTTCTACCCCCACCAATAGAGACTTAGACAATTGATGTTTGTCATCAACCGACATAATTAAAAGAGAAATATTTTATTCCAGCTTTGATGAGGAGAGCTACTTCTTAGGGGGAGTAGTTGGTATTTTGTATTTGAATCTGGGTTTTGTATTGCTTTGGCATTTGATGTCAAAGGGGGAGATATATTATGGAAAAATACATTCTTTTGGGAGAAATTATTCCTAGGGGAGAGATATTATGTATTTTGATTTCTGGTTAATGATCTCTTTGGGAGATTGTTGGTTTTTGGTTTTTGGCATTTCTGTTTTGGCACTTTGATGGTTTTTCCACCTTGTGTTGCCATCAATGCAAAAGGGGGGGATTGTTGGTATTTTGGATATGTTGATATGGTTTTGTCATTGATGTCAACACTTCTCAACACTTATCAGCACTTGGAGATCTTTGGTTATGTTCATCGACAAGTTAGTGACTTATGCACAGTCACCGGTATTTGGTTCACCGACAAGTTATATTGTTCATCGACACTTGGAATGACTTGGAGACTACCTAGTTATGTCGAAGACATTATTTGATCACTTGGTTTTGACAATTTGGTTATTGATCTATTCGGGTTTGCATATTTGTTGTTACCGACAAATAGGTCCAAGTTATGCACCGACAAGCATATCTATTCCAGATCAGCACGACACATTATGGAGATGATTTATTATTATTGTAAATGCATTGAGATGACATGATGCATCACATATTGATTTGTTTGTAATTGATTTTATTGTAATATCCTTAGTAAGCCGACCTATTTAATTGGTCTTAGGTTATGGTATAAATGTAAGATCTCATTTGTGAGATTGAAATAGGATTGGGAATGGGAATGTAAGTAAGTGCGAATAAGGTATATGTGAAAATAAGCAGAGCTATACACGCATACATCATTTGAAGATTGAAGGAAGGTTTTGAGAAGATAATTAGAGCTTAATCGGTCTGAATCCAGCATATGAAGATGTTATTTTGAGCAGTACATTATTATCGAATTTAACCATCCAATTGTAGTCAGTGTGACTCACATTTTGTGATTGAGCAGTGAGCTCTAGGCAACTGGCCTTTCTGCACGTGCAGACTCCATATTGTACACACATACTATCTGTAGTAGTATCTTCTGATTGTGGGTAAGGTTTCGCGTCGTGGTTTTTCCCCTTACAAAGTTTCCATGTACAAATATTTGTGTTATGTGTTGTGGATGTTATTGTCTTTCTGTTTCATGCATTAATCTTTACTGGTACTGCAATTAACTGATAAAATTGTCTACCGGCATGAAGTTTGGTTTACCGACATTAAGCATTAAGTTTTGGTTAAGTTAAATTTGGTTTGAATTTATTAGACAATTGATTCACCCCCCACCTCTCAGTTGTCTCCGGGATCTAACAGACTTTATGGACCATGATGAAATGGTTGTTCATCTTTATAAGTGCACTATCTCTCAAGTCTCGAGTCACATCTCCAAGCCAAACTTGGGAGTTTTGAGGAAGAGAAAAGGATAAAAATTATATTTTGATAAAATTTCATATCAAAGGATGATATTTTTTTGATAATTGCACTCAATAGTTAATGAATGCTATTCTTAAGTAAGAGGAAGGGTGCTACTAAACAAAATTTAAGCTTGGATCTTCTTACAAAGGATGAATAATTTTGTTAAGTTTATAGAAGCTTTATACTACCCATGAACTTCCTTTTCCCCTTTGGCATCCTTTTATTCAATCTAAACAACTTTTTGAATTCCCTTAGTCTTCCTCACTTCCTTTGAGTTGATTCTTTGATCTTTACACTCCTCCTTCATCATATTGAAGCTTTCATTTTTGTTATTGTGTTGGTTGTAAAATTAGGGTTTCACTAATTAAGATAATAAATCGCTAATCTTACTAAGGGACCAAAACATTAAAAGAGGGGGAGGGGGGGTAAATTCAATAGATCTAGCTACAGTTCAATTTAGAAAAGGGTTGAAACACTAATTAAATTTACTAATTTGATGTCTCCCTCTTTTGAGTTGAAATTTGGATGTAGATTATGAAATTAGAGAAATAATAATAATGGACTACTACAGATATCAGATAGAGCCACAATCAAGGATCTAAGTGGAATAATAAGATCAAAAGTTATTCTTGAAAGTCAAGCCAATTTGTGTGGACTAAGATGGTAGGTTGTCCCAATCTTGTAACTGTAAGACAAGAAAGTGGGATATTATTTGGATCAGGGAGACACACTAGATCCACTATCAGAAGCTCCGGCAGAATTCTTGGGACTAGGATGGTAGGTTGCCCTTGTGCTCCGCTTTTCATTCCGTCGAAATCTAAACCTGTTTCTCATCATTAACTCTGTCAAAATCTCTTATTACAACTCCTGAGCCAACTCCCTACACACAAAAAGTTAGGAAAAGGGGTTGTGGATATGGGTTTGCCTTAGGTCAAACCCTAATTTAGGAATTAACCTTGAAATTCAAATTTTAATTGTAATGGAAAAAGCAAGATACTTTGCTTTTGAGAGAAATGTTAGATCTAAAACTAAATGCTTGTAATTGAAATGTATACCTTGATGAAGCTTGCTTGAATCCTCATACAAGGGTTTTAGGATGTCATGTAGAATGTCCTTATGTAGATTTGATCATGGATGCCATCTTGAATGCTTGAACTTGATTGAACTTCTTCTTCGATGTTTGATGAATGCTTTATTGCTTTCTCAATTGAATTGATTTCGCTAGAATGTAATTCAACTTAGATTAGACAGCTTAGGTTCCAAATGAGAGGGGTAGACCTCCTTTTATACTTAACTATCTTAAAACTATTTTATTTTTTTGAGTAGGGTTACATGAGATCTAAATTCCCGCTCACTTGATGTGACCGTTACGAGGACCAAATTTGGATTTTGATTGAGAGGACCTATTGACGTGCCTTTTGACACACCCACAAACAGTCAGGTAGTTTATGCAAACACTCACCGCCTCTCCTGAAAAGTAACGGGTTCGGAAGAACTCACTACCCCAAGGTCTCTGTAGTCGGGTCTTGACGATGATGGATAACTCGATAGTTGATGTGGTTATACTTGTAAAGGGGCCTGCTGGTTATAACTAAATCTCGCTGGTTTACGAACAATTGCACTTCCTCCTTTTTTGTATTTTATGATTTAAGACTCTCTGGGGAAATAAAATGCGAAGTGTAAGGGAAACAAGAAAAAAACAATAAAGATCAATACAATGACAACTTAATAGACTATTCAATTAGTTCCCTGCAATTCAAGCAATTATCAGATATTATCCAAGTTAGCATTCAACAACGAACTTCCATAAAACCTACAAAATCATCAATCTCACAAATCTGTGGACATAGAATCATAAATAATATGGCCTATCACAGTAATTCCCATACACCACTGACATGCGCAATATAGTTCATAACATAATAGACAAAAAGATTACCACGTTGCCAACTCAAAATAATAGGCATTACCTATTACATAGAACAATTTGGTAGAATATAGATGTAGATTAGGCAATCTACAAGCTACTTTTCATATTAATCTCCATGAATGTATGACAAAAATAACTCAAAACTTCTTAACAATCTGCAAAATACTCTAAAAATTCTCTAAGAAGGCCACAAATCATCAATTTGGGACCCGTACAAATGAATTCAACTTCTCAATTTATAGAAGTTTTTCACCCTATTATTTAAGAAATAACTCTACCCTAAATTAAGAACTAAAATTAGGAGTCGCAGTTAACTTGCAAGTTTCTGCCTGGACACTCCACTTAACAACTACAAAACGGATGTTGCATGAGCATTATGAACACCATGCTAGGGAGGCACGTTTTTGTAACCATGCAAGATTTCTTTCAAAATTGGGACTCGAGTAGGAGGAGTAGTTTTAAAATCAAGAAAAAGCTCTACTATCTTTAGCAATTCTATGCCTATCCTTTATTTCTTGGTAAATGCCTTATAATTTTCAATTATACATGCAACTGCTTGGACTGGCGGATTGGCTACATGCTTGATTCTCAATTTATACTTCTTTAAAGCCTCCTCTGCATGTACTCCTTGTTCCTCTAACTCCTTTACCGTATCCGCCACCTCCTGACACTGAGTAATCAGCTGTGTGTATCTATGCATAAGGGCAACATCAAACTGGGCAGCAGGTCCTACGTTTTGTGCCTCATATGCATCCCATTGATTCAAAACTTGCTGCTGGTCCATTATTCCAGTATTAGCTATTCTGAGGCCAAAAGGCCCTAGTATATTCATCACAAAATTCTCATATGAAAAAATCTCTCTGAGGAGAGGGTCCCGAATATTAGTCATCTCCTTGACATACTGCTGATACATCTCTACTTTCAACTCCAAAATGTATATGTAGGATTGTAAATTCTCACAACTATCCCCTCCTAAGAGGTCTTCTTGTACTATCAGCTCTTCTCCTAACCGTAGTATCCTTTTCAAAATTTAAAGTTGTTTATTAAAGGTGTTCTCCTTCCGCTCTCATTATGTGGAACAGGTTTCCAAAGCTCCACCCACCTGTACTGCTTTACGGTATATTTCCATTGTATTTTGTAGAAACAATCTAATCTTGGCTCCATTCACCCGAGTCCAAGATTTGGTGGCTGAACCAACATGCCCACTCCTGGATGATAGCCATGGCTTCTGGGCTTATCCAATATCCTGCATCTCCAGTCAACTTAATGATTATAGGGAGATGAAGGCATCATTAACCCTCTTGAAGTGTGTCTTTGCATTGGTTAGAGTGAGCTGGGAATAATATTCCCATATCTTCTTCTGTCCCTCCTTCTCTCCTAACTGCCCTTCTACTTGTAGGCCTGGAAATTTTCTGGCTCTAGCAGCTACCCGAATGACAGAGGACATGAAAAAGAACTTCTGGGTATGCTGCACCTCCTTCATTTGCTTACAAATGTTGTCAGAAAGGCATTGTGGCCAATCAAAATATTGCTTTCCTACCAATATGGTACTCATAAATTGGAACATCCAAGGGTGGAAATGCTTGCAATCAGGCTTGCCGAAGGCCTTATCGAGCATAATAATCAAGTCCCTTTGAGGCTCTTTGAAGTCTGCCCTCAGGACCTCCATAGCTTTGAGCCCTGTTTTCCTCTCCTCTTCCAACCAGTTGGTATTCATGTGTCTTTTGCTGGCTGACACCTTCTCGTTCCATGTTTTCAAGGCTCCTTCTTCCATTAGTAAGAATGCCTCTTCCCTAGTTGGGATTCTGAAGACGAACCCCAACATATCCAGTGACAAATCAATAACACTCTTTCTGTGTGCATCAATGCACTTTCAGGTCCCTGGATTGTAGAATGGAGCGATGGTCATTATAAATTCTGGTGCTTGAAGCGATTGTGGGAATACAATAGCTTCCACAAGACCAGACCTCTTGATCCTTCAGTGGAGAGCATCTAGGTTAGGTTTATCCAATTGGGTTCCAATATCCCCAATTTCTATGTGTCATACTTCGGTGTCCGTGACCCATTTAATTTGATCATCTAGCTTCGAAACATGGACCTGTCCCTGATATTGGTACTTCATAGTTGCTAGAAGTCTGTCAATTTCTTTGCCTCTCTTGTTGGTGGATGAGTCCATCTAACCACTGAAACCTGTAGGCAAAACACAAGTTTTAGTCCTCAATATTAAACATAAATCTTGATCTACTTCAGGACTTTGGGGTCTCGGGGTAAGCACAAAGGAAGAGGGCTTGAAACTCCGGGGATTTGGGGTTCCGAGGTGGAGTCTATAAAACCTCCCGGAACTCTGGGGATCTGAGCTCCAGATTTGGGGCGATCCGAAACTCCGAGAATTTGGGGTGGAATGGAAAGCGAAACTCGGAACTCCCAGGTGGAATGGAAAGCGAAACCCGGAACTCCCGGGTGGAATGGAAGGCAAAATCTGGAACTCCAGGGTTCCAGGGTTCGGGGTGGAATGGAAGGTGAAACTCGAAACTTCGGGGATTCAGGGTTTTAGGGTGGAATGGAAGGCGAAACCTGAAACTTCGGGGATCCAAGGTTCTGGGGTGGAAAGCAAAGCGAAACCTAGAACTCCGGGGATTCGGGGTGGAAAGCTAGGGCACGCCCAAAAACTAAACATAATAAAAGAACAAAAAAAACATGAAAAAGACATCTAATCTAGAAAAAGATAAGGAGAGAAAATTAATACACCAACCTGGTGAATCGAAAATCGAACAAACTCCAAGAGAGAGAGAGCTCGGGAGTCCGGAGGTTTGTGACTGTGGGTTACGGAGGAGAAGTTCTGAATGCACAAATGAACTCAAAAAGTTCATCACCTCTTATATATAGCCTCCCAAAACCCTTCCATACGAAAACCATAAACACAACCCTGGGACTCCGAGGTCTTGGGCTTCCGAGGTCGATAGAGAGGAAAACAAAACCACCTCGGGACTCCGGAGTTCTGAGGTCAAAAGATCCAAGACCTCTGGACTTCGGGACTCCGGAGTTTCGAGGTCGGAACAAAAAGGAACCTCGAGACTCTGGGATTCCAGAGTTCCGGGGTAAAACCAAAGAGAGAACCTCGGGACTCCGGGACTTCGGGGTTCCGAGGTCGACACCAAAAAAAGGGACCTCGGGATTCCGGGACTCCGGAGTTCCGAGGTCGACACCAAAAAAGAAGAAAAAAGGGGGTCCATATTTTGACTCAAGGAAACCAAATGGGGAAACATATATGCTAGGCATAACAAATGGCGATTGTCTAGGAAAAATGACTATAGGCAATTTAGAATTTCAGAATCTCTGGTTAACCCGATACGTAAGGCTATTATCATTCAAAATGATGTATAAGAATTTCAAGATGAATAAGTGATTTGAACAAACAACCAAGATGAGATATAGACATGATCAACTCTTAAGTGTGTGCGTATGATTTATTACTCCATTATTTCAATTATGTAGATAGGCAGAGGAAACTAGGTGCAAGTTACATAGGTGAAGTCATTAATCGTGTTTCGTGCAAGGTTATCTTGGGCATAGCTCTGCTGCCAGCCAGGCATCTATAGCCCCGATAGAGATACCTCTGGCCTCCGTCAAGCAATGGTCCACTGCCTGCCAGGCATCCATAGCCCCAGTGGAGATTACTTGAAACACCCATTTGAGTTGCTTAAGAAGATCATTTCTCTCTCTCTTTTTTTTTTCTTTTTTTTTTCTTTTTTTTTTAAACAAAATAGTATAGGATATAGAGAATGACTTCTTTCTTCAATAATCTTTCAAGCAACTTCCAAACATTGAAGTTTGATGACTGGGTTGGAAGCCATGGTGGATAACATGAAACGCCTTGACTTAAGATTTTTCACTTGATACTCAGTTTACCTGCTATCTCACAAAACCTTTCTGATGTATCTTAATGTGACGTTAGTGCTGAGTTTATCAAGCTAGCCTTTTCCAAATTGAAAGTCAAAAACTCATATCACATTTAAACGATTATATACCACTTTGAACGAGCATAGACAAAGGTTTCAAACTTAACCAAATGACAATGAAAATATAAATAGCAGAGAGTCGAAGTCTCTCAGAATTTGGCAAGATGTTATACAAAGGATACCTACTTCCCTTTAGAATCTTTAAGAACAAAACACATACCCTGACTCAATAAAGAAAAGAACAAACAAGCAAGGAAAACAAAAACAAAAGAGAAAACACACAACAAGGCCCAACGAAGCACAATCAAAAAGAAAAACAACTAACTACTATATATACAACAGGTCAAGCTTTATTAAGGATTTAATCAAAGTAGTGCTTGAGGAACTGACCATTGACGGGCAAGGGTACCAGTTCTCCAGTTAATGAGCTTAACCTAAAAGTGTTCTCGCCTAGAATTTCAGCTATTTGGTAAGGACCTAGCCACAACCTTTCAAACTTGTGATGATCAGCTTTCTTTTCCTTGGCCTTGTCCCATAACAAGACTAGGTCAGAGATCCGAAAAGCTTTCACCTTGGCTCTTTTATCAAACCATCGCTTAACAACGGCTTGATGCTTGGCAAAGTGTTGTAGCATATTAATTCTTTTTTCATCAAGTCTTAATAAGTTTAAGAGGCGAACCTCTACCTAATCCTCAATGTCAAGTTCTTTCATTAATTGGAGGACCGGTATTTGTAAGTTAATTGGGAAAATAGGGGTCTGGCCATAGACAAGGTAGTATGGAGAAGTTCCCAAGGTGACTTTTATTCTGGTTCGATCAGCCCATAGGGCATATCTCAGTTGATTATACCAATCCCTCGGGTTTTTCTCGAGTAGCTTCTTGATGACATCTAGGATGTTCTTGTTTGTGGATTCAACTACCCCATTACCTTGCGGGTAATAGTTGGATGAAAATTTCAATATCACTTTATATTGGTATGACCATTGCGTCAACTGTGCGGAAGTAAAAGTAGGACCGTTATCACATACCAGAGCAAACGACATACTAAACCTGGTGACGATATGCTCTTCAATAAATTTCAGGACTACCTTAGCAGTAGCATTGCGGCAGGCTATGGCTTCCGTCCACCGGGTATAATAATATGTTGCTGTAAGAATAAACTTATGTCCTGCAGACGAATTAGGGTTAATAACTCCTACAAAATCCAGGGCCCATTGAGCAAAAGGTCTTACCTCAAACACTGGTTGGAGAGGCATAGCAGGATTTCTTTCTCTGGAGGTTGCAGTTTGACACATATGGAAATGTTGGACATGTTCATGAGTATCCTTAAATATGCCAGGCCAATAATATCCACCCTTCAAAATTTGATGTGCAATGGCATTAGCTGACCCATGACCAGTACCATATTTCCCATGAAATTCCTCAATCATATTATGAGCTTCTTGATGATCAAGGCACCGAAGGTAAATACCCTCATAATTTTTTCTGTAGAGTGCCTAATCCTTGATCATATAATTAGCACTCTTGAGCCTTAATGCTCATCTTTGCGTAGTTGTCAATCCCTCAGGACACCTATTATTCAACAAATACCAAATCTGTGTACCAAGGGTCCTGAGTAAATGACTTCAATGTATATTGTTGGCACTGGATTTGAGGGATGTCGATCACCATGGCCTGAGATAATCCTTGGCCTCAGACTAATTTCATTGGATGCATCTCTAAGTCAAATTCTTGTAATATTGCCATCCATTTCCCTCGTCATTCTCCCAGTTCAGACTGCATGAGTAGTTATTTTACTGCTTGGTTAGGAACAATCACATAGATTTTACTCCTCGGGATGTAATGTCTAAACTTCTTGACTACTCTTACTAATGCAAAGGCCTATTTTTCAAGAGCAGAATATCTAACCTCAACACTTTTGAAAGGAGAACTCATAAATGCAATAGGTTTCTTGTCTCCTACTTGCCTCTGCGTCAAAACAGCTACCCTAGAGTGTAGCGAAACAAAAGAATATATGTAAAATGGCAGTGTGTAATCTAGGCTAGTTAGTAAAGGAGCTTCGACGATGGATTTATTGATCTGGGTGAAAGCCTCTTTTGCTTCAGTTGTCCACTCAACCTTAACATCCTTCTTCATCATTTCATTCAAACGCTTGACTATTTTTGCAAACCCAGTAATGAATTTTCTGACAAAATTGATCTTTCTGAAGAAAGATCTCATCTCTTTTTTACTGTCGGGCATTTGTAATTTTAATAATGCTTCTACCCGATCTGGGTCTATAGAGATCCCCCTCTCAGAAATTATGTGGCCAAGTAGCTTTCCTTCAGTTACTCCAAACACACATTTCTTGGGATTAAGGGAAATCCCATATCTCCTACACCTCTACAATACCTTTATGAGGTGGTCTAGGTGATCTTCTCTGATTTTAGAAAATATTGTCAAATCATCCATATAAATAATAATGCATTTTCCAATCAGTTCTTTGAATGTTGTGTCCATCGCTCGCTGGAAGGTTGCCCCAACATTAATCAATCCAAATGGCATTCTTTTATACGCATATGTCCCCCACTTCATTGTAAATGTCATCTTCATACGATCTTCATAATTTACCAACACCTGGTTATATCTTGAATAACCGTCTAAAAATGACATCATTTGTGAACCATTCACAATTTGTAATACCTCATCCAAAGAAGGGAGTGGGTAATTATCTTTCTCAGAAGCTTTGTTGAGATTGCGAAAATCCACGCAAAGCCATATTTCTCCATTCTTTTTCTGCACTGGTACCAAATTAGCAACCCAAGTAGAATGTCGTACTAGAAAAATTATCTTAGCGGAAAGTAACTTTTGCACTTCCTTGAAGATCAAGGGTTCTATTAGTGCATTGACCGAACGTTGTTTTTGTCTAAACGGTTTTATGTTAGGCTTTAGGGGAATCACATGGGTGATAATCATTGTATCGAATGTCTTTAAATCTTCATACCCCCATGCTATTACATCGATGAATTCTTTCAAGATTTGTATCAGTTTTTCTCTTTCACTTTGAGTGCAAATCTTCCCAATATAAACAATTTTCTCTTGTCCTTCCGGACCAATATTGTGAGGCTCGTATTTTTCGGCATCTGAATCAGTTGTTAATCTCTCTTTTACTCTTGGATCCGAATTGAAAAGTCTCTCCAAGGTGACCATCCCTCTAGGAATAACATTGGTTGGAAAATCCAAAATATCCACATTACCTTCGTTATTGAAATCATCCGATTTATCTTCCTCATCAATAATTTGATCTTCAAAATCCCCCGAATTGGCGAGAAAAGCTAAGATATGGGCATCATCTAGGAAGACTTGGAAATGTTTGATATTATCAGGCACATCAGGTGCAGAGATTAATTCCACCGAGAACTTCTTTAAAAGGGATTGGCTTACTGGTTCTAATGTACTGGCAGCTACAGCCAGGGCATCGGGTATTCCATTTACTTTCCTAGGTACCAATTGAATGTCAAAAGCCTCGAAATCTTCAATCAGATCCCACACTCTATTTCGATATGTCGCTAACCTCTTGTCATGGTACGCGTATTGGCTTCGCACTTGTTTAACCACCAACTCTGAATCTCCTTGCACCTTTAAACACTTTGCTCCTTTCTTATGAGCGAAAAGTAATCCTCTAATTAAAGCTTCGTACTCTGTTACGTTATTAGTACAACAGAATTGAAGTCGGTAAGAAGCTAAAAGGGTTTTCCCTTTTGGGTTGGTTAACTCTACGCCTGCTCCGCTGCCTTGTTTGGATCTTGACCCATCAAAATTTAAAAACCATATTTCATCTTTTGGTCTCTTCATATTTTTCACCTTTGGGTCAATGCCGAGGTTAGTGCTCAGAGAGGATTGTTGCTTCTCAAGCTCAAGACTTTGTGATAATTGAGTTTGTTCAATCCCTGGTTGTATAAGCACTTCAATTGTATTCGAAACAACCTCCTATTCAGATTGAGGTTGAAATTTGGATTATGTTTCTTCCTTCTTAGGCTCCAAAGGAACACCTGCCTCTTCATTTTTAACAACCTTAACTGCAAGAACCTCGTGGTTGTATTCTTTAGGTAAGGTAATCTTGTCTACGGGCTCGATTGTCTAGGACTCTAATTCGACACCTTGAACTTCCCCCATATTGTTGGTATGATCATCTTCTTCGAATGGAACCAGATTCATCAACTTTGTGATCTCATTCTGACATGGGATACATGAAACTTCTGAATGTTCCTCATGGTGTATCTGACACCACTTCGGTAGCAGCAACTCTTGTATCTTCATAGTATTTCCTAATAAGCACATTCCTTGTTGTACTATTGTAACGAACTCTTTCACCTGCCCTCTATATGAGGTCTTGTCAGTTTGAAATGGTTGAAGCGGGGTTGGTGCAAAGAAAGTAAGAATCTCATTGACTCTGTAAACCCCTGGGCTTACCTCAACAAATGCTACTTCATTAAGAGCACCATAGTCTGTGACCAATTCTTCAATTTAGGCTCACTATCAATTCAGATCTGGTTGCTCACCCCCTTCCAAGGAAGCCATAAATACGTAAAACAAGTTGATAAATATCCTCCCAATGTCTTGGACCAATCTCTACCAAGAAGCATCCCATATACTTCTGGAATATCCACCACTTGAATGTCAATATAGCGAGATATTCGAGGATCAACGCCTAACTGGATGTATACATCTTTCAATTCTCCAATGACATTAACCTCTGTTTTGTCTAATTGTACTACCTTACTTTTCGCACGTAGTGGTTGAAGTCCAAGTTGTTGGCATATAGAGTAAGGCATTACATTTCCTGAAGCTCCCGAGTCCACCAAACAGTTAAGTAAATTCTTCCCACATATCTTCAAACTTAGTAAAAATGGTGGATTTTCTATTGCATCATTACTAAAATTAGCATTAACTTCATTAAAATCCACCATCTTAACCTCATTACTCTATTATTCTAACATTTCCAATTTCCTAAGGAGAGCCCTCTTCTATTCGGGGCAATATCTCAATACTTCCATTAAGGACATAGTAGTGGCAGTCCTTTCCATCTCTTTAGTAACATCAAATGATCCTTTCAGAACATAATCTTGCCCCTGAGCTTGTCTAGGGTGTGTTCCTTGGAAAGCTTGAGGTGGACGAGGATTGTTGCTTGCATTAGCGTTCGGAGGTACAAACCTGCCTGTCGGGGGAGGTGGCTTTGTTAACGGAGCATTGCCTTGACTTCTAAGATTATAGTTGTTCCTGGTCTGAAAGGCCTGAGCAACTTATACGCATGGTTCACCATCAGCTTCAGCCTGAAACTCTTTACACAGAAAAGTATCAACCAACATGGCAGTATTAACCTTATCCAGTTCATCATTGGAACAATCTTTGGGCTGAGAGTCAGCTTGAGCAATTCTTATGATTTTCTCGAACTATGCACAATTAACCTCAGAATGGGAAGCTGTGTCATGCAACCTGCACCAATTTGTTAGTAGATTCATATTAGCAAGGTTAACACTTTGTGTGTGGTTTGGGTTATCTCGTGCATCCGGGTGGTCGTGGTTCACCCCACTATTGTTTGGACCGGTATTCCATTGCCTTTATAAGGTTTATTATTGTACCTTTGATTTTGGTTCTGGTTATTGTAGTTTTGCTGATTATTATATGATTGAGATTGATTATACCCTCCTGGTGGATTCATCTTTAGCTGGCTCAAGTCTGAAGTAACTTGCGAGATCATTTTCTTCAAGGCCTCTACTTCAGCAGATATATGGGATCCTTGATTCTTAGGTGCCGTAATTGGAAGTTGGTTTGCCAAATGCATATTGTCAAATTGTTGATTTTCAGCTTGCGGCTGACCAACATATTGTGTTTGAGTGGGAATGGTATTGGTACCATTTTGCCAGGTCGATGCTTGAGTTGCAAACTGTTGACTCGCCTGTGGCTGGGGTGCATAAATTGGTATGGGGTTCATTGTTGGGGCACCTATAGGTAGAGACGAAGGTACACCTGGGAGTTGATTGTAGTTTCCTTGATTCACCCCTATGGGTAAATTATATCCAATCCCTCCCGGGTTTTGATTCAACTCCTGGTTCATGCTAATTGCTAATGTGAAGACTTTTGCTAAGGTATCCCTTTGATCTTGAGGAACACTCTTTTTAATGAACATAGTAGTCCAAGGGTCAATAGCTCTTAGATATGAGTTGATGGCTATGTTAGGTGCTACCTAGTATGGGGATTGCAGCCTCTTGAATGCCCTTTGGAAGTTGGTATTAAAAGTCATTAATGGCTCATTTGGCAATTTCTTAAGAGAAGCAAACTGATGGTATAATGTCCCGGGGTCTACGTACACTCGAAATTGATCAATGAAGGCCTTCTCCAAAAGATCCCAACCTGTGATGGAGTTTGCAAGTAGGGTTAAGTACCAATTGTATTCATTCTCCCCAAGTGAATATGGGAAGAGTCTACATACTGCATCTTGGTGTTTAATATGATTACGAACAACCACATCTTTGAATGCTTCAATATGTTCATCAGCCGTTTGTCCGCCTAGATAGTAAAATTTGCTGCAAAATTTGTCAGGGTTTCTAGGTAGGTCATGTATACCCCCTAGTATGGTTCCTAGAAGTGTAGTGTCTTGGTTGAAGTAGGCCATCGAAGGTAGTAACAGTGAACATTGAGTTACGAAAGGTGCATCGATAGGCTGAGGACTGGGGATCAGTTGATCACTTACGTTGGGTATGGATGACTATACTGGTGAGGATGTTGAGGGTTGTTTCTTAGCTTTTTTCTTCTTCCTCCTAGTGGCAGGTCCTAATTCAACTAAGTCAGACGATGAAGAACCACTCCTCAGGACTCGGTGGAATCTCTCGGGAGAAAAAGATGATATACGATCCAGCTTAGTACCTCAATTATTTGGTTGAGGAGGTGGTTGTAGATTTTCTCGTGGGTTCACCTGAGGATTGAGTTGTCTTTCTGTCTCTACTTCTATACGTATAGCCTTTTGTCTCTCATTATTTAAGACTTGTCGTACTTGTAACCAATGGTTGTAATTTCTCTTATTGTCCCAAGCAAAGTCGTATAGTTGAGTAAGAATGTCGTCTTGCTGGTTGTTGAGGTCAGGTAGGGTAAAGGGCATCAATCCATCACCTGGAAGTACCATATGTGGTTCACCTACGAGGGGTTTAGTCTATGGCCCTCCTTCTAGCGCCAGTTTCTGTTGACGTGCATTTTGACACACCCACCAACAATCAGGTAGTTTATGCAAACACTCACCACCTCTCTTGAAAAGTAACGGGTTTGGAAGAACTCACTACCCCAAGGCCTATGTAGTCGGGTCTCAACGGTGATGGATAACTCAATGGTTGATGTGGTTATACCTGTAAAGGGGCCTGCTAGTTAGAACTAAATCTTGCTGGTTTACCAACAATTGCACTTCCTCTTTTTTTTGTATGTTATGATTTAAGATTCTCTGGGGAAATAAAATGCGAAGTGTAAGGGAAACAAGAAAATAAAAATAAAGATCAATACAATGACAACTTAATAGACTATTCAATTAGTTCCCTGCATTTCGAGCAATTATCAAATATTATCCAAGTTAGCATTCAACAACGGACCTCCATAAAACCTGCAAAATCATCAATCTCACAAATCTGTGGACATAGAATCATAAACAATATGGCTTATCACAGTAATTCCCATACACCACTGACGTGCACAATATAGTTCATAACATAATAGACAAAAAAATTACCACGTTTCCAACTCAAAATAATAGACGTTACCAATTACATAGAACAATTTGGTAGAATATAGATGTAGATCAGGCAATCTACAAGCTGCTTTTCATATTAATCCCCATGAATGTATGACAAAAATAACACAAAACTTCTTAACAATCTGCAAAATACTCTAAAAATTCTCTAAGTAGGCCACAAATCATCAATTTGGGACCCGTACAAATGAATTCAACTTCTCAATTTATAGAAGTTTTTCACCCTATTATTTAGGAAATAATTCTACCCTAAATTAAGAACTAAAATTAGGAGTCACAGTTAACTTGCAAGTTTCTGCCTGGACACTCCACTTAACAACTACAAAACGGATGTTGCATGAGCATTATGAACACCATGCTGGGTGAGCCACGTTTTCATAACCATGCGAGATTTCTTTCAAAATTGGGACTTGAGTAGGAGGAGCAGTTTTAAAATCAAGAAAAAGCTCTGCTATCTTTAGCAATTCTATGCCTATCCTTTATTTCTTGGTAAATGCCTTATAATTTTCAATTATACATGCAACTGCTTGGACTGGCGGATTGGCTACATGCTTAATTCTAAATTTATACTTCTTCAAAGCCTCCTCTGCATGTACTCCTCGTTCCTCTAACTCCTTTACCGTATCCACCACCTCCTAACACTGAGTAATCAACTGTGTGTATCTATCCATAAGGGCAACGTCGAACTGGGCAGCAGGTTCTAAGTTTTGTGCCTCATATGCATACCATTGATTCAAAACTTGTTGCTGGTTCATTATTCCAGTATCAGCTATTTTGAGGCCAAAAGGCCCTAGTATATTCGTCACAAAATTCTCATATGACAAAATATCTCTGAGGAGAGGGTCCCAAATATTAGTCATCTCCTTGACATACTGCTGATACATCTCTACTTTCAACTCCAAAATGTATATGTAGGATTGTAAATTCTCACAACTATACCCTCCTAAGAGGTCTTCTTGTACTATCAACTCTTCTCTTAACCATAGTATCCTTTTCAAAATTCGGAGTTTTTTATTAAAGGTGTTCTCCTTCCGCTCCCATTGTGTGGAACATGTTGCCAAAGCTCCACCCGTCTGTACCGCTTTATGGTATATTTCCATTGTATTTTGTAGAA
Organism: Cryptomeria japonica; assembly: GCF_030272615.1. NCBI lineage: Eukaryota > Viridiplantae > Streptophyta > Pinopsida > Cupressales > Cupressaceae > Cryptomeria > Cryptomeria japonica. The sequence continues at coordinate 291,819,197 of NC_081414.1, read as the reverse complement.
ACAATCTAAGCTTGGCTGCATTCACCTGAGTACAAGATTTGGTGGCCACAACTACTCACCTCACCTCCAACAGTGCCTTTACATCTCCTTCTAGCAATGATGAGGTTGAAGGTAGGTCGTTTGTCCTACCCGAGTCCAAAGGTTTACACATTTCTACCAAGAAGTGTTTATACTGCCCAAGCTGTGCTTTAAGTTCCATATTTGAGATATGTTCCTTTTCCACGTGCCCTCTGACAACGCTTGTGGCTAGTTCCAAGGTATCCAACTCTCGCCACTTGGTCTGCTTACCTAGGTTTATCTGTGATACTTGGTATTTGGGAGAAGCTTGTCCCTCGGCCTGCGATGGAACCACCACATCTACAATCACTTCACCAGAACTAGTTTTTGACAGGTGGTGAACCGTCTTCAACTTCTTAATCTTTGGTGGTTCCTCGGTGATTGCTTGTTGTAGAGTAACCTTGGGAAGCTCTTCTTTTCTCTTTTTCTTTCCAAAGGTAAACTCTTACCATTCTGGTATATCTTCAGCCTTATCACCTTGATGTGATACAATATCAACAGTTATAACATGCACCTCAGCCTGCTCCTCTGCCTGCTCCTCTGCTTCAGCTCCTGTTTGGCCAGGATCCTAGAATGATGAAATTTGGTGGGCTAAGTTAGCCTGGAGAGCTTGTTGTTTGTGTAACTCTCCTAGCTTACCACTAACTTCCTTATTGAATGTCATTTCTTCATCACCTAGCTCCATCTCTGCTTGCCCAACTTCTATATCCTTGAGCAAGTCTTCTTGGTCTTGAGGAGTTAGAATCAACCTTTCATTCAGGATGTCCTCTACTTCACCTCCTTCTTGTTTGCTACCTAGAGGTTGTTGTTGGTCGAGATCCTCTTCCTCCTGTCAGAGTCAGACTCAACGTTTCTAATGTTCACTTTCTTAGTAGTGGATGTAAAACCTTGCACTCCAAGCTACCCTGTAGATACATTATCTAATGGTGGCGAAACACTTGTTGTACCCGTGGAAGGTCGCTGAGCGGGTACCTCCTCGGTGGCTTCTAGGTTTTCTTCCTATTCTTGAGTATCCTCTTCTTCAGTGTAGCCTATAGTAGTCCTTGGTGGGAGAACTCTGGCAAGTGGAATGGTGCCTAGCCCATCGGTCACCCCTAGGTCTATAGCCTTCTTTAGTAGTTCAGACTCCTTCACCTTTTCTTGGAGTTTCTTTAGAAAATCCTCAGTGCTTTCTTGAGGCTTGTCTTCCTCACCTGGGTTAGTGGAGGTATTCTGCCTTGAAGCCGATCTTGTTTTTCGGGCATACTCTTTATGGCCTCTTGACTGCGGTACCCCTGAGGTGAATTCCTTTTGCTTTATTTTTGATGCACTTGGTTTGACCCTCTGGCTTAACCATTGTTTAGTCCTATTGATGACTACTTGGGAGACCTCCATATCTGTATCCTCGCTTGCAGACCATTTTACTGGGGAGAGGGGCCTCTTGTCTATCCCCGATTATTTATAAATTGGATCAAGTAACTCTCCATCATTCCTTAGGTATTTAGGGAGGTTAGTCTCAATACCAAAGTCTCTAACTTGCAGCATAGACAACCTGTTATAATTTTTCTCCTTGACTTCAAAACTGTCCTGGAAGTTGGCCCAAAAGTCTTCCAAGCCGGGCCTATGCCCCTCATATGCCTTAGGCATAGCTTGCTTAAGTTTCCCATAGGGATCATAAAATTCCCTAGTATGATTATATTCTTTTTGGTTCAAAACCTGAAGCTCTTGCTCAGCCAACTTTGCCACTTGTATTTTAGAAGAGGCGAAATAACCAATGGACACCGAGAAGTCAATACCCATTTTGTGTTTAGAAGATAGCAGTGACTGGAGACTAAGAAGTTGTCTCACATACTTCAGCAGGATTACCCTATCGTTGCAATAACGAGGCAACAACATTGGATTTCCTATGAATCCACAAACTCTGATGTAAGTGGAGCGTGGGTTTTGGATGAACCAACATGCCCACTCCCAGATGATAGCCATGGCTTCTGGGCTTATTCGATATCCTGCATCTCCAGTCAACTTAATGATTATAGGGAAGATGAAGGCATCATTAACCCTCTTGAAGTATGTCTTTGCATTGGTTAGAGTGAGCTGGGAATAATATTCCCATATCTTCTTCTGTCCCTCCTTCTCTCCTAACTGCCCTTCTACCTGTAGGCCTGGAAATTTTCTGGCTCTGGCAGCTACCCAAATGACATAGGATGTGAAAAAGAACTTCTGGGTATGTTGCACCTCCTTCATCTGCTTACAAATATTGTCAAAAAGGATTTGCGGCCAATCAAAATATTGCTTTCCTACCAATATGGTACTCATAAATTGGAACATCCAAGGGTGGAAATGCTTGCAGTCAGGCTTGCCGAAGGCCCTGCTGAGCATAATAATCAAGTCCCTTTGAGGCTCTTTGAAGTCTGCCCTCAGGACCTCTATAGCTTTGAGCCCTGTTTTCCTCTCCTCTTCCAACCAGTTGGTATTCATGTGTGTTTTGCTGGCTGACACCTTCTCGTTCCATGTTTTCAAGGCCTATTCTTCCATTAGTAAGAATGCCTCTTCCCTAGTTGGGATTCCGAAGATGAACCCCAGGATATCCGGTGACAAATCAATAACAGTCTTTCCGTGTGCATCAATGCAATTTCTGGTCCTTGGATTGTAGAATGGAGCAACGGTCATTATAAATTCTGGTGCTTGAAGCGACTGTGGGAATACAGTAGCTTCCACAAGACCAGACCTCTTGATCCTTTGGTGGAGAGCATCTAGGTTAGGTTTATCCAATTGGGTTCCAATATCCCCAATTTCTATGTGTCCTACTTCAGTGTCCGTGACCCATCTAATTTGATCGTCCAACTTTGAAACATGGACCTGTCCCTGATATTGGTACTTCATAGTGGCTGGAAGTCTATCAATTTCTTTGCCTCTCTTGTTGGCGGATGAGTCCATGTAACCACTGGAACCTGTAGGCAAAACACAAATTTTAGTCCTCAATATTAAACATAAATCTTGATCCACTTTGGGACTTTGGGGTCCCAAGGTCCCGAGGTAAGCACAAAGGAAGAGGGCTCGGAACTCTAGGGATCTGGGGTTTCGAGGTGGAGTCTAGTAAACCTCCCAGAACTCTGGGGATCCGGGGTTCCGAGCTCCAGATTTGGGGCGATCCAGAACTCCGGGAATCTAGGGTTCCGAGGTTGAATGGAAAGCGAAACCTGGAACTTTGGGGATCCGGCGTGGAATGGAAGGCGAAACCTGGAACTCTGGGGTTCCGGGGTGGAATGGAAGGCGAAACTCGAAACTTTGGGGAACCGGGGTGGAAAGTGAAGCGAAACCCAGAACTCTGGGGATTCGGGGTGGAAAGCTAGGGCACGCCCAAAAACTAAACATAAAAAAAGAACAAAAACAACACGAAAAAGACATCTAATCTAGAAAAACATAAGGAAAGAAAATTAATTCACCAACCTGGTGAATCAAAAATCAAACAAACACCAAGTGAGAGAGCTCGGGAGTCCGGAGGTTCATGACTTGGGGTTACGGAGGAGAAGTTTTGAATGCACAAATGAACTCAAAAAGTTCATCACCTCTTATATATAGCCTCCCAAAACCCTTCCGTACGAAAACCATAAACACAACCCTGGGACTCCGGGGTCCTGGGCTTCCAAGGTCAACTAAGAGGAAAACAAAACCACCTCAAGACTCCGGGACTCTGGAGTTCCGAGGTCAAAATACCCAAGACCTCGGGACTTTGGGACTCTAGAGTTTCGAGGTCGGAACAACAAGGAACCTCGGGACTCCAAGATTCTGGAGTTCTGGGATAAAACCAAAAAAAGAACCTCGAAACTCCGGGACTCCAGGGTTTCGAGGTAAAACCAAAAAAATGGACCTCGGGATTCCGGGACTCCGAAGTTCCAAGGTCGACACCAAAAAAGAAGAAAAAAGGGGGTCCATATTTTGACTCAAGGAAACCAAATGGGGAAACAAATATGCTAGGCATAATAGGACCAAGGCGATATTGAGAGGACCAAGGCAATATGGTGCCATGGTCCTAAGCTAAGATGAGGGCACCCTAGCACCTTGGTCTTGAGAATTAGGATTCAAATTTGGGATAGAGACATGAGAGAAGGTGACAATACAAATTTGTGAAGGGTGTGAGCAGAATCAAGGTGTACATCAGGCATCAAAAGATAGAATGCCAAAGTGAGGTCTAGTTGAGGATAAAATTGTATGCAGATACAATTTACGATGCTACATTTAGCCCCCAATTTAGCGAGAGTATGAGACTAAACCTATACTCATGGTAAAGTACAAAGTTGCATTGAAAAACTTTCACCATGATACCAAAGAGACAAGACACACCAAGGCCACGAGAACTTTAGGATCTTGCTGCTCTAATATCAAGATAAAAGGGACAACACGTGAAAGGGAAAGAGAGCATCACTATACTGTTCTAGTAAGATTTGTGTACTATGACTCATGAAAAAGAAAGTACCAAATTACAAAACACAAGGCTCAATTTACAAAGTAACTTGAATATTGAAAACATGTCATTGTGTGTGCATAAAGTGCAACGTTGAGTGGAGTGTATTCCCCCACATTAAAGTAATTGCATACACCTTATTGGGAGCAATTGCTTTAAGGTAGCATGTATCCAAAAGTCAAGCAAGTTGCCATAATGAGATGCCCCTAGGAAAGGACAAATCAAAGGATAATGGTCACAAAAAATATAGGAAAAAGAACACATAAGGGATCCACTAACTTTGGGATCAGTATGCATTTATAATGAATAATGTATATAAAAAATAATTGCATTGAATTGACCTTATCCCCCAAAGGAGTGGAACTACATGAACACAATGGAAGAAGAGCACAAGAGATATAAAACAAATTTCTTTTTGAGTCACCATGGAAGAGACCAAAAAGAGATCTAAATGCTTTGCATCATCCCCAAGTAGACAACATAGGAGCACATTTACAAACAATAGCACATGCATGACATAACATAGATACGATGTATAGAATAATTAAGAGACAAATAGAGGAATGTCACAATGGATTCAGCCTTTTTATTACCTTGCACCAACGAAGTAACAAAGTTCATCCAAAGGGAACCTAACATAACATAAAACATATCAAGCAATACATCACAGGGGAAGCACATTACTAATAAACAAACACACAAAAGAGAATCTACGACACGAATGAAGATAGTTAAGAAAATCATCTACTTCCCAATATTGCTTAACATCATCTAGGGATAGTGGACAAGATGCAAGAGGAGACACATCAAGAACAGTAGAGAGAGCTACTACAAGTTCCAAATAAGGATCATGCTCTAATGATGAATCATTTTGTTTGTCACCAGGAGCCAGGGTTAATGCTTTTGAAAAAGTGAACATAACTCATGATTAAATGAATGCATGCAAATGTCATAAAAGGAATATGCATAAAAACTTAGCGTATTCAAACAAGAACATGCAAACCTCAAAAGATAAGTAGCTTGGTATGTTGATGATGGGTTGGATGTGCTTTCTCATTAATCCAGCAACATGATAGCATGATAAGGATGATTGAGTGATGAAATAGACATTATAAGGATAACACATGAAGAGATTGATAAAATGAGAGAAGAGGCCTCAATTTATAAAATTCAAATTTGAAATGGACGGTGGAGATCAAAAGATGATGAAGGGCCATAATTGAATGTGAGAGGAGAGGACAAGTTGGAGATCCAAGAGATTTAGCCATAAAGGAATTCTTTGACTTCAGACTCCTCAGGGACATGGGAAAGATGGATAAAGGACATTGGGAAGAGGAACAAGGAATTAAAAATTCCTTGGGAAGAGGGAGCATGGGGAGATTCAAGGAATTCAAAATTCCTTGGATTGACAAAAGTTGGTGGCATTTAAGGTTGAGAGGTGAGATGGAAGAGCTATTTATGGCATATTATTGACTCATTCATAATATTGAAGATTATGAATGTGCAAATAATTAGTGAGGGTGATTAGGTTAGATAATGCGGGATTATGAGAGCAAGTGGGCAAGTTAGAAGGACGTGACATGAGGAGAGAGAATAAGTAGATGAATTTAATGATAGGGAAAATGGTAAAATGGTTAATTAGCTTAAATTAATTGATTAAGTAGGTATTAAATAATTGATTTAGTAGAAGGGTTTGTAGGACAAGGTTAGAAACAATTAAATAAATTTTTTTATTTAATTAATGGTGAAGGTTATATTTAATTAAATAAATATAAATTTATTTAATTAAGGGTGAAGGATAAACTTAATAAATAAATGCAAATTTATTTAATTAAAGAAGGTGGGTTAAGATAAAAGATTAATTAAATAAATAATAAATATTTATTTAATTGGCTAGAATGAATAAGGTCAAGTGTAGTTGGGTATGGAAAAATTTAGGTGTCTACAATCTCAACAAGTTCATTCATATCATTAGAATTATTAGGATCATCAATGTTAACATAAACAACATCATTATCATCATCTAAATCATTATTTAAATTAATAAAAACAGGATCTTTAACACAAAAAGAAGTTGAACCATCATTTTTATTAAGCATTTTTAACTTAGGTGATTTGAGTTGAACTTCCTCCGTAGGGTTAGGTGAAGTATGGACAAATGGGAAAAAGTCAGCATTTTATGTCTTTGGGGAGGAAATGGTTTGGGAAGCAAGTTCATGAGCCTTAACATAATGTCTTCATTGGAATTTTCTCGCAAGAAAATTCCTTTTAGTTTTAGCTGATACTTGTAAAGGTTGAGGATCAATTGACATAGGCTTATTTTCTTCTCTTATAGGGGGAGAAACAAAAGAAAATCCAATAAGTTGAGAGATAGAGGATGATTCTAAACATTTTCCTTTGTATGACTTAGGAGGTGGGACTGTGGCGTATATAGGAGCAATAGGAGTAGGAAGAATACCAGGTCCATTATGAGGAGGAGGAATATCCATGGGTATAGGGTCTCTAGGCTTACTCAAGGCCATTATCATCTCATTTTTCTATTTTTGATAAGATAAGAAAAGGATGTCATTTCAAGGCTTTAAAGAGTCAAGTTATTTAGGCCAAAAGTAATCAAAAGTGAAATCTCCATGCTTTGTTGTGGGTTGGTAAAGGCTATGATTAATTGTTATAATAGTGTCACTATGATGGATTTTCAAACATTTATGAATTGTAAAAGGGATAGATTTGATGGAAGAGAGCCAAGGATGTCCCAACTTCACACGAAATTGATCTGATGTAGGAATAATAGAATAGGTGACATCTAAGAACTTAGTACCAATCTCAATGGGATGAGTAATAGAACCAATAGTAGGACAAGAGAAGCAATCATTATCATAGTAAGAATGAAGATGGAAGGCGGGCGGTTCCAGGATTCAAATTCAAGCGGGAATTCTGGATTGGCATCGAGACAACATGCGGTAGATGATTCAGAGATTCCTATGGAAGGAGAAGGTTCAGATGGTAAGGACCCCGATGATCCCGTGAACTTGGGGGACATAGGGGGAGGATCAACACCACATGAAGAGCAGTTAGCACTAGAGAGTGGGAAAGGGCAGGTTCAAACTTCAAAAACAGAAGACGAGAACTTGGAAGGAGCCCAAGGACAACAAATGACTTGTGTTTTAGAGAACACGGTGGAAGGTAAAGATCATTCGGAAAAGGTTCTTTTATCAACGGGCCCTAAAGGGGGACCCAATGGACAGACACGTAAGTGGTCCTCATTGTTTGGGTCAAGACCAAAGGTAAGTCCTCATCGCCTCTTGTTAAAAACTCCTCGAATGTGTCTTAGGGCAAGTTTGCTATCGTTGTTCCCGACCAAATCATTGATCAAAATATCGCTAGAATGGAAAACACTTTGATTGGTTATTTCTTTGGATCTAGACCTAACATAGAGATAGTTCATGGATTTGTAAAAAGAAAGTGGAACATGAAAGGTCAGGTAGATGTGGTAGTAATGAACAAAGGTTGTCTATCCTTTTCCTTTTCTTGTGATGAGGATAGAAGAAACATTCTATGTAGTGGGTCTTGGGCAATAGGCAAATACATCATGTACAGCCAGAAGTGGTACCCTAATGTAGCGAAAGGAAATAATTTTTTGGCCCAAGTCCCGGTGTGGGTCAAAATCCCTGGGCTCCCAATGGAATTCTGGGAGGAAGACATTTTTGTAGGAATTGCCAATACCTTTTGGGAGCTAATTGCCATTGATCAGATCACGACTTCTAGAAGAAGACTGATCTATGCAAGGATCTATGTTGGAGTAGGACCTGACACGAACTTGCCAGAGGAAATAGATATAGAATCAAAATTGGGGAAGTGGAAGCAAAACATTGCTTATGAAACAATCCCCTTCGCATGTTATCATTGTAAAAAAGTCAGACACTGGGCTAAAAAATGTCCATCTAAAGAGGATAAACCCCATACCCAAACTAAGGTTTGGAAAAAAGTGGACAAACCACTAAAAGTTCAGGATTCCAATGACCCTAATCAAGAGAAGCAGTCCTAGATAGTAAGGGTGGAGGAAGAAATCACTAGTGAAGTGGGTAATGAACCAAAGACTCAGATGTTGGAACAGGGTGTTGAACACAAAGAAAAAGACAACACTCAACAAGAGGATCAGAAAGAGGACAAGACAGAGGTAGAGAAAACAGAAAAACATCCCACAAATAATAAAGAGGAAGGAGATAACTTCAACCTTGTTTCAAAATCTCAAGATCAAGATAAAGAAATAGACTGGTTCCAAGAAGCCCAACCTGATACCATTTTGGGCCAAGGGCTATCGGAAATCTCATTAACCACCCCAGTAAAGGGAAAGCTGGCTAAGTCGGAGGAACAAGATCCAAAATGGGGAGATGAAGAGGACATAAAAAAGGCACTGGGGAAGAATGAATCAAAGCAGGGGGACGAAGAAGTCGCAGAGGATAAAAGAAAGAACAAGCAAAAGAAAAAGAGTAACAATAACCCAGTAAATAGTACACTGACTAGAAACACCAGAAGCAGGCTTGGTGATGTGGGAGCACAACACATTTCTCCAAGAAGACACTCAAATGCCAAAAAAAGAACATTGGAAACAAGCAGGAATTCAGTAGATGGTACCCAAAGAACCATCTTTGAGGCAGGTATTTCTAAAAATCCATGAAAATCATCTCCTGGAATATTAGGGGACTTAATAGTCCCCATAAACATGATTTAGTTAGAAATATGATTAGAGACAAAAACCCTGACATTTTTTTGATTCAAGAAACTAAGATGGTGAAAGATAAAGTTGAAAGTTTGAATATTTTCAAAAATGGAGGAGTTAGCGGAGGTAGTTTAGAAGGTGCCTCGGGAGGAATTGTTACATTCTGGAACAAAAACAATATAGAAGGAGAGGTGTTAATTCAGGACAACAACCTGGCTTGTATTAGATTTAAGCACATTAAGAATTGCACTACACGGGTCCTAACAAATGTTTATGCTCTTAGCACTAAGACTGGTCGTAGCGAGATGTGGAGATATCTCACTGGGCTAAGAAGAAGATTTGTTGAGGACAACTGGATAATTATGGGAGATTTAAAAACTCCCTGAAGGAAAATGAGAAAAAGGGAGGGAGTCATGCTAATTTGGATAGAAGATTGGACCTAATGGACTTTATAAACAATAATGCCATTCATGATCTGGAGTTGCAAGGAGTCAAATACACCTGGACTAATTGAAGAAGTGGTGAGAATTTGATTCAGGTCAGACTGGATAGAGCTCTACTTTCCTTAGACTGGTTTAATCTTCATGAATGTTATTTATCTTCTCACATAAGGGCAGGATCAAATCATTACCCTATAACCCTAACAACTGAAGTAAAAAATAGAAGGAGACATTTCCCTTACAAATTTGAAAAAATGTGGACTAGACACCCGGATCTGGAAAGTAAGATTAAGGACTGGTGGCAGGTCAGTATTGAAGGCAATGCCATGTATAAAGTGGTCAAAAAGTTGAAGAATGTTAAAGATAATGTCAAGAAGTGGAATGAGGACTACTTTGGGAACATCTTTACCTCAAAAGCATCGACCCTCTTAGAACTCAAGGAGATCCAGGATGAGATACAACACAATGGTTATACCTATATGTCTAGAAATACTGAAGATGCTATTCTGATGAGATATCATGAAATAATAGCTAAAGAGGAAATCTACTGGAAATAAAGATCGAGAAATGTCTGGTTAAAGGAGGGGGATAGGAACACTAAATACTTCCATATGTCCACAATTAGACATAAGGTTATAAATAGAATTGTCCAGATTAAAGTGAATGGCAGATGTGTTGAAGATGATGATTCCATGAGCAAGACTGCAATGGATTTTTTCTCTAATCTACTTGCTAGGGATCAAAATCTGAATAAACAGGCCCAAAGGGAACTTCTTGATAGTATACCTACCATTTTGGGGGAAGATCACAATGACCGTTTAACTGCCATCCCCTCCCATGATGAAATTCTGACAGCTATTAAGTCCTTTGAGGGCAACAAAGCCCCAGGTCCGGATGACTTTCCCATGTTCTTCTTCCAAATGTACTGGCATATTATTGGAGATGATGTTACAAGAGCTATGAAAGAGTTTTTTGGTGCTAGAATTTTTTTGAAAGAAGTTAATGGTACCTTTATAGCTCTTATACCCAAAAAGATGGGGGTTGATTCAATGGATCTTTTTAGACCTATAAGCTTATGCAACTCTCTCTACAAGATTATCTCTAAGGTCCTTACCTCTAGAATTCTAAACTTGCTTCCTTCCATTATTTCACCTCAGCAAAGTGGTTTTGTCCTGGGAAGGCAAATTTTGGACTCTATCATCTTTGTTCATGAAAACATCCATTCTCTGGCCTTTTCTAAAAATGAAGGTTTTCTTCTGAAGCTTGACCTTTCTAAAGCCTATGATAGAGTGGATTGGGATTCTATGATGGATGTTCTTTCAGCTTTTGGTTTTAATCTTAGGAGTGTTGGACTTATCAGACAACTTGTTTCTTCAGCCACTTTCTCTGTGCTAATGAATGGCTCCCCCTCTCCTTTCTTTAAAGCCTCAAGAGGTCTCAGGCAAGGGGACCCCCTATCTCCAGTGATCTTTATCATCATGGCGAAATGTTTGGGGAGATGTATTGGAAAGCTGGTTGAGAAAAGGGAGTTTTGTGGTCTGAAACCTTCTTTGGTAGATCAAATATGCTCTCATCAATAGTTTGTTGATGATTCTATAATAATGGGAAAAGCCACTGTGAAGGACACTATAAGACTAAAAAAAGCTTTGGATATCTATGGAGAGGCTACTGGTCAGCTTATAATCTGGTCTAAAAGCTTTATTTATTTTATCAACACCCTGGAGAGAAGGAGGATTAAAATTAACATTCTAGGTGGCCAAATTGGTAGCTTGCCTGCCTCCTATTTGGGGCTCCCTTTAGATCAGGATCCTCCGGATACCTTTTGGGGAGCCTTGGTGGATAAATTCCATAAAAAGCTGTCTGGATGGAAGGGAGCTCTACTTAGTCAAGCTGGTAAGGTTCAAATGCTAAAAACCACTCTCCAAAGTATCCCCCTCTATGCCATCAGTCTGTTTAGGATTCCTACTAAATATGCTGAGGCCATTGAAAAAATACAGAGATCCTTTTTATGGACAGGGGTTGAGGAGAAGAAGAGAATGAACTTAATTGCTTGGGAGAAGGTCTGTAAGCCTAGGAATAAAGGTGGTATGGGCCTTAGAAGAATAAGAGACATAAATGAATACCTAATGGCTAAGCAAATTTGGAGAGGATATAGAAATCAAGGAGAGTGGAAAAAAAAATGGGACAACAAATATAAAAGCCAATGTCCAAATCTTCAAAGTTTCCTCAAAGCGGAGATAATCCCAATTGGATCCAATATTTGGAAAAATATCTCTAGGACTAGAGACTTAATTATCAAAGGTACAAAATGGAAGTTGGGGAAAGGGAATCTTATTCAGTTCTAGGAGGATCCTTGGCTTATGGAGACCCCTTTAAATGAAAACCCTGAGTGGAATAGATATCAGAACCAATGCAAGGAAAGATTTGGAACCAAGGTGGAGGATTATTGGAAAGATGGATAGTGGAAAGACTTATCTCAAGTAGATCAGTCTTTGGGTAGTTTGAACAAAGTCATGAACTCAATGGTGAAGATTGAAGAAGAAGATCAGTTAATTTGGAAACTCACTGCTAGTGGTACTTTTACTGTGGCTTCTCTTTATCATCAATAGTACAACATGGAAAGTCCTTGCTGGGCTAAAGCATGGATGAAAGGCCTTACCCCCAAGATCAACATTTTCTTTTGGATAGCCCTCCAAGACAAAATTCTAACAACATATAATATAAGAAAAAGAGGTATTAGTAGACCAAGTTTTTGTACACTCTGTAAGCAAAATGAGGAGACAATAAATCATATGCTCTTCCATTGCCCCTTCTCAGCTGATGTTTGGGGAAGTTGTCTGGATCAATTCAATATCAGTTGGAGCTTCCCCAACTCGATTCAGGAGGCTTTCAAGTCATGGCATCATCCTTCAAAAAATAGAACTACTACCTTGCTATGGAGAATTGCTTTACCACACATGTGCTAGGGTATATGGAAAGAGAGAAATGACAGGATTTTCAGAGAAAAGTACACTAAGGCTAACATTGTGTTTGAAAAAATAAGAAGAAGCATAGTGGAAAATATGAATATTATAGGTGGTATTGATAATCCTAATACTAAGGAGGATCAATTTGTCTATAAAAAATGGAGATTAAAAGCTCAAGAGAGTATTTAGAGTAACCCTAGAGAGGGAGTGATATGGACCAGCCCACCTAGGGGATGGATGAAAATCAATTTTGATGGGGCCTCTAAGGGAAACCCGGGGGTTGCAGGATGTGGAGTGGTCCTAAGGGATGAATGGGGAATATGTAAAATCATAAAATGTATTCCTATAGGAAAATAGACCAACCATGTTGCCGAAGCCATGGCGGCTTATCATGGGATCATCCTTGCCAAAGAAGCCAAATGCACTAAAGTTTGGTGTGAAGGAGACTCCTTAAACATTATCAATTGTTTAAATACGAAATTCTTGCCATCATGGTCGATTAGTAATGCTATTAAAGCAACAAGGAAAATCAACGAAGAGTTTGAAATGTGTGTCTTTACACATGTTTTTAGGGAGGCCAACTCATGTGCTGATTGGGCAGCCAACCTGGCTTGCCAATCAGAAAACATCATCACTAATTATGGTGAAAAGGAGATTGCAAGTGAAATGAAATCCTTACTCAATTAGGACCGAAGCTACACAAGGCAATGTGGTACTTTCAATCATTATTTCTAATGACTTTTCTGCCTTTTTCGATGTAGGGCTTGTTTGAAGATAATGAGCTATTAAATAGGTGTCATATCATGATTATTTGGCACAGATTATGGGCACTCTTACATAATAACCATAGAAACCAGAGGAAAAGTTATCAAAATGAGAGAAGGCATTGCAAGGAAGGTGCTAGAAAAATGGGAGGAAACAAGAAGAGATTTGAACCTACCTCATGCGCTGAATGGAGAAAGAACAAAGAAGTATGGAGTATCCTTCAACAGGGGGGGCTCAATGTTTTCATGGAATGACTGAATGGGAAGGACCCCACAATTACCAACCACTTCATTAAGAACTGGAAAAATGGAAAAGTTCTGATGGGATCACATATGATGAATGTAGACGAAGATGTTATCATTGAGGCCATGGGGATGACTACCAAGGGTATGAAATTTTACAGGGACAGAGGGATATCAGATAAGGCTGCAGACAAGTTTCCTGTTATGGATGGTGAGAGAAGAAAGATGATCAAAATTGACAACTCCTACCACTCCCCGAAGAGAATTTGCAGGCCATGGAGGTTTGTCTTATTTGCCTCTATTGAATATATTACCTTAGACGGTAGGTTTACCAGGGCTTATGGGCATCATTTCATCCTTCTTAACCATTTACGTCATGGTGAAAGGGTTAGCCTCCCCTATTACCTGGCCTGTTCAATGGATCATACTATAAAGGAGATCCAAAAGGACCCTAAAGGCGATCATGCCCTCCACCAGCGGCTCATGGTCCTGGTTTACAAAATGCTAAAGGGGAAGTGCATTGAAAAGCCTATTAAAGGCAAAAATGCCAGAGATGAGACTATTGAAAGTAAGGATAGTGGTTTCAACTTTGATTTTGAGACCGAGGGAGAGTCGGAAGAAACTAGCAAAAAAGGGAGGATTAGGGCTAAGAAGAGGAGGATTATTGTGGAATCTGAAATGTCGGACTCTGACACTGACTCCCTTGAGGAAAAACCTATTAAAAAGAGGAAAGGGAAAGCCTCTGGAAAGAAGGCTTAGAAAAAGAACACTAAAAAGGGTAGCAATTCTGATCTCAATTATGTTCTGGTTGAGTTTGAGGAGGAGGATGATGATAATAAGAGGATTGATAGTCAGGACAAAGAAGGGGATGGTAACCCGGTTAAGGATAATTTGGAAACTGTGGAGACCGTGAATACCACTGGACTGCATAACGAGGAAAAAGAGGGTCAAAGTGATAGTGGTGACAAAGATACCATTAAGGTCTTCTGTGAGACCATCACTACTCTAGTGAAGGATATTAATTGCTTGAAAATAGATACATAGGCCATAGCAAAAATTACAGTTGGTGACAAACCCTTGGCGGAGCATGTTAAAGAGTTAGTGACCATTCTCCATAATGCACAAGCTATTGAATGCATGGTTGGAAAAATCTTAGCCATGGAGAAAAAGGTCAATGAGATGGGTGATAGAAAGGATATGGACAACAAACTGAAAGATTTTGGCAGCAGAATTGACAAGCTAGAGCACAATGTCAAGCAGATTGTTGATCAAAATTTCCAAATTCTTAAATCTTCGGTGGACAACATGAACATCTTCATCAACAGGTACGAGAACAATGTAGAGAAGGAAGGTGATAAAGAGCAGGTGAACAAGAAGGGTCATGAAAGGAGGACCAGAGCCAACACAAAGAATAATGTCGACATCGAAGGTCGTGAGCTGGAGGATATGAAGACCTCAACAAACAACATGAAACAAATGGTCGTTCACGCTGAGGAGATCCTGAATATTATTTAGTTCCAGTTGCTGTCCTTGGTTCTGTCTCTTTGCTATCTTTTGCTTTCCTATTGCTGTTTGATTCCGATTTTTATGTAATTAGGTTATGATGTTTTTTAGTTGGGCCCATCCGGTGGGTTCATTTTGGCTTTTTGAAGTGATCAGGCACTTTTTTATGCTTTTCTGCTCTCCTGGCTTGTAAAAGGTTTGGGTACCTTTCAAATACCTATTTTTACTTAATCAAAACAATCATTATCATATGCTACTTGATGCAATTGTTGATTAAAAATACATCCTTTAGTAATCACATTTACCATAAATATTGGATCAATAAGCACCCCTCGTGAGAGTTTGTCTTTGATCTTCGCAGTAATATATAATGGGCCATCAAGTGCAAAAATAGTTTCACTAGGATCAAATACAATGCATAAGTCTTTTGTAGGTTCAAGTTTGTCAATCAGGTTTACAAAATTATTAGATTCTCTACCAAGGTCATTAGAAGGAAAAGTAGTTGTCTCAGATTTAACATTATTATTCGAATGAGAAGGCAACAAATTGATGAAAATTTAGAGGTTTTGGTTAGGAGGAGCTACAGATTTATTCCCTTTGTCATTCACACCAACTATGAATATAGTATTGTTATCAATAAATTCTTGGATCTTATTCCTCAACCAGTAACATTTTTCAATATCATGACCTAGTTGACGAAGATATTGACACAAATCTTTAGGATCATGAGAGGTTGGTAATGGTTTAGAATGGTCAATTAGATTGATGGGAGGAAGTTGTAACATATTAGAATTCATCAACCTCAACATTATACTATGTAAAGACTCAGAAAGAGGAGTTAATTCTTTTCTAAAGTATTTGGATAATGGAGCCAAACCTGGTATTGTGGTTGCCACTTGAGTGTTGATGTTGTCATTTATCTTGACAAAGTCTTTGTTTTGTTTGAACTTCATAAATTATTGTTGAACACTCACATTCTTATCAATCAAAGCCATTGAAGAGGATGATTAAAATTGACTCACTTGAATTTGATAATTATTAAGCATTGTACATAATTATGTAAAAGAAATAAACCTAGAAAATAGAAGCTTATCTCTAATATTATTTTGTAAATTAGCAATAAAAATTCTTTGAACATCATGATCAAGCACAAGATAAGCAATTTATAAATGCAAATATTTATATCTACCAATTAAATTAGTCACTTTTTCTTTAACTCCTTGCTTACAATGAACCAAATTAGTCAAAGTAATCTTAGGACCAATGTTATTTATAAATTTTTGAATGGAAGCATTAGCCAATTATTGAAAGAAAGTAATAGAGTAAGGAGACAAATAAAAATATCATTGCAAGGCTTTATCTCTAAATGTTAGAGCAAATTTTTTTGCCACGAACACGAGAGAAATCACTACACAAGGTTTGAAATATCTTCACATGTATCAAGGGTCACTTTTTCTATTGTATAACTCCAATTGGGGAATTTCCATATGCTTAGGAGGAACTACATAGACAATATCATTAGATAGTGGACTCACTACATCAAATGTGGGAACATTGAACTTGGATTGAGTTATGGAAGCCAATTGGTGTTGTAAGGATGTAACAATTTAAGCTAGGTTATTGCTAGTTGCTTTAGTGGATGGATTGAAATTGGACATATTGGATTGTGATGGAGAAGTAACATTTTTGTAGCTAGGTGGAGCTTGAGAATAAGTAGGGGGAACATTATGGTATGTTGGTATGGGAG
Source organism: Cryptomeria japonica (assembly GCF_030272615.1). NCBI lineage: Eukaryota > Viridiplantae > Streptophyta > Pinopsida > Cupressales > Cupressaceae > Cryptomeria > Cryptomeria japonica. The sequence continues at coordinate 291,802,316 of NC_081414.1, read as the reverse complement.
ATGGTTGTGAAATAAATGGAATACTTGTGGAAGGAGGTATGTAAGAATATTGATTAATAGGATTGCCCCCATGACTAACATGTGTAGGATTAACATTTTGTGTGGAAGTAGTCATGATAGAAGAGATGAATGTAGGCACACTAGGAAATAATACATGCATAAGAATGTAATGATTAACTTGGCTAGTAGGTTGAGAGTAACCAAGAACTTTGACACAACTTTTGATTGACACAATATTAGTATCAATGATATGAGCAAGGCCAGACAAAAAATCCACACCTATCTTATCACTTTGAACCATTATTTTCAATCCTTCAATCAAGGGGTTTGAGGAAAATCAACTTTAAGAAGTGGATCAAGAAGGACACACCTAATGAGGATTTTTTCTTACACAAATGTGAAAATCTCATGGAACTTCAAAAGCAAACAATGACTAGCCTATAATTTTCTATGGATGCCACTATTATTATGGATCCAATCATGTCCATGTGCCTTCCTAAATAATATTGTAGTGGTACTAGCTAATTTTTAGAAGGTGATAATTATCTACAATTCACAAATGATGAGGGAATTCACCCCCTCATGGAGAAACAAGACAAGGTTTTTTTGACTTTATGGACCATGATAAAATGGTTGTTCATCTTTACAAGTGCACTATCTCTCAATTCATGAGTCACATCTCCAAGCCAAGCTTGGGAGTTTTGAGAAAGAGAAAAGGATAAAAATAAAATTTTAATAAAATTTCATATCAAAGGATGAGATTTGTTTGATAATTTCACTCAATAGATAATGTATGCTCATCTTAAGTAAGAGGAAGGGTGCTACTAAACAAACTTTAAGCCTCGATCTTCTTACAAAGGATGAGTAATTTTGTTAAGTTTCTAGAATCTTTATACTACCTATGAGCTTACTTTTCTCCTTTGCCATCCTTTTATTCAATCTAAACAACTTTTTGAATTGCCTTAGTCCTCCTCACTTCCTCTGAGTTGATTCTTTGATCTTTGTACTCCTCCTTCATGATATTGAAGCTTTCATGTTGTAAGGAAGTTAAGTAGCGGAACAACTTCCTACACTAACCTTAAGAGGAGGGTAATGCAATTTTTTTATAGATTGTTACAACAGTTAGAGAAACTTAATATAAATAAACAAAATATCATGCATACCATAAAAAAGAAACACAATGATTTACGTGGGGAAAACCCTTTAGGGAGAAAAACCCCACACTCCAAAAATAGCTCAATATATTATTCAATAATCAATAATAAATTACAATATACTTGTTGAGAAATCTCTTCACAAGAGTACCACTAATCAGAGACTTAGAGGTAACTCAATAGACATAAGACTCTTACACACAAAATCTATCTCATGCACCTCATATATAGGAGATACAATACAACAAACCACAAAACGGTATTACAAAACCATGAGATAAAACCACCCAATAAAGTAGAGCCGACCTTATCTCCATTGTAGATGCCCTATTATGTGTCAAAAAACACATCAACACGTGTTCCTCCCTTTTACGACTCATTTATGTGTCTGGTGCAATTTATATTTCCTATTTTAGTAGTCCAAACTTCCAGAGGCCATAACTTGTGAACTGTGTGTTCGATTGATGAACTGTTTGAAGCGTTAGAAAGCTCGCGAAGTGCTCTTTCACCTCGTAAATTGCTATGCCATTTATGCCCACTTTTTAGGGAATTTAAGAGCCTCTAAAGTCCTCAAAATTAATTTTAAACCTTTCATTGCACCCTCCAAAAATGAAAACTTTAATATCTTCAAACTAGCTATGATCTTGCGAAGATAATTTACCGACATGCTCATCTAGCCAACCAAAACCTTCGGGGAGAATTTGAACCATTTCATGCTCAAACGAAAAATTACTATAAATAGTAACCTCATGTAAATGCAAGGTTGAGACGCCATTTTACCAACATTCTCCCACTTGTTGAACACCTTGCAAGAGTAAAGGGAGTATCAACACAATAATTTAATTGCTAGGGGCCATGAGGCCCATAGACTCTGAACACCATTTGAACTTCTTTGTGCTCACATCCTTAGTTAAAGAATCTGCAACATTCATCAAAGTCTCTACCTTAAATAACTTCACCCTACCATATTCAACCATATCTCTGACAAAATGATACTGAACATCAATGTGTTTGGTCCAAGCATGAAATGCCGAGTTCTTAGCTAGGTAGATCAGACTCTGACTGTCATAATAAATTGTCACTGCACCTTGTTTTATTCCAATATTTGAAAATAGTCTTTTAATCCAAATGGCTTCTTTACAAGAACAAGTAGATGCCATATACTTTGCTTCTATAGTGGACAAAGCAACCACTGTTGGCATATGCACACTCCAATGAGACATTGTAGGTGATTGAAGGTTTTGTCATTGATGGCAACCTTGCAATCATATGGCTTCGGCAAAGCATTATACTGGCAAAGCATTACATTGACAAGTTAGTGCACCGGCATCAGCAGATCACACTCTACATCGGCACTCAGGACACCGACACCAGCACTGGCACAAAGAAAGGGAGTACACCGACACAGAGGCTGACAGGATTTTGTAATATTATATTTTGTTTATTATTGTAAAAACTTTTTAAGCTGACTTGGCATGTTGTAAAATGACTCTTATATATAAAAGAGATCATTGTAGACATTTTGTAAGAAAGGAAGCAAGTGAAGAAAGTAATGTATGCGAAATATTAAGGCAGACCTATTATGTGAAATATAGGTTGAAGGGTTTATGTAAGAAGTAGAGCAGCAACCGGTATTGGATCAGGCATTATAGATGCTATTGTAAAGTAGTACAAGATATTGGATTTGTATAATCCACATTGTAAGTTAGTGAGACTTTCCATTAAGCAGTGAGCTCTAGGCAGTTGGCCTTCCTGCATGTGCAGGCCCCTATTGTAAGTAATATTCTCTTATTGGCCAGTGAGTTAATATTGTGGGTCACAAATCCCATTGAGGTTTTTTCCACACCGGGTTTCCTTGTTATATCCTTGTGTTATGGTGTGCTTTTCATGTGGATGTTCTTAATTCTATTTATTACATTATTTCTTGCATACCGGTACACTGTTATAATATGTTGTGCATGTATTAAGTTAAGAAATTCTAATAACCGGTTAGATACTGATTCACCCCCCCCCTCTCAGTATCTGTAGGATTCCTAACAACCACAACCTATCGCTTGCTCATCCAACTAATTGCACCACCGAATAAAGTAAACACATAAGCACTGGTGGATCTTCTGCTATCAACATCACCTACCCAGTTTGAATCCACATAACCATGAATATCAAGGGAAATCATGTCTCCAACCAAATTACCATGATAACACAAAGAATACTCTGAGGTACCCTTCAAATATCTAAAGACTCTTTTGACTGCATCCCAATGAACTCTACCAAAATTAAACATATATCTACAAAGAACTCCCACTGCTTGGGCAATGTTTGGTCTAGTACAGACCATAACATACATCAAACTTCCAACTGCACTCTCGTAAGACACTCTGTTCATGTCTTCCATCTCTGATGGAGATGTAGGACAATCTAAAACAAATAATTTCATTCCAATTGTGAAGGGAACACGTAATGGTCTACAATCCTGCATGTTGAACCTCTATTATACAACATTCACATACTTACTCTAGCCTAGTCATAGCTTTTTATTCACTCTATCTCTTCTAATTTCTATCCCAATAATGTGTTTCACTTCACCAAGAACTTTCATTTCAAATTTAGAAGCAAGCTAAGACTTTAGTTTTGAAATCACACCTTTCCCTTTACCAATGAATAACATATCACCAACATATAATGCAATGTACAAGAAATGACCATTATCAGATTTATAATAAACATAGTGATCTGATTTAGAACGCTCAAATCCCAAACTCAACACATATTTATCAAATTTTTGGTACCAAATCCTAGGACCATGTTGGAGGCCATAAAAAAATTTCTTCAATTTACAAACCAAATTACTTTTACCTTTCACCACATAGTGCTCTGGCTGTGTCATATAGATATCCTCCTCCAAATCACCATGAAGGAAAGCGGTTTTCACATCTATTTGCTCAACCTCTAAATCATAAGAAACATCAATAGAAATACAAAATCTAATGTATGTCATTTTTTCAACAAGATAAAATATCTCACCATAATCAACACACTCAACCCAAGAGTAGCCTTTTGCAACCAACCTTGCTTTATACTTCGCAATGCTTCCATCTGAACCAATATTTTTCTTGAACACCCATTTGCAACCAACAAGCTTCTGTCCTTTAGGCAATGGTACAAGATCCCATGTATCATTATTTTTCAAATCTACCATTTCTTCTTCCAAAGCAATCTTCCAGGATTCTACATCATTCATACCTAATGCCTCTTCTACAGATCTAGGTTCATCCACATTCGTATTTAAAGAAAAAAGAAATCTCCAATCATCAGATGAATACTTTTTAGTTGGTTGTCTATGTCTTGTATACCTTCAAACAAGTTGAGTTGGAAGTTCTTCCTCCTCTTCTAAAGATTCAGAGCTAGATGAGCTCTCCTCAACTTCTTGCCTATCAAGTGGTCTTGATTCAACTCTTTCAGGCATATAAGGGAATTAAATCACATCTTCCTATTTAATCTGTTTTGGTTGTAATTGTAATAGAAGGAGACTTAATTTCTCTAAAAATAACACTTCTACTATGAATTACCTTTTGTGCAACAAGGTCCCAAAGCTTGTATCCTTTCACACTATAATTATAACCAACGAAGATACATTTCACAGCCTTGTTCTCCAACTTTGTTTACTTCTCCCTTAGCACATTTGTATATGTTTTGCAACCTAAAACTCTAAGATGTCTTAATGAAGTCTCGTGACCCAACCTTGCTTCCATAAGCATTTTATCAATAACAACTAATGTAGGAGACCTGATAATTAGGTAGCAAGTAGTGGCAACAATTTCACCCTAAAAATTTCATTCTAGACTAGCATCACTCAAAATCATTAGAGAAAAATTTATCGCCATTATCAGTCCTCAATCATTTAATATTATTTCCACTCTACAGCTTTAAATTATTTAAAACAACTAAAAACTTCAGATTTACTCTTTAGAAAGTATACTCATGTCCTAATAAAATCATCAGTAAATGAATCATAATATGTGAATTTTCCAATCGAAGGAACATCTATAGGACCAAACACATTAGAATGAATAAGATCCAAAACACCAGAAGATTTATGAGAACTCAAGTAAAACTGAATGCGGTTTTATTTTCCATAAATATAATGCTCACAGAAATCAAAGTCAAGATTACAATCATTCAAACCTTTAACAAGTTTTTTATTTTTCAAGGTTCTCAAACCCTTTTCTCTAATGTGGCCAAGTATCTAGTGCCATAACATAGTCTTCTTTGTAGGTAAATTTTCTTTAGAAGAAAGAGAACCCTTTGGTACCCAAAATTCATGTCCATCTGTTGAAGGTGAAACCATCAAATATTTTGACAAAGTATCCACAGATTTACTTTTTACAAAAATTCTATTACACTCAACAATGTATGCCTTTAGCTTATACAAAGTGTCAAACCTAACACCTCTAGAAATCACCATAACACCCTTAATTATCTTACATCCTGCATCTAGAAAAGACTACCTGCACACCCACATCTATCAGTTTGCTTATAGATAATAAATTTATTTTAATTCAGGGATATGCAACACATTGCTAATCTTTTTTATTCTACCATCAGGAAACCTGATCCTAACTTTACCTCAACCAACAATGTCTAAATGTGAGTCATCACCCAAGTACACTTTGCCTCTATTAATTTATTCATATTTAGAAAACCAATCTTTATTGGAAGTCATATGAAAAGATGCACTTGAGTCAATTAACCATGCATCATTACCTACATGAGTAGCCAAAGCTGCAATGAATGTATCACTATCTTCCTTCTCAGATGCATAATCATAATTGAACTTCTTCTTTTCTTCTTCTTCTTTTCTTCTTTGTAGTCCTTATGGATGTGACCTGAATTACCAAAATTCTAGCAAATGACTTTGGACTTTCTAGGATATTTTGATCTCCCTTTGGATTTGGACTTATTATGGTTCTCATTCTTCTTGCCTTTTTCCTTAGGTCTTCCATGAACAGTTAGGGCTTCCTTTGAACTGATGGATACCTTCCTCCACATCTCTTCACCAAGAAGGGCACCCACCACATTGCTAGACTTCAAAATAACATAAGTACTACCAATAGCCATAAAAAGAGAATCCCATGAATTAGGCAAACAACAAAGCAAGATCTGACATTTCTCCTCTTCATCCATCTTAACACCAACATATTCCAATTGAGCCACCAACATATTAAATGCTTCCAGGTGGTCTGTAATCTATCCACCCTCTTCCATTCTCAAGGAATACAATTTTTTCCTCAAGAAAATCTTATTCAATAAAGATTTTTCTTGATACATTTCACCAAGCTTAGTCCATAGCTTCTGTGCAGAGTTTTCTTCATGGACATTGATCAAAATAGAGTCTTCTAAGCACAACCTAATTAGACCCTTGGATTTATAGTCCATAACATCATATTGAGCAGTCACAATAATATCTAAGGGTCTTGAAACATTTGGATCAACAACATACCATAGATCTCGATCTATTAGATTATCTTGCATCTTCAACTTCCACATCTCAAAATTACTACCATTAAATCTCTCCACCTCTATTCTTCCTAACGAACTTGCCATCTAAAAATTCATGCAACAAGATCAAAAAGTATCTTCTACACAAGCTCCCACTCAAATCTAGATTAGTTCAAAAAACCCAACAACCCACAACTAAAACCAAAGGCGATCAGGCTCTAATACCACTTGTAACGAAGTTAAGTAGTGGAACAACTTCCTATACTAACCTTGAGAGGAGGGTAATGCAAAAAATTTAATAGATTGTTACAAAATTTACAAAAACTTAAACAAAAATTAATAAAATATCATGCATACCACAACACAACAACACAATGATTTACATGAGGAAAACCCTTTTGGGAGAAAAACCCCACACTCCAAAAGTAGCTCAATATATTATTCAGCAATCAATAATAGATTACAATATACTTGTTGAGAAATCTCTTCATAGGAGTACCACTAATAAAATACTCAAAGGTAACTCAATATCTATAAGACTTTTACACACAACCTCTATCTCACACGCGTCATATATAGGAGATACACTACAAGAAACTGTCAAACAGTATTACAAAACCATGAGCTAAAACCACCCAATAAAGTAGAGGCAATCTTATCTCCATTGTAGATGCCCTATGATGTGTCAAAACACACATCAACACACATTCCTCTTTTTTACATCTTATTTATGTGTTCGATGCAATTTATATTTCTTATTTCAAGAGTCCAAACCTTCAAAGGCCATATGTGTGAATCGTGTGTCCGATTGACAAACTATTTGAAGCGCTGAAAAGATCGCGAAGTACTCTATCACCTCATAAACTAATATGTCATTTATGCCTAATTTTCAAGGCATTTTAGAGCCTCTAAAGTCCTCAAAATTAATTTTAAACTATTCATTGCACCCCCCTCCAAAAACAAAAAACTTTAATATCTTCAAAACTAGCTATGATCTTGTGACGAAAATTTGTCGGCATGCTAATCTAGCCAACCAGAACCTTTGGGGATAATTTCACACCATTTCATGCTCAAATGAAAACTTACTATAAATAGTAACCTCATGTAAATGTAAGACTGAGACACCATTTTCTCAACACATGTTTGTTATTGTGTCGGTTGTAAAATTGGGATTTCACTAATTAAGATAATTAAACCACTAATCTTACTAAGGGACCAAAACATTAAAAGAAGGGGGTAAATTAAATAGATATAGCCACAATTTATTTAGAAAAACGGTTGAAACAATAATTAAATTTACCAATTTTGTGTCTCCCTGTTTTGAGTTAAAATTTGGATTTAGATTGTGAAATTAGGGAAATAATAATAATGAGTTTCAATAGATATCAAAAAAAGCCACAGTCAACGATTTGAGCAAGAGAATAAGATTAGAAGTTGTTCTTGAAAGTTCAAGACCAATTGTCAGGACTAGGATGGTAGGTCGCCTTGGTCTTGTAACTCTGAGATGGGTAAGTGGGATATTTTTTAGAACATGGAGACACACTAGATCCACTATCAAAAGCTTAGGAAGAATTCTTAGGATCGGAATGGTAGGTTGCCCTGGTCCTTCAATTTTCAGTTCTTCAAAATCTGAACTTGTTTGTCATCATCAACTTTTGTTAAGTTCTGATACTAAATGTAAAGAACTGAAGCCAATAGCTAACAAGATGAGAGGGCGGGGGGTGAATAATACAAACTTAATCTCCCATAAAATCAATAGATTCAACCTTGGTAACTTATACTTCAGCAATATAACCAAAAACTACTAAACATGCTAACTCATAAACACATAATCATCATAACACATATAACACCTGATTTAACGTGGAAACCCAAATAGGGAAAAACCATTGTGGGATTTTGGACCCACTAAGAAATATACTCTTCTAGAGTATGCTCGGTTAAATGCAAATCCTGTTAAAGATTACAAAGACATTGCTAGATGTGACTCGGTTAAGGGATTTCCCTCAGATTTGTTAGGATCTTCACTTTGTTAGAAGTGACCTTGTCAAAGGATTTCAAACACTCATTTAGAATGTTACCTTGCTATTTACAAATAAGATTGTTAAGTCCACTCGGTTAAGAGATTTTCTGTCACTTACAAAATAAACGACATAAATGAATATATCTGCAACTTCACATCTAAAATGCTAAAGCAAATTCTTATTTGCTCAAAACAATCTTGTCATAGGACTTATCTTGTCCCTCTACTGGGATCCTTGCTTTGTTATTCAAACAAGTCTTCAAGCTTCTATGCTCGGTAATGACTATGTAGCATCCCTATGCTTACACTTGCCCACATACATTGTTCATCAACAATTTCTTATTTATAAACAATTTGCTAACCGCTGAATCTCCTTGATCACATTTCCCATGATCAATCTTAGCCATCAGATCTTCAATCTTGACTAGGTTCAATGCATCTTTCGATCTGAAAATGTTTTACCTTGCCTAGGGACTTGCATTCATTTCTTGGAACTTGCACATGGTTATTGCGGTTCAATCTGCGCTGTAGATCTTCCTGCTAATCTTCTATTGCCATAGATCCTTAACAAACTTCTTGCACGACATATCAATCATTTATACATCTCCAGCTAATCATTGCCCTCCATTAAATAATGCTTTTATCCATCCAATGTGAGCTGTCATAACTCGGTTGCAACTCGATAAATACTAAACTTTACTCGGTAGACATTCCCCCTTCATTAACCGATATCGATAACCTTAGGGTTTATCGACTAGGTTCTTTGCTCGGTGACATAGTATAGTATTAACCTTACAATCAACAACATATGTAGGATATCAAAACAATCTAAACATCATGATCTCATCATTGTCTAACTCGGTAATAGTTGACCATTGAATAACTTATTTCTCCCCTTTCTTATCACATTCTTTTTGTGTCTTTTACCGACCACTTAATAATCATCAAATAAATCTTCTTAGGATATGGCAACATCATACTGAATCAGAAAATCAATTTCTTGACATCAATGATAAAATAATGTTATAAAGATAGTTATCATCCTTTTTCAGTTATATTAAATAATCTTCAACAACCTTCTCAATATCCTTAATGAATATCAACAATCTTTCTATTGAAAATGCCAACAATCTCCCCCTTTGGCATTGATGGAAAAACCAACTTTTAAATGGTAATACCAACAAGATATTCAAATTGATTTAGATTCAGATTGCTGTTAGACTTCTCCTGTTATCCTTGAGCTGTTAAAATCTTTTGAAGTCTTCTCCCTTTTGGATTCTTCTCCCCCTGTCATTAGTCTTCTGTTATCTTCTTCATTTAGGATTTTACCATTTAGTCTTCTCCCCCTTTGACAACAATGCCAAAAAGTAAAAGAACTAAATCATGCTTTCTTCCTTGATGAAGTGATTTGCCTTGCTGTGTATCATCTCAGTCTCGGTCAGAGCAACTTGTCTCTATTTACTATTTCCTGCACACCTTTAGAAAACCTTCTAAAGTGCGTAAATCAACATCAATCCACACATAATATTCTGTAGATTCATCAAATTGATGCTTTCACCGAACTCTGTCAGTGAGTAGAAGATAGGGGTAGGACCCCTAACTTGCTTTTGAGATACTCAAAAGTGTCCCTTGGCGGTGGCTTTGTGAAAATGTCTACTAATTGCTCCTTTGAACTGATATATTCCAACACAACTTTCTTCTCTTGAACTTCTTCTTTGAGATAATGATACTTTATAGATATATGCTTTGTCTTAGAGTGCATTACCAGATTCTTTGAAATGTTAATGTCACTAGTATTATCACAGAATATAGTTACTGGCTCGGTAACTTTCTCATTTATACCTTCCAACAGTTGCTTGATCCATGCTATATTGGTACAATTCAATGCCGCAGCAACATATTCAACTTCTGCTGTTGACTGTGAGATACATCCTTGCTTCTTACTAAGCCAACTCACTAGTCTTTCTCCCAAAAAGAAAGCTCCACCACTTGTGCTTTTCCTGTCATCTATGTTGCCTGCCCAATCAGCATCAGTATAAACTTTTAAATCAAAATCATTTCTCTTTTCATATACTAAGCCATAATCTTCAGTGCCTCTCAGGTATCTAAAAATTCTCTTGATTGCTGTCATATGGGTTTCCTTGGGATCTGCAGAAAATCTTGCAACAATACCTACTGCATGTGCTATATCTAGTCTACAATGCACAACATATTGCAACTTCTCAATCATAGATCGGTAAAGTGTCTCATCAACAGATGCAGATTCATCATTCTTTGATAGTTTACAGTTAGTAGTCATAGGAGTACTTATTGGTTTAGAATCCTCCATTCCAAATTTCTTCAAGATTTCTTTTATGTACTTGGATTGAGTAATGAAAATCTCATCTTTCATTTGCAGTATCTGTAAACCTATAAAATACTTTATCTCACCAATTAATGACATCTCAAATTCTTTGCACATTTCATTTCCAAAGTTCTTGCATAAGGAGTCATTACCACAAAAAATAATATCATCAACAAATATGGCTGAGATCAGTATACCATTGTTCTCATCATTCTTCATGTACATATTGCTATTTTCACTTGTCCTTATAAAACCAATCTTGATCAAGTAAGAGTGCAGTCTCTCATACCATGCTCTAGGTGCTTGTTTTAGACCATATAAAGCTTTGTTTAGTTTACATACCTGATCTTTACTCTTGTCTTCAACAAATCCTTCAGGTTGTTCAATGTAAACTTCTTCTTCTAGTATACCATTCAAAAATGCAGATTTAACATCCATTTGATATACCTTGAAATTTTTGAAAGAAGCATATACCAACAATGTTCTTACTCCCTCAAGTCTAGCCATAGGTGCAAAGGTCTCACCATAATCTATTCCTTCTTCTTGAGCATAACCTTTGCAAACTAGTCTTGCTTTGTTCCGAATGACTTCGCCTTTTTCATTCAGTTTGTTTCTGAAAATCCACTTTGTACCGATTACATTTTTGTCCTTCGGTCTTGGGATCAGTGTCCATGTGTCATTCTTCTTGATTTGATCAATCTCTTCTGTCATAACATTTACCCAATCTTCACTGTTAAATGCCTCTTTTACTATTCTCGGTTCGAATTCAGATATCAGACATGTTTTCTGTCTCAGTTTGTTCCTTGTCATCACTGGATCATCCTTATCTCCTATAATTTGACTTGATGCATGATGTCTTCTGACATATTTGGTTAATATAGGCTCGGTAGGCTCTGTATGATCTTCTTCATCACTTGATAACTGAACATTCTCTTCATTTTCTTCACCAGCTTTCTCGGTAGGACTTCTTGGTTGAACATAAACAAATTCTTCATAATCTTCTAGTTCTTTGGAATTTCCTTCATCATTTCTTTCTGCAAATTCATCAATTTTCACATTTGCACTTTCCACTATTTTGTTAGATGATTTGATCAGACATTTAAATGCTTTACTTATAGAAGAATAACCAAGAAATGTTCCTTCTTCACTTTTCTAATCAAACTTTCCATTTCTGTCATCTTTGTGAACATAGCATCTACTTCCAAAGATTTTAAAATAACTTACATTAGGTTTCTTGTCATACCAGATCTCATATGGTGTCTTCATAGTTCCTTTCTTCAGTTGAACTCGGTTCAGGGTGTAAACTGCAGTGCTGATTGCTTCTCTCCAAAATGTTTGAGGTGCCCTCTTTTCTATCATCAGGGTTCTGGCACAATCTACAATTGATCTGTTTCTTCTCTCGGCTATCCCATTTTGATGAGGTGTTCTCGGTGCAGATACTTGTCTTTTTCATAGTCCTCTAGAATGTAAGCCTCTCTGATCTTGGACAACATTCCCTTCCAAGTTGCTATGGGCCTAAATGAACTTCCACCATGTTAAGGCAGCTCCTCTCAACCTGGATTTAGCCACCTTCACTTTCTGGGCCTCTGTCACACCATCACACTCAAAATGGTTCTCAAGCCCCTCAATCCACTCCATGACCACTTCTGGGTCCATTTTACCACTGAATAGTGGGACTCCTTCTAGTGTTCTCCCACTCATAGCCTTCAAGGCTTTCAAAAAGGGTTCATTCTCTATCACAGGGTTTGGTATAGGGGTCCCATCCTCTATAGCTAATAGCTTACCCTTACCTTCTGTTCCCTCTATCTTATTGCTGGCTTCATCTGCCTTCACTTCTACTTCACCCAACTTTTGCTCTAAAAGGTCTAGCTTCACTCTGAGTAACCTATTTTCTTCTTCCTGGTCTTCCACTTTCTTTGCTAATTCTGCATTTGTCACCATGGTTTCCAAATTGCTACTTCTTCCCAAGTGTAACTAGGCTCTGATACCACTATGATAGGGATGATAGTGCTAGGTGGTTGTTAAGAGGCTAGTATGTTTGCTAAGTGATAGATCCTTACTATTTTTGAGGTGTAGTCCCCAAGGATAGAGTGAAAATATCTCAAAGGCAGTCTAACAACTCACCTTGCTCCACCTCCCTATGTCAAACTCTTCTTAGCTACTCAAAGGCTCCAACTCCCTAGTTGTTGACATCCTTTCAAGTGCTCCAAAACCAACTTATGAAGCCAAACTCACCAAATAGGTTGAATTCATGTTAGGTTAACCTGTTTCAACTTGATTTGTTGGATTTCATGCCTTGCAACCTTCACTTGCATACCCGATTTGACAAAAAGTTGGTTTTAGGCCTAAAATGGGCTACTAGGCATTAGCCCTCCATTTGGAGTTTTGTGCTCACCCTGCTCAAGCGTTGAACTTCCAGAATAAAATCTTCACATATATGGATACCCTTTTGGGAATAATTGAATATTTTCAAAGTCTCAAGGTCTCTCAGGCCTTCTCCATGACTGTCCCAAAAATGGGTGAAAAAGGAGGGTTTGGTAGGGTTTTGATGGTGAAAACCAAGATTCAAACTAGAGACCTCCAATATGGAACAAGAAACCTTAGTGTCATCATACTACTGACTAATTAGGCCACAATAAAGAATATTTACACTTCAAAGCGTGGAGAACAAGATTTTACAAAAGTTGCTTATGAGGAGAATGCAACAATTTACAACTTTTCCATTATTGCCTCTTTCAAACACATCATTTGCAAACAAAAACCAATTACATTCAACATTTAAACATGTCTATCATTTAGAAACAAAGGAGAGTCATGTTAGCCCTGCATACAAGCATTAGGCAATTACAAATAATGGTTTATTTCACTGCCAATGCTAACTGTCACTGCACTTTTGCCCTTCTTTATCTTTTTGTTCACTGTGACCTGCACTTTCACTGTTAAATCTCTTTACAAAAAGTCTATTTTGTGCTCCTTAATAGGGCTCTATCTTTAATGGTTTATTTTCCTTCTTACCTATCATTTCGAAGGAGAAGATTACATATATAACTTCAAAAGAAAATGTAAAACTCAGTCCTAGTTGACTGTGACAGCCAACTGACATTACAACCTTGCCTCAAAGATCATTGATTGATCTTGGAAACTTCAAACCCATAGATAACACCAAAATCACTCCTTGTTCTTGTTTGCAAGCAATTAGAAGGAGGTACAACAACCTTACAAGATCCAATGTATGATGGAGAGTAGGCTAATGAAAGGAAATTGACTCTAAAACAGTGACTCACTGTCTTTTACATTATTTTCACAAACTAAACATGAAAACATTCTCCTTATGGATTAGAAAGCCTCTTTGACTTGGCATACAAACTTAATCATCAAGGCAAGTCTGTTCAACTATTAAATGCACTTGCTATAGAAGAGCAAAGCATCAAATTTCTTCAAGACCCTAGCCAAATGGCACACTTGCTTAGGGCTCCATGGCCACAAAACTCCTTACACCTGCATTATTGAAGACAAAACATGTAATTACATAGTTTAAAATTTGACCAACTGGTTCTTGGGAAGCCATGAACATTTTAGGACTCCAAGAAGCCAAGTTGGTCGAGCATCCTTGCCAATTCCTAGACAAGGCAGTGAAACTGTCAAATCAAACTAATTTTCCTACAGACTCAAAACTTGATAAAATTAGATGCCACCAAAAGGAAAATATTAAGAAAACATAATAGAATCTGAAAATTCAAGAACAGTATGGCCAAGTACAGCTGGTGTACGGACTGCTGTTCACATGGAGCTAAAAACTAGAGAAAAACCAAGTAAAACTAGTGTAAGTTTGCAAAATGCTTCATAAATTCGAATGATCAACCCTTACAATAGTTAAAACAAGAGATTAAATACCTCTCCAAGTTGGTTAGCCTCCTGTATGGATAGGTACATGTCCAAGGGCACTTAAATTTGACATTTTGATGCCTAAATGACAACTTTTGGTGCCTAGAAAATGCAAGATTGACCTCCAAGACTAACCATCACCTAAAAACACTTCTCACACCTAAAACCCAAGCATAAAACATGTCTAAAACCTTTTCAAAACAAAAACCACAAAAAAAACTCATTTTTCCATCATTTTGCCAGACAACACCAAACTGGCAACTTTGAGCAAAAAGATGAAAACAAGAAACCAAAACCACACAATGAGTTCAAAACTCATCCAAACAACCTAGAACAACTTCAAAAACATCCTAGACAACTTTCCAACTTAAAACTAACAAAAATCAAACCTGTGATGAAAATGAAGCTGAGAATGAAGCTAGGTGCTCCTGCACCAGTTCCTCCTGCTCCTTTAATTTGATTGATAGTCTCCTTTAACCTTGTACTGTATTGGGTTATGTTCTCACCTTCATTCATTCTCATGGATTAAAGTTGTCCTCTTAGACTATCTACTTTTTCTCTTTGAACATGTTCATCACCGCCATACACAGATATGAGCTTAGTCCACATCGCTTTTGCATCATTATAGCCTTCTAGATCATTAAACTCTGAGTCGGTCAATGCTGATGTTATTTCAATCATAGCTTGAATGTGTTCTTGCTTTGCTTTTATCTCTTCCAAGGTCATCGGGTTGGTGGTTGGTGGTATATAATTATTCTCCAAATAATATTTTGCATATTCTCCAATTCCTGATAAATGCAGCTTCATCCTTTTCTGCCATGTGGAGAAAGTTGACTTGTTCAACTTTGGTGCATCCCTTTTATAAATCTTTGGATCTTTGCCTCAAGTACCTTTAAACTTTTCTTCTGGAGTCCAAAGCTCTGATACCAATTGCTAAGTTCTGATACTAAATGTAAAGAACAGATGCCAATAGCTAACAAGATGAGAGGGGGGGGGGGTGAATCATAAAAACTTAATCTCCCATAAAATCAACAGATTCAACCTCGGTAACTTATACTTCAGCAATATAACCAAAAACTGCTAAACATGCTAACTCATAAACACATAATCATCATAACACATATAACACCAGATTTAACATGGAAACCCAAATAGGGAAAAACCACTGTGGGATTTCGGACCCACTAAGAAATATACTCTTCTAGAGTATGCTCGGTTAAAAGCAAATCCTGTTAAAGATTACAAACACATTGCTAGATGTAACCTGGTTAAGGGATTTCCCTCAAATCTGTTAGGATCTTCACTTTGTTAGAAGTGACCTTGTCAAAGGATTTCCAACACTCATTTAGAATGTTACCTTGCTAGAGGGTTTACAAATAAGACTGTTAAGTCCACTCGGTTAAGATATTTTTTGTCACTTACAAAATAAACAACAGTAATGAATATATCTATAACTTCACATCTAAAATGCTAAAGCAGATTCTTATTTGCTCAAAACAATCTTGTCATAGGACTTATCTTGTCCCTCTGCTGGGCTCCTTGCTCTGTTATTCAAACAGGTCTTCAAGCTTCTGTGCTTGGTAATCACTATGTAGCATCCCTGTGCTTACACTTGCCCGCATACATTGTTCATCAACAATTTCTTATTTATAAACAATTTGCTAACCGCTGAATCTCCTTGATCACATTTCGCATGATCAATCTTAGCCATCAGATCTTCAATCTTGGCTAGGTTCAATGCATCTTTCTATCTGAAAATGTTTTACCTTGCCTAGGGACTTGCATTCCTTTCTTGGAACTTGCACAAGGTTATTGCGGTTCAATCTGCGTTGTAGATCTTCCTGCCGATCTTCTATTGCCATAGATCCTTAACAAACTTCTTGCACGACATATCAATCATTTATACATCTCTAGCTAATCATTGCCCTTCGTTAAATAATGCTTTTATCCATCCAATGCAATCTGTCATAACTCGGTTGCAACTCGGTAAATACTAAACTTTACTCGGTAGACATTCCGCCTTCATTAACCGATATCGATAACCTTAGGGTTTATCGACTAGGTTCTTTGCTCAGTGACATAGTATAGTATTAACCTTACAATCAACAACATATGTAGGATATCAAAACAATCTAAACATCATGATCTCATCATTGTCTAACTCGGTAATAGTTTCCCATTGAATAACTTATTTCTCCCCTTTCTTATCACATTCTTTCTGTGTCTTTTACTGACCACTTAATAATCATCAAATCAATCTTCTTAGGATATGACAACATCATATTGAATCAGAAAATCAATTTCTTGACATCAATGACAAAATAATGTTATAAAGATAGTTATCATCC
Organism: Cryptomeria japonica; assembly: GCF_030272615.1. Lineage (NCBI taxonomy): Eukaryota > Viridiplantae > Streptophyta > Pinopsida > Cupressales > Cupressaceae > Cryptomeria > Cryptomeria japonica. Next base: position 291,785,063 of record NC_081414.1, on the reverse strand, counting down.
TTTTTCAGTTATATCAAATAATCTTCAACAACCTTCTCAATATCCTTAATGGATATGAACAATCTTTCTATTGAAAATGCCAACAACTTTTTCAGAATCTCTTATTACAACTCCTAAGCCAATTCATTGCATACAAAGAGAGAGAAAAAAGGGTTGTGGGTAGGGGATTGCCTTGGGTCAAACCCTGGTTAAGGAATTAACCTTGAAATTGTAATGGAAAAAACAAGATACTTTTCTTTTGAGGCAAAGGCTAGATCTGAAACTGAATTCTTGTATTTGAAATGTATACCTTGATGAAGCTTGCTTGAATCCTCATATAAGGGTTTTAGGATGTCATGTAGAATGTCTTTATTTAGAATTGGTCATGGATGACATCTTGAATGCTTGAACTTAATTGAACTTCTTCTTTAATTATCGATGAATGTTTGATTAATTTCTCACTAGAATTAAATTTGTTAGATTTTAATTTAACTTAGATTAGATGGCTTAGGTTACAAATGAGAGGGGTAGACCTACTTTTATACCTAATTATCTGAAAACTATTTGAATTTTTGAAGTAGGTCAACACATGATCTAAATTCCCACTCACTTGATGTGACTTTTATGAGGACCAAAATTTGGGTCCTAATTGAGAGGACCAAGGCATTGTGACACCTTGGTCCTAAGAATTAGGACTCAAATTTGGAGTAGAGACAAGAGAAAAGGTGAAAAAGCAGATTTGTGAGGGGTGTGAGAAGAATCAAGGTAGACATTAGGCATCAAAAGACAAAGCCAAAGTGAGGTCTAGGTGAGGATGAAATTATATGTAGATACGATTTACAAAACTATTAATCATTACAAAACTATTAGTAATAATTATATACTTTTTTCTTTTTTTAGATAAGCTTCTACCATGGGCCTGGTAGATCCCTTCTATTAATCATTACAAAACTATTAGTCTATCCATCGGGCAAGGGTAATAATCCCTTCCGTCATTACATTCATCCTCTCGAACTGAGAGGTAGAGAATAGATCTTCTTAAATGCCCACATAATTAGAAAAGGGTGTCATATCGAAGTTGGCAAGATCATCCCAATATAGGTTCATCTCCTCCTCCACTTTTATCTTCTTCCCAACAAATTCAACATTGAGTACTCTGGCTATGAATCCTTTTTTTGGATTAGCCTTTATCTTTGTAATTGTCATGAGGATTTTCATTTTTATATTTTCCCTTACCTGTTTATGTAAAAATCTTGTTGTCTTATAATCCAGCCCCATAGCCTTTGTGACAGTAACAAAAAAATATTCCAACAACTCTCCATCATGGCTATGATTTCTTGGTTTTGAAGTTGGCCCAAAGATGTTCTTTATCTTGGGAAGAAGGTAATCCTCTTTAATTAGAAAAAAGTCTCCTTTACTGGGTGTCCCTGTCCTCCTTAATGCAGTTATAGACAACCCTTAAGTGTTTACACCCAACAGTATTCCTTGTGGAAATTCTTGAAATCAATATCCCCTGATCTATATAAGAGCCATTATCAACCTTTATAAAAAATAAATTTCTTGATCCCCAAGGTTTCAAATCTCAACATGATCTTGTAAAACTTGTCTTAATTTAGATAACGAGAGATTCTTTCCAAGAATACACTCATTCAACATACTCTATTTAGATTGTGTAATCTGGTTGAAGAGGGTCGGTGTTGAACATTAGCTCCAATCTTGTCCAAATATCATTCACATACGTTAATTTTGAACATCCAGGTGACCATTTCATTTAGTTTGAAATGACAAGCCTAGTGAAATGATCTAATTAAATAATCCCTGATAGTAAATTCTATATTTGAATGACCACCAAAGAGGGCATCACGAAACCTATATGAAAAGAAATTGTTGAACACCTAAAGACTGAGAGAACGAGAGTGAATCAGCTTAGAACTTCAAAACTAATTATTAATAAATGAAATTAACTTACTTAGCAATAACACATTAATCATCAACACACAAGCATCAACCATCAACACATGAACACCAGATTTACGTGGAAAATCCAAATGGGGAAAACTCATAGTGATAATCTAACTCATAATATGAATAACAATGTTTACAATGTTTTAGGCTTACTGCCAAGGCCCACCAACACCTGAAGGACTTATAGATCTAAGGCGCACAATCTTAGACAAGATACAAAGAGAACTTACTCAATTAAAGATCAATTCTTCAGGACTAGATACAAATCAGTATTGAAGGACTCGCTGTATGTTAGCAACGTACGAAATAGATGAATTAAATTTGAGAAGGATTCTCCGGAACATGAAATTATCCTTGAATAAATGGATCAAGAGACCAACATCACGGCAAACGACTCTAATAATCTTCACTCTCATAGCACATTGTCTTTCAAAATATATCACCTTCAAATCTCTTGTCAAAATGACTCACACAACTAAAAACTCAAATCTACTTGCATATCATTCATATACACTTCTCATAGAATTCACTTTCCATCACAACACAATTCATCCATCCACACATCTTAAATATGAGACGCAACATTGAAAACCTAATTAAGGGTCAACCAAAAATAGAATAAGCAATATTACACAAAATAAGTCACACAGACCTAAAATATTCAAATCGGTCCACTCTAGGAGAAAGAGGGAACCAAAACATATTGCAATACATCCTTCCATGGTTGATCTAATGATCTGCACATGCTAACACATTCTCCAAAGCCATTACCAAACATAACATGTAGAAATAACAACCAGTTGGCCACATAACCTTTTCCAATGCAAAATACTCTATGCGGATCTCCACATGCCATGGTGAGATCCAAAACAACATCTTGACACAACTTACAACACATATCTAGACCAAAATAATATGATCCACTAAATTGCAACACAATCGACAACATATCCAAAGGGCACTGAAAACTTTCTGGATCATTCTGAATATAAGATGACACAACCAACACCATAAACAATAATTGCAACACAAAACCCATATCCATCTAGATAATTAGGTTTGACATCAATGATAACTATACAAGATCATGCTTCCAACAATAATGTGATTGCTACACCACATATCTAGTCTTCTTGTAGGTGAATACAATAATCCAAGATTGTTACCTCATCTAGAAGGGTACAAATAAGGCAGATCTTATCCCACTCCCATCTGCTTTTGAGTCTTGGGTTTCGAATTGTCAATCTCAAGTATACTTTTTAGGTCTAGCCAAGGATCAAGATCATTTGATACTATTTATCTTCTTTCAGCCATAATTCTAATGTTTCCTATGCAATTCACTACTTTATTTGATTCCAATATATATGAGAAATGCTATAATCCTTGATTTCATTAAGAGAATTTTTTATAATTTATACCTCTTACACGAGTTTTCAGTTAGAGGAGCATGGTTTATTAATACTATTCATCATGATTTGTGAATCACCCTTAATATCCACTGAATGAATTCTTTCTTGATGCATAATTTTAAGCCCCTAGCCATAACAACCAATTATGCTTAATTATTTGTTGTTACACCAATCAAGCCATATAACAACCAAATATATTTACCTTCACAATAACGTATGATACATCCAGTCCTCGTTGGCCTAGGATTTCCTTTTCCCACACCGTCAAAGTTTAACCTGTATCTACGTCCTCCTAGCTTGATCCATTTTGCCACCTCCCTTAGGCATGGCTTACTAGAAATTTTAATCAAAGGAAGCATTAGCGAGCACCATACCATTTGGATTTTTTCTTCTCCCATGCTGAAATATATTCCACCTTTCTATTATAACTCTTGACATTGGATACTTCACCAATTCCTTCCATAATTTTTCTTATAATTTGTTCAACAAACAAAGCTTTATCATAAAAAAATCTTCTAATTCTTTCCTTCCAAATGTGCCATACCGTCATTGATGGGGTGATAAGCCATATATTTCCCCATAAATATTTACGACCGGTGATGGGCCAACCCATCAAAAAACTTGTGAGATTATGCTTGAAGCAACCAATATTAAAGAGACCAATAGATAGCACAATGACAAGAGAGATAAAATAGGACAAGAATAAACTGTATTCTTATCAAAATGCAAAAGAGATCAACTGGACCATCAAAAATTACATACAATGTAGATCAGCTTGCTTATAAAGGCAAGGCTAAGACACAAGAGAGCACAAATGATGACATGTGGCTCAATGAGATGCAAGGGTAGGTAGGAGAAATAGTAAAATATTCCACATGAGGTGGATCACCCACCGAAGGTCGGATTATCACTCCACAATAAGTGGATATGATAAAGTAACAACAAGATCACACCATAAAAGGTGGAAATTCTCCTACATACACACTCCCAATGTATGCACATCTCCCTAAGTGTCTCAAATGCAAACTACAAGGTTATGCATGTACCTAAGTAAACTTAAGTAAAGTGTAATTATATCCAAGATGAATAAATAATTACACCAACACCCCCCTTAAGTGCAACTTAGGGGAATGCATTTAAGTCTACAGTGCAACTAAGAAATGCAAGATGGGTCCTGACCACAAGGCCATCTTAGGTACCCATGTACAAATGCAAATGAAATCTCCCATAAAGCAGGGAAAGAGAGAAAAACCCAATGGGAAAAAACCCTCCCCCAAAAGAGAGATGAAAACTATACAAAGAACTCTCAAAGAAGTATGAGAAGGACAAAACCCCATGTGAGGAAAAAGTCCCCCCCATATGAGAGAAGAAGAGAGATGAAGTAGCCCCCCTCAATGTAGAATCTAAACCAATGGTAGAAGCTCGAAACTGAATGAAGAAACTGTTCCATGATCATCAAACAACGTTCCTCCCCTTGGGAAGAAACAAAACCAAATGTGTATTCATGAAGTCTCCCCAATCATGAAGGGAAGATGTAGGAAAAAAACTCATGATGTATGAAGTCTCTGAAAACTTCTCAAGTGTCCCCATGTTGATGTTGAAATTTACCCCCTCCAAAGGTGGTGTACTTATCCACATTGATGAAAAAGGCACCCCAAGATCTAGTGGAGATGAATGTAGAACATGATCCAAAGACTCACATGTCTCCTCTAAAGATAAAGAGACCTCCTCCAAATGTTGTACATAAGTATCCACAATCATGTCAACCTCAAAAGAATGATCATGTAGAGAATGAATAAGAGGGTCAAAGTGTTCCCTCGCAACAATCGAAGAAGGATCATCTTCATCAAAGAGAAGATGAATATCATCAATGATGTCTCCTGAATTTGTAATGTAGGTGTAATGTCTTAAAACTGCAACCCTAGCAATTTTAAACCATATTAAGGTCCTCACACATGTGAAATTGAATCCCCTAGCCCGATCAAAGACCGAAGACTACTCAACCCCCCAAAACTGCTTCTCCCTTTCCCTCTACACCACCCTGTCTGCACTCTTCCCTGGAGAAAAGGGCAAGACAGGGGCATGGCGCCCCTGTCCTTCCTAGGACAGGGTCGTGGCACCTTTGTCCCTGCCCAATTTTGGGGAGGACCTTTCTTGAGTTTGCATAGAAGGTTATGCAGTGAGTGGGAAAACTTCCCCAATGTCGACTTATGATGAAAATCAATTTCATTAACCTTAAATTGACAAGTATAAAAGTTTTATTTGCCCTCTCATTTGAGGGAAGAAAAAAAGGGGAATAAGTTTCATAAGGTGAGAATTGGCGATCAAGTGTTCAAGAGCATTCAAGCATTCAAGCATCCCTTTCAAGCATTGAGCATCTCAAGTCTCCCTTCAAGGCCAGGTGTTGCATTCAAGTCAAGGATTCAACCATTGAAGAGGAGATTCATTTCAACATTCAACTTCATACAAGAATTTCTATCAACATTTCTATCACAACCTCCCTTGAGGTTGTAGGTATGCAACTGTACTTTTAGATTTGGACTCCATTTGCAGAGGTGGAAAAACCGTTTTCGTTTCGTAGATTTTTTGAAGGGCCGTGTACACTTTCGTCATGGTCTGGGAAACTTTTCTTCAAATTCGCAAGGAATCTTTTTCTTGACATATTACTGCTAGATCCGGGTGCAGAAATTCATCCCATGTTTCGATCTCAAGTTATATGCAGTTCTTTGTCACTTTTGCACTTAGTCTCTATACATAATTCAATCAATTCCTTTCCATTCCGAGTAGAAGAGGGGATTGACTTATCATTCTCATTTCATTCAAAATTCTATCTTCTTCTTTGGAGGTTGAATCTAGTGAATTCCCCCCCCCTCTTCCAATGTAATGCGTGAAAAGTGTTTGAAGGAAAATCCGTAGTGAAACTCTCATCGCTCCATGGAGGGAAGGGTAGATTTCCTCTTGATCTCTCATTCACACATTTTTCACCCACCAATACATTTTTGTGAGCCCGACGTCTTGCATGCTTTGCTTTGAGCAAAATTGCATATTTTTCATTTGCAAGTTTAAATTTTATGCAAACTTAGTGGTTAAATCATTTAAAACCCTAATTTTTAAAATTAAAATTGAACTTGTGATTTGTAAAAATTTCTTGTGGTTATCTTAGATCTGAAAATTGTTTTGTTTGTCAAATTGAATTTCCTCATTGTCTTGTTCAATTTGTAAATCAAATTTACAAAATTAAGCAGTTACTTGTTAAAACCCTAATTTTCAAAAATCATCTTGAACTTGTACAAAAATTGGATTTCCATTTAGTTTTCAGATTTGTGATTGTTCTCAGACTTGTTTTCATTCCTACAATTCAATTTTTCAATTTCCCAAAATTCAAATTTCAAAATTAAGTGGTTTGGTCATAAAACCCTAATTGTCAAATTTAATTAGATTTTGTGCAAATTTCAATTAGTTTCATTCAAATTTAGATTTCTAAACATTTTCCAAGGTGTCCCTATCCATTAGGTTTGACCTTTTTCAAATTTGCAATTCAATTCCTTTTTTTTTTTCAAAACCCTAATAGGGTCCTATTTCCACATTTTGAACCTTAATTTCGGCCATCTAGAAATCATAAAATTCACCAATTTTTTGGGGTTAGCTTTGAAATCATCGTAACATTCATCCCTGAAAATTTCAAAAAAGGTTGGTCGGACCATGAGCATTCTGGCCACGGTCCTCAACTTTTTTCTCGAAATTTCGGGAGACTATTATGACTGTATTTAATAGCCTGAATCCATAAGATTGGTTGATTTTGTTGATTTTTGATCCCACTAGAATCGAAAATACCTCCAAAATTCAACATTTCAAATTTCAAGATTTTTTTTAAAATTAAGGGGTTAATTATAGTCTGCCCTGATTTTAATTTTTTTGTTAATTTTAAAATTAAGTGGTATCCCCTTGGCCCTAATTTAAAAATTCCACTTGTGTCTTTTTCTTTCTCCAACAAAGTTCAAATTGTGTAATCATTATTTTCTTAAATTTTGCATTACTCAATTTCGTAAGCTTTGTTCCTATACTTCAAAATTAAAATTTCCCTCTAGTGTATGATTTTTACCACTATTAGTCCTACCTATACTATCCCTGTTAGATGAAGCATTAGAATTAAGGCCTCCCAAGGTTTAATTACCGAGGAGATGGAGCCTAATTTGGGTGATTTCTTTAATGAGGATCATGCTAATTCTTCCAGTCCTAATCATGTGCCTATTTACCCCATTGATGAATGCCATGATGAAGAATAACTTTAACTAGGGTCTCTATAGATCAACTTTCCAAATTGGACAATCAATTTGATAACTTTCAACAATGGGTCCCAAGAATACCCTAATAGTGAATCTCTTCCATTAATGGAAGGCCTTAAGCGCATGATTAAAAGTGATAAGAATGGAATTGATATATTGCGTGGCATTGCACATATTGTTGATTCTAATGTCATGCCTATCAAGGGTTGTTCTGAAACCCTAGGTTATTCACAACCTTCAACACAAGTCAATCCTTCTATACCTTTGAATACTCTTATGACTAGTATTCCTACTTTTACCTCCAACATCATGGCTACTTCAACTCAAAATGTCATCCCTATAACAATTAGTCATGGGGGAAATCCCTCTTCTTCATTAAATCCTCCATCTTTACCTATGTCTTCAATAAATGTTCCTATTATCCCTCAACCAATCAATGTGACACAAGGGGGAAATTCCTTCAACAACATTGTTCCTCCTTTAAGTGTCCCTTTTCCTACCCAATCATCACCTATGCCTACTTATCATAATGTCCCACCACCTTATTCTTAGTCCATGCCTTCTTTCAATAACATCACACCACCTTCTCAATCAACTACGTCTAACATCAATTCTTCTACTGAAGCAACAATTAACAATCTTGCTTAAACCGTGTATTCCTTACAACAACAAATTGCTTCTATGAGTCAATCCAAGTTTAGTGTGCCCACCTTTGATGTTGCAAGCCCACTTTCTCTTGATATTGTTAAAGTCATGCCACCTTAACATGTTGAGGTCTCTCAATTAGAACTCTATAATGGAAAAGGTGATCCTCTTACGCATGTTGAGACATTCCAAACTTTGCTTATGATCAAAGATTGCTTGCAAAATTGTTTACAAGAACATTAAGAGATAAGGCTTTACAATGGTATTTCTATTTGCCTTCTTATTCTATCACTTGTTTTCAACAACTAGCAAATGCTTTCATCCAACAATTTCAAAACAACATTGGTCCTAACATCACTTTGACTATTTTAATGCACTGTAAACAAGGTGTTAAAGAAAAAGTGACTAATTTCATGGATAGATATAAGCATTTGTGTGCTCAAATTTATTTTCCTGTACCAGATAATGATATTTAAATAATTTTGTCCAAGGGGTTGAGCTTAACTAGTTAAAACACTGGGTTCTCACTGTGGAGACCCAAGTTCAATTCCCAATAGGGACATCTAAAGTGTAATTCTAAGCTGTGACTCTTGGCCTTCCATAGGATGGGGAAGGTCTTGGGTCAATCTAATCAAACATAATAATAATAATAATAATAATAATAATAATAATTCAAAATATTGCGGCTACAACCTATTACCTATAAAAAAAAATGACATTTAAATAATTTTCATTTTTAATTTGTAAACAAATATTAGGGAAAAGCTTCTTTTGTCTAAGTTTACTTCCTTTCCGTAGTTGTGCGCAATACTCTACAATTGTCAACTGGCTGTGAGTCAAATGGAGCAATCCACTTCTATGGCTCCAAGTGATAAGGGGGAGAGTGTTCAACAATTGTTTGCGAAGTTCAAACCAACAAAAAGCTTCATCAAGTTCAATGATACAATCAACAACAACAATGTGAATGCTACAATAGGTGTGCCTCCTATTTCTAAATTTTTCCAAAGAGAAAGACAATTTACTCCTTTGAGTGAATCTTTACATAGTATTATTTCTCAGTTGTTGCAAATAAATGTTATCAAACTTCCTCCTATAAAACAAGTCGATCCTTCTAAACTTGCATCCTCTTATTTTGATAACAATTCATTTTATCAATTTCATCGTCAGCCTGGTCATGATACTAAGAAATGTTTCACATTGAAAAATAAGATTCAAGATTTGATTGATAATAATACTATATCTATGGCAGGTGTGAATGAGAAAGGGAATAAATCAGTAGCTCCTCCTAATCAAAAGATTAAGATTTTCACTGATCCCTTGCCTTCTCATACCTCTAACGTGATTGAGATTATGCCTACTTTTTTTCTCTTATGAGGAATACACCTCTATGGCTCCGAACTTGGTAAATATGGTAGAAAAACAAGATACACCTAAAGATCCTTGTATTATATTTGACCCTAGTGAGACCATTAGAGCACCTGATGGCCCTTTATACATAGTTGTAAAGGTTAAGGGTATACCTTTCCATGGTGCCCTTATTGATCCCTCTTGCATGGTTAATGTCATCATTGAGGAGTATCTTTTCACTTTACGATTGCATAAACCAATATATGATGCTTCTAATGTGGTTGTGAAGTTATTGAATGGATTCTCTTGTCCTACCTTTGGATCTATCACCCTTCCTATTAAAGTTCATACTAAATCCATGGATGTTGACTTTGTTATCAATACCCTCTTTCAAGCAATTCTGTGTGAAGTTGGGCTATCCTTGGCTATCTTCCATGAAGGCTATTGCTTCTCCAATCCACAAGTGTCTAAAACTTCCTCATAATAGAGAAATCATAACCGTGAAACATAGCTTATTTCGTCCATCTGAAAGACGCCCTAGTGTTCCTATTGATTTCTTTTGGCCTAAACATTTTCAATCTATTCCATCAATGAACGATGCTCTTTTTCAATCTTATCAAAAATGGAAGAAGGATATGATATTATCCTTAAGTCAACCTAGATCCCCAATACTTCACATTCCTATCATTCTTGAAGATGAATTCCCCCCCCCAATGGATATAACTAATCTTATTCGTAATGAATATCCTCAACCTATTCCTATGGATGTGTCTATGCCTTCTCGTAAAGAAATAAACAATATTCCTCCTAGGCTTAGACCTGTACCTCCTCCTCATGATGGACCCAGTCTCCTTCCTACACCTAATATGCCTCCTTTGTATTGCGCAGTTCTACCTCCTTCCTCTTATAAAGAGAAGAGGTCTTTTTCTCCCCCCATCCAACCTAAAAGACCTCAACCTAAACCTTCAACTATCAGAGACGAGAATATTCCTCTTTCACCAAATGATCCTCCTTCTTCCCATCCTTCCACTAGGACTCGACAAAATAGTTGTGCGAGAGATCACCGATGAAGATATCATGTTCGAGTTCATGAAGTTGTCCCTCAAAATACTCAATCTACTAAGACTCCAATAGCTGACATGATTCCCTTTTCTCCTAAGTAAGATGTTCAACCTACATCTCCAAATCATAAGTTGCACAAAACATGTGATGGCTTTACTCCTATTCGTGCTATTGCTCCCCTTTCTCTAAACTTTGATGAAGAAATGGGTGAAAATATTTTTCATGATGGCAATACAACCCCTAATGCTTCTAATAGTGATTATGAATATGTTGATGTTGACAAGCATTTATCAACTAAATTTTCAAAATCCCTAATCCTAGCTCCTAGAATCGAACAAAGTGACTTACAACATGAGCATAGTCCTTGTTTGGATCTTGTGATAGCTCTATCTATTGTGCTCGATATCTCTCCTTTGGCATGTTGCTCACCTTCCCAAAATAGTGATCAACAAGATCGAGATGTGGATGTCATGCTAGATTAGCAATATTAGCACCGTAGATTTTCTCCCCCTTTCCTCTCTTCCTCTTTTGTGGCTATTCTTTTATGTGTATCCTTGTTCTTCTGTTATCCCCTTAATATCTACTTGAGGATGACAAAAACCATTGATATCTCTTTTGGTCTCTTTCATGTTGAATCAACAAACTCTTATCTTCCCTTTCTTCCAAGGAAGTTTCCTTTCTTTGGGGAATGACGATTATTATATGCACATACATATATGATATACATGAGTTATCATACAACATACTAACTTCGAGGAAAGTGAAACTACCTTGTGTTTTGTGTTCATTATACTTGGGGTTTATTCCTTGATGGGGGGCTAAATCCTTGTGATAACGTGCTCCCTCTCTTCTCTCTTTCTTGGGTGTATCCTACCTTAAAGCAATCGCTCCCGATAAGGCGCACACGATCACTTTAATGTGGGGGCATATAGTCCACTCATACTTTCCTTCTTGATACTTAGAGTTACTTAGTGTACTTTTCTTCGCTTTGTAATCTTTGGTATCTCTACTTTCATGACTCATAGTGAGGGGAACTTTGCTACTTGCAGTCATGCTTTTCCCTTTCTCGATCTTCCCTTTTACTTTGTCAATCAAAGTCATAAGATCCTAAGTCCACTGGGGGCTTGACGTATCTTGCCTCCTTGACATAGTAAAAGTATTTCAATCTTGTTTCCTTGCACTTTATCGACAGTATTGGCATACGCTCATACTCTCGCTAAAGTGGGAGCTAAATGTAGTGTCATAAAATTGCGACCCTAGCAATTTTTGACCACATTAAGGTCCTCACTCATGCAAAATTGAATCCCCTAGCCTAATCAGAGACCGAAGACTGCTCAACCCTCAAAAAATGCTTCTCCCTTGCTCTTCGCACCACCCTATCTGCACTCTACCCTGGAGAAAAGGGCAGGACAGGGGCGTCCCTATCCTATTTTGGGGCAGGACCTTTCCTGACTTTGTATAGAAGGTTGTGCAGTGAGCAGGAAAATTTCCCCGATGTCGACTTGTGACAAAATCAGTTTCATTAACCCTAAATTAACAAGTATAAAAGTTGCAATTGCCCTCTCATTTGAGGGAAGAAAAAAAGGGGAATAAGTTCCACAAGGTGAGAATTGGCGATCAAGCGTTCAAGAGCATTCAAGAATTAAAGCATCCCTTTCAAGCATTGAGCATCTCAAGTCTCCCTTCAAGGCTAGGTGTTGCATTCAAGTCAAGGATTCAACCACTGAAGAGGAGATTCATTTCAATATTCAACTTCATACAAGCATTTCTATCAACATTTCTATCACAACCTCCCTTGAGGTTGTAGGTGCACAGTTGTACTTTCGGATTTGGACTCTATTTGCAGAGGCAGAAAAACCCTTTTCGTTTTGCATATTTTTTAGAGGACCGTGTACACTTTTGTCACAGTTCGGGTAACTTTTCCTCAAATTCACGGGGTGGCTTCATCTTGACATATTACTGCCAGATCCAGGTGCATTCTCATTTTATTCAGAATTCTATCTTCTTCTTTGGAGGTTGGATCTAGTGAATTCCCCCCCCCCCCCCCCAACCCATTTTTCAATGTAATGCATTAAAAGTGTTTGAAGGGAAATTCGTAGTGAAACTCTCATCTCTCCTTAGAGGGAAAGGGTAGCTTTCCTCTTGATCTCTCATTCACACATTTTTCACCCACCAATACATATTGGTGACCATTACAGTAGGATTCCACAAACAAACTTGCAATGTCTACCAAGTAGTCATCCCAATGAACTGAAGCTGGAAGACAAGGAATATCCCGCTGCACTGAATCAAAAGAAGGCAAAATTGTCACATTATCTGCATCATCAGGTGCAATAGGCAATGTGATATCAAGAGGAGGAGATGCAATGCAAGGTTCAAGAATGGGGTCACATGTGAGAATCCCCAAGTTCAAGTACCCAAAGTTCTCCTCAAAATCCGTATCATCACAAGAAGTGTGATCAACATATGTAAAATCATCCTCATCAATAGGAACAAAATATGAAAAGGAATATAACCGTGATGCATGATCCACAACCCTAGTCGCAATGATAGCTCTACTCTCCAAGTCTCTAATGATAACTGACTCAGGTGTGAACTCCATAATTTTTTTGGTTGCCCCATGTGTGATTTGATAGATGGAAAGAAGATTGTTTGCCAAATGGGGTACACACAACACATCATTGAAGGAGTTATCCTAGATTCCAATAGATACTTTCCCAATCACATCCATGTATGTATGATTGCCAATAAAAATATATGGCATGGCGCAAGGCTCAAATGAAGAGAATATAGACTGCGAAGATGCCATATGATGAGAAGCCCCCGAATCTAGAAGCCATCTCCTTGAATCATGACTTGTAGTAGCACAAAGAGATTGTCCTTTTCTTGTCCCAAAAGAGTGATTCTTCCCACTTGTTGTTGCCAGAAATGCTCATCCTTTCCCCTTTGATTGTGAGGAAGTGGAAGGTGATGAATCCTCCTTGTAGGCATTAGGCAAATCAATGTTTTTCTTTTTGAGGATATGGAGGAGCTCATAAATCTTCTTAGAATGGAAACAACACTCCTCATGACAAACCTTTTTACAATAGGCACAAGTATGTCTATCCTTCTTTGGTGAAATGTCCTTCTTGGAAGAGGATGAATCTCCTTGTTGTGGAGAAGGTGGTGCTTTGTCCTTAGGCTTTGATTGCCCTTTCTTCTTGTTTGAGTTGTCCTTTCCTTGATTTCCTTTGTTCCCTTGAGTTTCCACATATGCTTGAGACTTAGAAGTCTTAAGAATGCCTATGCTTATCAACTTAGTTTATTCCCTCATCAACATGTCAATGAAAGCATCAAATGTAGGCATTGTGTAGCTTGAACCCATTGTTATCCTATGGGTTTGGAAACTAGAAACAAATGTTGCATATTCTTGTGGAAGCTTGCCCATCAAATTGAAGATCAATTGAGTATCCTTTTTATCAATGCCACAATCCTTGAGTTGTGCCCTCAAATATTTTGCCTTAGTGACATAATCTTGTATTTTATCAAAGTTCTTTGGATCTAACATGGTGAGATCACTATCAATTTGATATCCCCTAATCTCATCAACTTGACCATACAAGTCTTGAAACTTTTGCCAAGCATCCTTAATTAAAGTGCATTTCTCAATATGAAAGATGAGATCTTTTGATACATAATTTCTTAAGGTACCAATTGGCATGATGTTCTTAGTAAGGCAATCCAAGTGACCATTGGGATTAGCCTTAGGATCAGCGAGAGCAACAATAGTTCCATCAATGTAATGAGTTAACACTTTTTCCATTAGTTTACTCCATGCATGAATTTTCCAAGTAGCATAATTACATGGAGTTAAGAGAGGAAACTTAGGAGAACCCATAGCATAAAAATTAAAGAGCACAAGAGACACCCCCCAAATTCACTCAATAAAAATACCCCCCTCAAAATGATGATTTTGGCACTTTATATGTAGCGTGTGTACAATAAGCCACTTGAAAACAATGTAAAAGTGGACTTCTGATTTTGTTTTACAACTTTCCCCAATAGGCTTAGAACTACAATGCAAAAGACCAAAAGTGTAGATCTATGCAATACAAGTGCCAAATTGGCCAAAAAGGACCATATTCTTGAATTAAAATTTCCACTCAAAATATCTATAAAATAATAGCATATTATGAAACTAGACAAAAAATCACGTACTTTAAAAAAAATGGCACTTGAAAAGGAGTTCGTATGAGCCCGAACGGAGTCCCGAAAGTTGCAGAAACGGGGATTAGACAGGTACAATCACAAAAAACTTAATTTTCTAAAAAAATTGTCCACCCAAATCATAAAATAGAACCACCACGTGAAATTACATGAAAGATTATCCCATTTACGAGAAAAAATCACTCAAAAAGGAGCAAAAATGAGCAAGATATGGCCTTCCAAAGTTGAACTGCAAAACTGAAAAAGCTTAACAGTGAGGTCATAAAATTTTTAAAAATGTGATGATGTCAGAAAACAACCTAATTAAATTTGATAGTCATCTACCCATCACAAAAATTCACCTCCCTGTCAGCTCAACGTCCATACTATACAGACAGATTACGTGGACCAATCGCTGCATGACACATGTCATACGACTGTATGAAATTGCTGACTGTGTAGACGATGTGGATGAATCAGAATGTGCCCCATGGAAATGTAGATGATGTGGCGTTGATGTGGCCGGTGATGTGTCATCCTACATGGAAAATTACTGGGCTCCATGTGTCCGCTAAATGTGTGTACGACTGACTAATGTGGTGCGATGATATATTCTTTGTACGCTAAGTAGGCAGCTGACTGCAAAGTCAGACAAATAAATGTCTGCCATGTGTAACAGTGTTGAAGGGCCGCATGGATGGCCCCGTCGGTGGAAAGCCCAGTCATAGGGAAAACAAGGGCAAACCTAAGTGGTAGAGGGTGACAAATCGACAGAGGGGAGAGTCACCAGTGCAACAACGGTGGGGTCGTGGCGTTCGGAGTGGACGCGGAGCACGTAGGGTAGGGGCAGTGGTGGCGGCCCTAAGCGGCCAAGGAAACACAACCGACACGGAGATGTTAGGAGGTGGAGCAATGATGTAGGGAGCCACTGCCAGTTGGAGCGTCGGTGACTCAAAGTGCCAGAGAATTTAGTAGGCGATGCAAGGACCAGGGGCTGTCGAGAGATGTGTACGGTGGCCTTTGGAAAAAAAAGAAATTTTGCAGTAAGGTGTCATGGGGGGGTTTAAACTTCCTCGTAAAAAATACTATTTTTTTAATTTTTGAATTTAAAAAAAAACTTTTACAATTTTAATAAATAAAATTGCGAAATAAAATATGAATTAAGAAAATTTTGTAGAAATTTTTTATTTTTTTTGAAAGATCCGTACCATTAGCCAAATTTGCTAAATTTTTCTCCAAGGCCCAAAATTTGATTTTCACCCAATATAGGTGAATTTATAGTCAAAATTCATGGAAATGACCACCTGGACTCAATGGCGAGGTCGGATCTGTTCTATGATGCTTCTGTAAGATACTGCTCCTCAGGTCTGCCTCTTGAACTCCTTAAAAAATGCAATAAAATCTCTCCAAAGGCTACACAAAGGTGCTCCAACCGCTTTGATACCATGTGAGATTATGCTTGAATAAACCAAGATGAAAGAGACTAATAGATATCACAATCACAAGAGAGATTAAATATGACAAGAATAAATTGTATTCCTATCAAGATGCAAAAGAGATCAATTGGATCATCAAGAATTACATACAATGTAGATGAGCCTGCTTATAAAGATAAGGCTAAGAGACAAGAGAGCACACAATGATGACATGTGGCTAAATGAGATGCAAGGGTGGGTAGGGGTAGGTAGGAGAAATAGTAAAATATTCCACATGAGGTAGATCACTCACCAAAGGTGGAATTATCATTCTATAATAAGTGGATATGATAAAATAACAACAAGATCACACCATAAAAGGTGGAAATTCTCCTACATACACACTCCCAATGTATGCACATCTCCCTAAGTGTCTCATATGCAAACTACAATGTTATCCATGTACCTAAGTAAACTTAAGTAAAGTGTAATTATATCCAAGATGAATAAATAATTACACCAACAAAACCAAGTAGATATCCATTTTTTTATCATGAACTAACTAAGCGAAGAAAGGAGCCAATCCCAACACTATACTATGAATGGGCACCAAAGTAAGAGATGAATCAGTGATTCCTTGTCTTCCATACATAATGGCATACACTCGGCCCCAAAATTCCATAATTTTTAACCTATCCCTAGTTAGAGTGTGTTTGTGTAAAGCAGTTCAGGGCAACGCCCCAGTACATGGAGCCACACTTTTATGTTAGCAAAGTCTGATCGACCAGTCCTTCTTGCCACTCTATTTTCTTTGTACCATGTAACCCAATTTTTTTTGTATATTAACCTAATTTAGATATGCATCGAATTATTTTGTTTTCTACTACTGAAAGAGATAATCTCATTTGTTTTAGTGCAAATACCAAAGTTAGACTCTATACGATTTTTCTTGCTGCCTTTAGTCCTAAGGAGACAAACAATACCAGACTATGGGATTGGCAGCCTAGAACATGAAATCAATACTATCGACAAATTGAAGACAAGAAAATGTAATTAAACAAGGCTTCTACTCTTCGAGCTCCACTAAACTCAGGAGGGTGATCCTATTACAGGTCTCAAAATGATAAACTCTTGGCAAATTGAACAAAAGACCTATTTTAAAGTGGATGGTTCTGAGATGTAAATAATGGGTGTATTATATTTGGCTTAGCTTCTGGATAATCTCATTTATCCTAAAAAATTACTGAGAACAAAACTAACTTTACTACCACTCCTATAAATAGAAAGGAAATGATATTTGATAATGAATGATCCTGAAACAATTTTAAAGAGAAAGACCAGTGCTTATCCTATGGAGAACAGAGTCTAACTACGAATTGTTCATGAATAACTACGTTGCATGTCAACATTACAACCCTTCATTAAACACTTCATGACTTGCATGCAAATGTTCAACTGAAATCAATACAAATTCCATCACATTCACCCATACATATATTGCAATATTCTTAGAACAAAATTTAACTGCTTTACTTGAAAAGAGACGTATGACTAAGAACATACAATCTCCATTAAAGAAGACAAATTATAGTGTCATTAACACAATAATTCATGCAACATAGACACAAATAATAGGATCAATTTAGAACTGATTTCTTCTACTGATTTTTAACAAAAGGATAAGATACATCACAAAAATTGTTCACAACAAAATTGTAGAGAGACAACTTTCTCTATTGCTTTCAGCTCCTAGTACATTCTACTTATCAAAAATTTTAGAATACTTTCTCGCTGGCCGTAATTTCCCTTTAATAGGACAAGGGAGCAAAACAAGCTTTAGGCCAAGTAGGACATTTTTCAAAATTTGATTGCCTAATGCTAGAATATGCCCTAAAGCATCATTTACAAGTACATTAAAAAAATCACCCTTGGAAGAGGGGTTGGAAGGCGGCTGGAGTAACAACTTCTTGCAAATAGTGTAGCATGCTTGATGAGAGTGGGGCCGATGTGCTCTCATATTGGAACTATTTTGCTTTCCAAAATTTGAAATCTGGTGTTGGAGGCTGTATGAGACTTTGTCGGGTACTTGTTGATCGTGTGACCAAAATGTATCTGAAAAAATGGAAACCCATAGAAAGAATGTGGCAGACACAAAAAAAGGTAAAAATAGTGACTACTCCTCTTCTTTTGGCTACTCCTCTTCAAGCAAGCAATACTACTTGTGCCAGTTGTCAATTTGTTTTGTAGTGGGCTAGGTAAAGGCTTTCAAACTTTGCAACCTATCCATATCTTCCTTTGTCTTGTTGGTGGGCACTATTGCAGTCTCCATAATGAATTTATGGTAAAAGTAATCAATGTCAAGTATTCTTTTAATATTTAAATGATAGGTGTCCTTTTATGTGGGGTCTCTTCCCACTAATAAATTAAAAGATGTATTAATTGATTATTTAAAATCTGATTTTGATGCAGGAGCATCCCTAGTTCATAGCAATCTTGCATCAACCAAAAACATTTTCCTTTTTGTTTTGCTTTTTGTTTGTAGTTTTAGCATTTCTTTCTGTGTGTCTCGGTTTTGGCTCACCGGGTCCTGTGGAGTTGGATTCTACTTGAATCATTGATCATCTTTCTTATTTCTAGACTGCATCGCATTTGGATCATTTTCCGACAAGTTATCACTATCGGTTTCCTTGACAATTTCCTGTTACCAGTTGACCGTTTCTTGTTATCGGTTGCCTAGACCTATTTTGGTTATCTACCAGAACCCCTTCCGAAGCTTGCAGAGCCTTGGGCATTGATTCCGATGTTCCTTGGCATGTGGCCAACCTTTTTCCACGATATACACTTCATCCTTTGAATTTTTTGGAGGAATCTCTTAGCGGAGGCCGACCTTGTTGATTTTACACATTACGTCTTTTTCTTTGGGGTTTGATCCCTTTTTTGGCTGACCGGATCCTTTGGATCATATATATAACTGTATTTGCACATTAGAATGTAATGAATCAAAGAATCAAGTAGCTAGATTGAGCGTAGAAGATAGATCTTAAGATTCAAGATCCCAATTGTGGCCTATTCTATATGTTCTACCAGGCTTATGAGCTAGTTATGTTGTAACCCGGTTGTTATTGGTTGGTTGTAATCAATTTTCATGTTATAATTCAATCTGTTATGCATTTCCTCCATCATATTTTTTTTTTCCATTATGTTTACTCTTGCTGACTTGTTTGGATTGATCTCTTTGAGGTCCCTCATAATCAGTGACTGCTTCAAGTGGTATCAGAGCGATTTTTATTCAAGGCGTTGTGTGTCCTGAGATTTTTGTTGTAGGGTGGCAGATTATGGATCCGACCTATAGGTGCAAAGGACTGACATGAACGATGGCATGAAGAGGAGCTAGGAATGGTGGAGCGCGTGAGAATGCAGACCCTACTGTGATGGAAATGTTGCAAGGTATAGAAGCCTGGTTGGAAGTCGTGGAGACAACCCAGAGAAGAGGCCGAAATATTGAATATGTAAGTGAAGATGAAGAAGAAGAAGCCTCGACAGAACAAGTAAACTCACCGACAGTTGATCTGGATGAGGAACGGTTTTTGAGGGTTTTGAGTAGGGCAAATAGTAAACCTCATTTTATCCCACTAGAATACGATGGGAAGTTGGATTCAGATGAATTAATGGATTGGATCTCAGAGATGGAGAAGTACTTTGATTTTGAAAACACTGCAGAAGAAAGGAAGGTGAAATAAGCTTGTACCCAATTGAAAGGTCATGCATCTCTTTGGTGGGAGCATTTGCAAGTTGATAGCTAAAGAAGAGATAAAGAGAAGATTAAGACATGGGATTAGATGATTTCTAAGTTGAAGTCAAAGTTTATGCCAACTGATTATCAAGTGAATCTATTCTGGAAGTTGCAGAATTTGAGACAAAAGGAATCTAGTGTGAAGAAATACACCGAAGCATTTTACAAGTTGAATATTAGATCCGGACATGCCAATGATGAAGTTGAACAAGTTGTAAGATATTTGAATGGATTACATCTATCTATATAATATGAACTTAGTTTGATCAAGTTTGAGAGTGTTGAAGAGGGTTACCAATATGCCCTAAAGACAAAAGATAAGTTAAACAAAAGGCATGAGCATAGGTAGAGGTGGAAGGTTTATTGGAGGAAAATTTCAAGGAGGAAGAGGATATACCGAAGGTAGAGAAACCTGCACAAATCAGAACAAGGACAAGGAAGTGAAGAAAGAAGGTAATTTATACCAGAAGGATGATAGAAATTTCTATCGGAGGAGAGAACCAGATGGCTGCCAAAATGAGAATTTTGGGAGATAAGACAAGAGAACATTTAGAGGAACTTGCTATAAGTGTGAAGGAGAAGGACATCATGATTTTGAGTGTAAGAAGACAGAGAATACCGAAAGAGAAGTAGTGGTGGAAGAAAACCCCACCGAATCAGACAATAAACCAGAAGATGGATAACTGTTGATGATGAGGAGAGCTTTGTGTCATACTAGAGGATATGAAGAGCCTTTGCAGAGGAAGAAATTGTTAAAGACTAGATGCAAGGTATCCGATAAGTGTTGTAAAGTTTTTATTGATAGTGGTAGTTCAAATAATCTTATTTCAGAAGAGATGTTGAATAAGCTGAGTTTGGAGAGATTGAAACACCCTAAACCTTATTAGATAGCATGGATTCAGGATGAACATAAGTTGTTAGTAAGTGAGCAATGTTTGGTGAAATTGAAAATTAGGAATTATCATGATGAAGTCTTGTGTGATATTATGCCTATGGATATTTGTCATCTTTTGTTGGGTAGACCTTAGTAGTTTGATAGATAGGCAGTACATGATTGGAGGAAGAATACATACACTATTATGGCCAATGGGATGAAGCAAACCTTGTTTCCTTTGGAGGAACCCTTGAAGAATGAAGTCAGTACGAATGCTAGAATCTATTTGGTAGATGGAAGGAAATTCCTGGATGGATTGAGACATGCGAATGTGTGTTTTGCCTTAATTCCTAAGAAGATTGAGAATCAGGAGCATGAAGAGGAACAGCTAGAAGAGATAAAACATTTTCTGACAGAATATGAAGACATCATTTCAGATAATGTACCTGATGAATTGCCACATGTGAGAACTATTAGTCATTGCATGGACTTGGTTCCTGAAGATAGTTTTCCTAACAAAGCTGCACACCGGATGACACTGATAGAGAATGAGGAGAAGAATAGACAAGTGCAGGAGTTGTTGAAGAGAGGTTTGATCAGGGAAAGTCTAAGCCCTTGTGTTGTACCAACAGTATTAGCACCTAAGAAGAATGGAGAGTGGAGAATGTGTACTGATTCCAGAGCAATAAACAAAATCATAGTGAAATACCAGTTTCCTTTGCCTAGGATGGATGACATAATGGACTATTTGAGTGGAGAAAAATACTTTACAAAGATAGATTTGAAGAGTGGATATCATTAGATCAAGATCAGGGAAGGACATGAGTGGAAGACAACCTTTAAGACAAATGAAGGACTGCATGAATGGTTGGTGATGCCTTTTGGGTTAACTAATGCACCGAGTACTTTCATGAGGCTGATGAATGAGGTATTGAAGAAATTATTGGGTAAGTTTGTTATTGTATATTTGGATGACATTCTGATTTTCAGTAAGACAAAAGAGGAACATTTGTTGCATTTGAGACAAGTTTTGCAGAGGTTGAGAGAAGAAAAGTTGCTGATCAATATCAAGAAGTGTACTTTCATGAAGGATGAGTTAGTCTATTTGGGATTTGTGATATCTGAGGATAGTTTGAAGATGGACCCTGAGAAAGTAAAAGCAATCATTGAGTGGCCTACACTAGAAAGCATTGAAGAGGTAAGATCATTTCATGGATTGGCTAGCTTTTACTAGAAGTTCATCAGAAATTTCAGTTCAGTTTGTAACCCTAAAATTGAGACCATGAGAGGAGATCGGAAGGAATTCAAGTGGACCACCAGAGCAAACAAAAGTTTTGAACTGTTGAAGCAGAAAGCGACTAAGCAGCCTGTGTTAGCTTTACCAGATTTTAATAAAGTATTTCATGTGGAACAACAATAGGAGAAATCTTGACTCAGGAAGGGATGGCAGTAGCTTATTTCAGTGAGAAATTGAATGATGCCCAAAAGATATATTCAATGTATGATGAGGAGTTTTATGCCATAGTTCAATTTTTGAAGAAGTAGAGACATTACTTGTTGCCTAAGGAGTTTGTGTTGTATAGAGATCATCAAGCTTTGCAGTATTTGAACAGTTAGAGTAAGTTGAATCAGAGACATATGAGATGGGTAGAGTTATTGTAGAGTTATGCCTTTGTGTTGAAGCATAGAAGTTATAAATCTAGAAAATTTGTTGATGCATTAAGTAGGAGAATAAATTTTTTGATATAGATGAGATTGAGAGTATTAGGATTTGAAGAATTGAAGACCTTGTATGATGATGAATCAGATTTTTCAGAACCTTGGAAAGCATGTAGAGAACTGATTATGGTAGATAGAAGCAAGTGGTTGGATTACTTTATTCAGGATAGGATTTTATTCAGAGGAGTTTAGTTGTGCATACCTAAGAGTTCTATGAGGGAGAATTTGATAAAGGAGAAATACAGTGGAGGATTAGCTGGAAATTTTGGTATTGACAAAATAGTAGCATTGGTGAGTGAGCAGTGCTTTTGGCCCTAAATTCATAGGGATGTTAAGAAATATGTGCAAGGTTGTAGAGTTAAGTTGCAAAGGATAGTAGTCAGAATATGGGATTGTATAAACCTTTGACAGTACCGGTAAGACCTTGGGAGGATATACACATGGATTTTGTACTTGGATTGCCTAAAACACCGAGAGGGAATGATCCTATATTTGTGGTAGTGGATAGATTCTCAAAGAAGGCTAATTTCATACCTTGTAAGAAGACATCAGATGCATTACATGTAGCAGACCTATTTTTCAAGGAAGTAGTGAGATTGCATGGGTTACCTAAGAGCATAGTTTTAGATAGAGACACTAAGTTTGTTGGCTATTTTTGGAGAACACTTTGGAAGAAGATGAAGACAGATTTGAAGTTTAGTTA
Source organism: Cryptomeria japonica (assembly GCF_030272615.1). Taxonomy (NCBI): domain Eukaryota; kingdom Viridiplantae; phylum Streptophyta; class Pinopsida; order Cupressales; family Cupressaceae; genus Cryptomeria; species Cryptomeria japonica. The sequence goes on along the minus strand of NC_081414.1, from coordinate 291,761,681 downwards.
TACTTTTCATCCATAGATTGATGGATAGATAGAATACTTAATCGGAGCTTGGGAAATTTGTTGAGATGTTTAGATAGAGATAAAATCAGAAGTTGGGATTTAATCCCTGCACAAGCAGAGTTTGCCTACAACAATTCAATAAATAGGAGTACCAGAAGAGTACCTTTTTGAGATTGTTACCAGAGTGAATCCTAGAGGTATATCAGAACTAAGAGATATTAGCAGTGAAGACTGGAGAAGTTCAGAAGCAGAAGACTTTGCAGATCACATGGCAGTCTTGCATATTTAGGTTAAGAAACATTTGGAAGACATGAACAACAAGTATAAGAAGAAGGAAGGTGAGAAGAGGAGACATAAGGAATTTGAATTTGGTGATGAAGTGGTGGTATATCTAAGAAAATAAAGATTCTTGGTTGGAACTTATAACAAATTGCAGATGAAAAAGTTTGGACCTTGCAGGAATTTGAGGAAGTTCAGTTCTGGAAATGCATATGAAGTGGAGTTACTAGATAGTTTGAGTATTTCACTTGTGTTTAACGTGGCAGATCTTCATGAGTATCATGAACCAGAATTCAATAAGGACAATATTCCAGACTTGGAGAAACAGTTACCCCAGAAGGAACCAGATCAGATTGAAGAAATTTTGGACAGTAGGATTGGGCGTAGTACCCGAAGCAGTCAGTATAAGGAGTATCTTGTGAAGTGGAAGGACATATTGGTTGAAGATTCATCTTGGATTTCTAAGGTAGAGGTAGACCGCCTTGGTTTTCCTCCGACCCCAGCAAAGTGAGAGGCTCACTTTTTCAATAACCTCATATGTCTGATGCATGAGCATCCTCGGTTCATAGCAATCTTGCATCAACCAAAAACATTTTCCTTGATGTTTTGCTTTCTATTTGCAGTTTCAACATTTCTTTCCGTGTGTCTTGGTTTTGGCTCACTGGATCCTGTGGAGTTGGATTCTACTTGAATACTTGATCATCTTTCTTATTTCTAGACCGCTCGCATTTGGATAATTTTTTGACAACTTATCGCTATCGGTTTGTTTGACAGTTTCTTGTTACCGGTTGATTGTTTCTTGTTATTGGTTGCTTGGACCTATTTTGGTGATCAACCAGAACCCCTTCTGAAGCTTGCGGAGCCTTAGGAATTTATTCCAATGTTCCTTGGCATTTAGCCGACCTTTTGCCGTGATCCACACTTCATCATTTGGATTTTCTAGAGGAATCTCTTGGCGGAGGTTGACCTTGTTGATTTTACATGTTAGGTCTTGTTCTTTAGGTTTTGATCCCTTTTTGGGCTGACCGGATCCTTTGGATCGTATATATAATTGTAATTTATCATAAAAATGTAATGAATCAAAGAATCAAGTAGCTATACTGACTTGTTCTGTATGTTCTACCAGGCCTGTGAGTCAGTTACGTTGTAACCCGGTTGTAATCAATTTTCATGTTATAACTCAATCTGTTCTGAATTGCCTCCATCATATCTTTGTGTTTATGTTTTGTTTACCCTTGTTGACCAGTTTGTATTGATCTATTTGAGGTCCCTCCTAACCGGTGACTGCTTCATATTTCCATCTATCCAAGTCTTTAATCTGCCCATCCTCATTCAAAATCTTGGGGATGTCCCACTTTTGGAGACCCCTAAATGATTCCATTATCTCCTTTAATGATTTATCCTCATCTGCCACATGAGGGAGTTCATTAATCATTAAATTATAATTTTTCTATGTCATCCCCACAACTTGGGGTGCAAAGGACACATTTTTCACTCTTAAAAGGACTTATTTTAATATGGTGGCCTTTGGAAACCACACTACCCTTAATGGCTGGAAGAATGAAAGAATGTGGCCTTATTGGGTGCAAATCTGGAATAAAGAATAATATGAAGCATGCACTTCACCCAATTTATTCAACATTCTGTTAGTTTTTTGAAAAATTGTGGCCTTTCTCATTTCTACGCAATTATTTTTTGTATCCTCCTGTATTTTTTGTATGTCTTCTTTCATCTTCTAGAAATCCTCAGGTTTTGGTCCTGTCATGGAGGTGGAATCTCTTGTTGCCAACTCTTTCTTTAGTTTTACATTTTTTATGTATAATTCATTATGGCTGGAAAAAAGAGCAACATGCTTCTTCTTGAGCTCATCATGTTTCTTTTGATTCTCCTCAACAACTACTTTTGCAAAATGTGAGGCATGGAATTGTGTAGGGGAAAAAGTGAGACTAAGTATGGAAACTCTAATCCAACTCTCATACACACTCACGAAATACGAAAGAGCCTGGGGAGGTAAAACACTTCTGCTACTTCTTGTGAGAAAGAGAGAGTCATGGATTACCTCTTACAGTTTCTATTCCTTTGCTGCCAATGAGAGAGATGAATGATTCAAAATGCAATTTAACCTAAAGCGCAATCAAGCAAGCAAACCCTAATCTGGAAATATAGAATAGAAAACAAATGATAAACTGCTGAAAAGTACAGATTAGGAAGCAAAATCAGAGGTGTACTTGTGTTTGAAATCTAAGCCAAAATGTCTGAGACCAGGGTGCCACACCACTATCCTGATTCTGCAAGTCTGAAGCTGCAACTAAAAGACTGGATTCTGGGATCTGCAAACTATTGCTGAAAATAGGTAGGACCAGGGTGCCACACCCCTATCCTAGGGGTTCCTGATGAGTTTTGAACCCCGAGACAGCCTCTGCGTGCTCTGTCGGTCCTGAAACTTCCAGCGACGCTTGGATATGAACCTATACTTGTAGGTAAAAAAGAGGGTTTCTGATGTAAAGGGTCAGGGGTTTTAGGTGACTTCAAGAAAATATATTTTCAAGTGCTTCACACTCCTTGCATTTGCCTAGTGTTTCCAAGGCACCTTAAGGCTTCAAAGGGCAAATCAATACCCAACTCTCCACTATGACTCCTAGTGTCTTCAACCACTTATTCCAACCCAATTCAACAAGTTTCAATTAGTTTTAAGGTTTCAAGACTTCTCCATTCTCTTAAACCCCACTATGCCTGCTACTAGCCCTAGAGCCCTAATTAGGCCACTTGAGGCTGAATTAATTCAGTTTCTCCAATTTTTCCCAAATAACTTCCAAAAAAAAATAGCTTTTTGGATACCCTTTTTGGCTTACTACAACATATATCAAAATTAGGTATGGTTGTTTTGGACCATGCCTTTGCTGTCCTAAGACTGAGACTATTTTTGATGCAAAAACCCACACTTTTACAAAGCAAGTATATAAAATACTTATCCCCCAACCTTTAAACTCTCAACAGTAGTTTTTTATGACTCCAAACCAAGGAAAACCCAATTTTTTAGGTTCTATGATCTTGTTTAATGTGCAAACCCCAAAGCCCTCACCAATAGGCTCCCAAAACCAGGGGTTTCTTGATTAACCACTCTCCCAACACTGCTGCAACTTAATCAAGGTTCATACACCTTCTCCTAGACCATATTAGACATATCCAATCATTAAACTACCCCTTTGTTAAGGTAGATCTTCTGCTGCTATAGGCTTGCTATGCTTCCTACTCACTTCTCCTTCATCCAACTCACGGTGATCACCTGTCAAACCACACTTCTTGCAAATTATTTGGTTAGGATCATATTATACATGTTAGATAGAGCCTCCTCTATGAGAAATAGGACCTTACATCCATAGAAGGGCTCCAAATTGCACTTTGGGCCTTCAATGCCAATGATACAACTCAGAAATTTTTAGGACAGTCAGCACAAATGACAAAATCTGAGCAAAACCTGCTACAATATCATTCCAAATCACTTATTACAATGTTTAATGACTGCCCAAGGCTTATACCATGAAAGATCAATCACTTTCAAGCAAAAAAACACAAGAAATTGCAAGAAAATGAAGGTTTTATTCACTTTTTCTGTTAAATCCGTACAACATCCGTACTGTAGCATCCAACCCCACCAAAATAGAGTTCCAAGGTTTTATAAGACCTTCCCCCAACTTTCCAAACTGAAATCAATCAGTTATTTGTCATTATAGACTTGTTTAGACTCTAAAATCCATTTTCCCACCTAAAAACAACTAACCGTTAGAATTCAAAAATTTGAATTTCTAACTTACAATTTATTGAATAATTTAAAGCCTAACCTATCAAACTTAATGTTTTATTACTCCTAGGATCCAAACAAACTTATCTAACCATCCAAATCCTATTTAGGCACTATTGGCCTCCCTTACATAATTTTGGTCCTAAAGCCCTTATTAAGACCTTCAAGACATTTAACTTTAAAATCATATTGATCATTACAAATTTCCATTATTGGCTTCAAAACACTCCAATTCACTTGTTTTGATTCATAACTCTTCATGGTCTTGATAGCTTGCTTGGGTGCACCTGCACTAGTTTCGAGTGGTTATATAGGGTTTTGCCTTAGTAAAACCCCTATTCTGGTTATTTCCACATAAACAAAAAGCCGATAATGTACTGAAAATGTGTGTGCTAGAACCTTGTGGTTGTGCAAGATCCTAAAATGAAAGCAAACAATCTAGAGCAACCATAAAGAGTAAACCCTAATTGCTTATAATTAACAAAGTAAATGGTCTAAATCCATGATGCAAAGTGATCTAAAGCATGAATATGAATCAAAATGAATCTCATACAAAGATATGAAAACAACATGAAACCATACCCAACCCCAAGGGAGAGGTACAAGCCAATATTCAGTCGGTGATCTCCTATTGTTCTCCTACATCTTCAAAAGCCCCCAATTGATGAAATGATGCTTGATGAATGTTTGATGGATGAATGTTGAATATTGTTGAAGACTTCAAAGATCTACTCTTTCGCTGCAAATAAGGCTCTTTATGCTCCAAAAACATGCTCTTAGATTCTTAGAAGAAGGCCCCTTTAAATGAAGAAAGAGAGCTATTAAGTATGAAACCCTAGATCTTAATTTCATGTTTAGGCCGACCTATGATTTGAATTTCCAGCCAATATTTTGGGGTTAAACATTATTATATCATAGGATTATGCTCTCAAAATTTCGGTAAACAAGCCTAGGACCATGCGCACTTTCAACACGGTTCGACCAACTTTTCACCAAATTTTTGGGGCTGTTAAATATGATGATATTAGAGCAGATCCCAAAGTTACAACTAATTTCAAGATGTTTTGATATACAAAATTGGGCCTTAAAGGTCAAAATAGGACATAATTAGGGTTTATAATTAAATTATTTATTGAAGGAATAAAATGGAAAGGGGCATGCTCAGGATAAAGGGCCCAACTTTATAACATTTGAAGAGGTGAAATATGAATTTGATTTAATTAAATTAATTAAATGCTTAAAAGATATTAGAAATGCAAGATGAAAAACACACTACAGAGAGTGCTAAACTAAGTGTGAAATTGTACCACCCTAGCAAGGGTGTACAATTTACGACACTACATTTAGCCCCCACTTTAGAAGTCATATAACACTACATGCATATGCAAGATAAAGTATAGAAAAAGTAAACATAATTTGAAAAAAGGATATATCCATAATTTGTCGGATGAAGCCCCCAGTGGTATCTGTAGTACATAGTTAGGACCCGCACCCTACAAAACCACATGTGAGATCACAAAATCACCTAATTCTTACTAATGAAGGTGATGAAATTCACAGGTAGCTATATGCCCCCTATTTCGGCTTGCTAATTAGTGAGGTGAAACATGGTGTCATGTTTACAACAATGAATTGGAATGAAAACCTTAATGAACATGTTCACAACAAAGCTCGGTTGTGCATCCAAGTACTTTATGGAACCAATGTAGAGCGAGAGGGTGAATTCACAATTCCAATGCCACCAACGACACGAAAATTGGAGCTACCTAGCTCAAGATATGATAGATTGAACAAAAAGTGCGTACCTCATAAATATGAAAGTGACACTTGCATTTGCCATTTTTACTTTTTGGCACTATTCACTGTAGAGTAGCCCACTTATTCGCCATCATGCCTCGACGTCGACCCGAGAAACCTATGTGAATGGAGATCCTACTCTAGTTTGTACTCATCGACTGATCCTTGGATGAGGTGAGTTTACTTGTCATAGACTCATTTTTGACTTTTTATGTTTGCACTGAATTCGATGTTGAATGATGTCATCACCAAGATCATGCTCATGCCCCCTATTTGGGCACTGTGGTCTCCTAGGGTGCCATGGTCCTCCATGGGTGCCCTAGTCCCATGAGGGTGCCTTGGTCCCTATTTTGGGCGGCCAAAGGGTGCATGGGATCATGCGTTAGACAGATAAAATATATTGGTGATATTTTCTATTGGATGATTATGATCAATAATTGATTATTGATGATTTGATGTTTTGATTTGCAAATTCTTCCATACATTCATGAGAACATTGCCGGTCATACCTTCCAGAGCCTTCAGAATTAGATTTCGAGGCTCACACTAGAGGAGAGAGAGTTGCTTCACGCTGTAGGCTTATGGTATATGATGAATATGCCCACCATCAAGTTTCATCCAGCGATGTTGATGGCGCTGATTGAGAGGTGGGATGCAGATACCTCAATATTCCTCCTACCTATGGCAGAGATGATGGTTACCCCTGAGGATGTATATCATATTCTGCACCTTCCCAATAGGGGAGAGACTGTTAGATATTGAGCCAATCACTCTGCTACTGAGTACAGGAGGGAGTAGGTCTACTGCATAGGGAGAGTGATGCCCGATGAGACAAGGGGACGCATCATAGTTAGTTGGATCCTACACCCTACCGACAAGGTTCCACTGGTGAGGCGGCTCATGATTGCTACCATTGCATTAGTCATGCGCTCCAATGGGTGCGACACCCACATGCATGGAGGTCTCACCTACACGATTAGGGCCATGGAGAGACATTAGAGACTATACTCTTGGGGTCAGAGAATGCTTGCACATCTCTATCACGACCTTGGAGAGTATGTTTTTGGACAGGGGTGCAGTCTAATGACCTGCACACTACTACAGGTGTCGATGTTTGAGCATATTACATGCACTAGGCCTGTTGGAGTCCCTATAGACTTAGTTCCAGAGCAGCCTAGGGTATTTGCTTATCCACTTACCCGTGAGTGGCGGTTCGGGGATCTACTGTATTGGAGATTGAGTCCGCATAGATTGACATCGGGTATGATCATATGGAGATCCTACCTCAGGATGTATATGTGGGCAATGATACACAGGTAGTTGTTTTGCATGCAAAGAAACCGTCTGCTGGAGGAACGATATAGTCACATAGTCATTCCCTTCTACTTTGAGTCTGACGACAGCTTGGGTTCAAGCAGTGTGCTCCTACTAATGTGCCTGTCTACATATGACACTCACGCATGACTCCTAGGCCAAGAGCTATTTCGAGGCCTATGAGCAATGAGATTGACATCACAGATTCAAATGGATCAGATCGAGATGTCACGATAGATTATAGAGATGATGTGGGCGCGCACTGGCGGTACAACACATAGTGGGGGATGATATACCTTGGAGCCATCTTTCTAGTAGACTATCCTAGAGGGAATCCTAGACCATGGAGATAGATGAGCGATAAGGAGGAACCCAATACATCTGAGCAAGGCACAAATGATTAGGTTTATGATGGAGATGATCCTGATAAAGGAGAGGGAGATCAAGATGGAGATTATTAGGAGGTGGAGAGGAGGAGGAAGAGGAAAGGGATGAGGAGGAGGATGATGAGGAGGATGAGAAGTACAAAGAGATTAAGGAGGAGGTTGAGGAGGATGAGTCAGATGCAATTCCTCATCACTTTAGGGATGAACCCATAGCACTAGATCCACTGAGCCTCCCATCATAGGCAGAGAAGGACCCTATAAGGGGTCCTGATTCCAATCCCCATCGACCCATGCCTACTGTGCAGAGATAGTACGAGCATAGAGAGCCTAGTGAGTCCTAGTCTTAGGTTGATCTGTGAGATTTTGCCAAGATCAAGAGCTCAATGAAATGTACAAAATAGAGACATAATATGGGACAAGAATAAACTATATTCTCATCAATAGAAAATGATCAATAATATGATTCAATAGTTGTTACATACAATGTAGATGAGCTTGCTTATATAGGCAAGGCTAGGGATATGTGAGCACACAAACATGACATGTGGCTCAATAAGAAACAAGGGTAGGAAGGAAATAGGTGTGGGTAGGTAGGAGAAATAATATAATAGTCCACATGAGGTGGCTCACCCATTGAATGTGGAGTGTAACAACAAGATCAACACCATTAAAGGTGGAATTTCTCCTACACACACTATCCCAATGTGGCACAAACACCCAAGTGTCTCATACCCAAACTACTAAGAAATGCATTATCCTAAGTAAACTTAAGTAAGTGTAATAATATCCATGATGAATAATTATTTACACCAACACCCCCCCCTTAAGTGCAACTTAGGGGAATGCACTTAAGTCTACAATGCAACTAAGCAATGCAAGATGGGTCCCGACTACTAGGCCATGTTAGGTACCCATGTACAAATGCAAATGCATGCAAACCAATGCAATGAAATCTCTCACAAAGTGGGGAAAGAGAGAAAAACCCAATGGGAAAAAACCCTCCCCCAAAAAAGAGAGATGAAAGCGATACAAAAACTCTCAAAGAAGTATGTGAGGAACAAAACCCCATGTGAGGAAAAAGTCCCCCCCATATGAGAGAAGAAGAGAAGTCAAACTGTGACCCCCCCTCAATGGAGAATCTGCACCAATGATAGAAGCTCGATGTATGAAGAAACTGCTCCACGAACGTCGAACAACATTCCTCCCCTTAGGAAGAAACAAAACCAAAGGTGTATCCATGAAGTCTCCCCAATCATGAATGGAAGAGGTATGAAGAAAACTCATGATGAAAGGAATCTCTGAAAACTGCTCAAGTGTCCCCATGTCGATGCTGAAAGATACCCCCTCCAAAGGTGGTAAACTATGCCACACTGCTGAAAAAGGCACTCCAAGATCTAGTGGAGATGGATGTAGAACATGTCCCAAAGACTCACATGTCTCCTCAAAAAATAAAGAGACCTCCTCCAACTGCTGTACATAAGTATCCACAATCATGTCAACCTCGAAAGAATGATCATGTAGAGAACAAACAAGAGGGTCAGAGTGTGCCCTCACAACAATCAAAGAAGGATCACCTTCATTAAAGAGAAGATGAATGTCATCAATGATGTCTCCCAAATCTGCAATGTAGGATTCCACAAACAAACCTGCAATGTCTGTCAAGTAATCATCCCATGAAACTGAAGCTGGAAGACAATGAATATCCTGCTGCACTGAATCACATGAAGGCAAAACTATCGCACTATCTGCATCATCAGGTGCAATAGGTGATGTGATATCAATATGAGGAGATGAAATACAAGACTCAAGAACGGGGTCACATGTGAGAATCCCCATGTTCAAGTGTCCAAAGTTCTCCTCAAAATCTGAACCATCACAATAAGTGTGATCATCATGTGTAGAATCATCAAATGTGAAATCATCATCATCAACAAAATCTGAAAAGGAGTATAACCGAGATGCATGATCAACCACCCCAGTCGCAATGATAGCTCTAGTCTCCATGTCTCTAATGAAAACTGAGTCAGGTGTGAACTCCACAACTCTCTTAGTTGCGCCATGTGTGATTTGATAGATAGAAAGGAGATTATTTGTCAAGTGGGGTACACACAACACATCATTGAAGGAGTTATCCCCAATGTCAATAGATCCTTTCCCAATCACATCCATGTATGTATGATTGCCCATTAAAATCTATGGCATGGTGCAAGGCTCAAATGTAGAGAACATAGACTACGAAGATGCCATATGATGAGAAGCCCCTGAATCTAGAAGCCATCTCTCTGAATCATGACTGATAGTAGCACATAGAGCTTTTCCTTTTCTTGTTCCAAAAGAGTGAGTCTTTCCACTTGTAGAAGCCATGAATGCTTACCCTTTTCCTTTTGAATGTGAGGAAGTGGAAGTTGATGAATCATCCTTCTTGTAGATTTTAGGCAAATCAATGTTATGCTTTTTGATGATATGTGTAAGCTCATCAATCTTCTTAGAATGGCAACGATGCTCCTCATGACCAATCTTTTTACAATAAGCACAAGTAGGTCTCTCTCTCTTTGGTGAATTATCTCTCTTGGAAGAGGATGAATCTCCTTGTTGTGGAGAAGATGGTGCTTTTTCTTTAGCTTTGATTGCCATTTCGTCTTGTTTGAGTTGTCCTTTCCTTGATTTCCTTTGTTTCCTTGATTTGCCACTAATGCTTGAGACTTAGAAGCCTTAAGAATGCCCATGCTTATCAACTTAGTTTGTTCCATCATCAACATTTCATTGAAAGCATCAAATGTAGGCATTTTGTAGCTTGAACCCATTGTCATCCTATGGGTTTGGAAACTAGAAACAAATGCTGCATATTCTTGTGGAAGCTTGCCTATCAAGTTGAATATCAATTGAGTATCCTTCTTATCAATGCCACAATCTTTGAGTTGTGCCCTCAACTCATTTGCCTTAGTGACATAATCTTGTATAGTATCAAAGTTCTTGGGATCTAACATGGTGAGATCACTATCAATTTGATATCCCCTAATCTCATCAACTTGACCATACAAGTCTTGAAACTTTTGCCAAGCAGCCTTGATTAGAGTACGTTTCTCAATATGAAAAATGAGATCCTTTGATACATACTTTCTTAAGGTACCAATTGCCATGATATTTTTAGTGAGCCAATCTAAGTGACCAACTGGATCAGCCTTAGGATCAGCTGGAGCAACAATAGTTCCATCAATGTAATGAGTGAGTCCTTTTTCCATAAGTTTACTCCATGCATCAATTTTCCAAGTAGCATAGTTATGTGGAGTTAAGAGAGGAAACTTAGAAGAACCCATAGCAGCAAAAAGGAAGGAACACAAGAGCACAAAAGCACAAGAGACACCCCCCCAAATTCACTCAATCAAAGTAGCCCCCCCCCCCCCCCCCCCCAAGTGATGATTTTGGCACTTTATACTTAGTGCGATTACAATGAGCCACTTGCAAAACAAGGAAAAGTGGGCTTATGATGCAAATTTTACAACTTCTCAAATGAGATACAAGAGACTTCAATCAATAGTTCAATGAATCTAACTGAGATTCAAGCAAATATACAAGTACCACGAGAGCCAAAAATGGCCAAAATCTGAAAGTACAATTTCTACTTACAATGGCATCAATCTAATAGTATCATGTGAAATCAGACAAAAAAATACGCACTTTAAAAAAAAACGGCACCTAAAAAGGAGGTCGTATGACCCCAAACGAAGCCTCTGAAGTTGCAAAAACTGGGATTACTCAGGTACAGTCACCAAAAACTGCATTTTATAAAAAATCAGTGCATCAAAATAAAAAAATTTCTTCACCACTGCGGAGAGCATGAAATTCTAGCCCATTTCAAAAAAAATTGCACCCAAAAAGGAGCAAAAATGAGCAAGTTATGGCCATTTGAAGTTGAACTGCAAAATCAAAAATGCAAATGAGAGGGGCCTGCCAAATTTTTGAAAAATGCCGACGTGGCGTTGACGTCAGCAAGTCACTGGATTAAATTTGACGACCGTATGACCGTCACAAAACTTCGCCCCCTGCTGACTAGGCGTCCGTACTGTATGGACATATGACGTGGCAGATGACTATGCAGGGTGACTATGCAGTCCGTACCGTATGAATTTGCTGACTGGGCACTGTGCAGTGGCGTACGAAAAAGCTAACTGGGCAGATCTGCGTGGCAGATGACTCAGCGTATAGAAAGTTGACTGTGTTAGGGTTTGTACCCGCAGGCCAGTGGCCGCCTGCCACGTGGCGGGCGCGGGTTCGTCGATCTGGTTGTTCGCTGGCGGAGTGGGAGAGACCGGCGGGCCCGGGCGCTGCCGACGGTGGAGGCTGAGGTAGCGGGTGCTGGGCGATGGTGCGGGTGGAGGCGCGTAGACGTCAGCGGCGTACAGTTTGCAGCGTAGCAGGTACCTGACCTGCAACCTACAGTATGCAGGTACGGGCGTCACGAGGGGGGGGGGGGGGGGGGTCTGCGGACCCCCCAAGAACTTTTTGATTTTTTTTTGATTTTTCCCTTTTTTTTTTTCGAATTTTTTTTTTTCAATTTTTTTTTGATTTTTGATTTTTGAAAAAGATTTCAGAAAAAAATTTATTTATTTATTTTTTTCGAAAAATATGAATTTTTTTTCGAAATCCGTACGATTATAGCAAAATTGGAAAAAAAATTTTCTCACCAAAATAGGCCGACTTTATAACCAAAATTCATGGAAACGGCCTTCTGGACGCAATGGCGGGGTCAAATCTGGTCTAGGACGCCTCCAAAAGATGCTGCTCCTCAGATTTGCCTCTTGACGTCGTAATAATGCCTCTTCAAGACGAATCAATGAAGCCCCAATGGCTTTGATACCATGTGAGATTTTGCCAAGATCAAGAGCTCAATGAAATGTACAAAATAGAGACATAATATGGGACAAGAATAAACTGTATTCTCATCAATAGAAAATGATCAATAATATGATTCAATAGTTGTTACATACAATGTAGATGAGCTTGCTTATATAGGCAAGGCTAGGGATATGTGAGCACACAAACATGACATGTGGCTCAATAAGAAACAAGGGTAGGAAGGAAATAGGTGTGGGTAGGTAGGAGAAATAATATAATAGTCCACATGAGGTGGCTCACCCACTAAATGTGGAGTGTAACAACAAGAGTGGAGTGTAACGACAAGATCAACACCATAAAAGGTGGAATTTCTCCTACACACACTATCCCAATGTGGCACAAACACCCAAGTGTCTCATACCCAAACTACTAAGAAATGCATTATCCTAAGTAAACTTAAGTAAGTGTAATAATATCCATGATGAATAATTATTTACACCAACACCCCCCCTTAAGTGCAACTTAGGGGAATGCACTTAAGTCTACAATGCAACTAAGCAATGCAAGATGGGTCCCGACTACTAGGCCATGTTAGGTACCCATGTACAAATGCAAATAATGTATGCATTGCTTAGATTAAAAGTAACACATTTAGTGATGAACATGTATGTCTAATTTAATTTTCATGTGATTGATTTCTCAATGCTTCATGATTAAATTGATACATGTGTGATTTAACTAAATAACTAAGTATTTAATTAAATTCTACTTTGATGATGTAGAAGAGAAATGTGTTAAGCTTAAGAACTATAAGACTAATGTGATTTAATTAACTTTAATTAAACAAAACATGATATAATCCTACTTAACACATAAGAAATTTAATAACATGCTAACACATATAAAATGTAAATCTATTACAATTTACATAAATAAATCCAAGTTAAACAACAGAGTAAAGGAACATGCTTATCAAGAATGAAGTAATGTAGACTAAATAATACAATATCATTTAATACCACATACTTTAATGAAGACATGCTAACACATTATCCAATTTTGAAGAAATAAAAGGTACAAAGAGAGAGAAGATAAACTAGAAGGAGAGAAAGAGGGAGAGAAAGAAAGAGATAGAGACTAGGCATTGTTAGACACAATGTACCACTGAGAGGGGGGTGAATCAGTGGTTTTCAAACTTTTTCCTTTAACAACCCTATGAGAGTATACCGGTAATCAAATCTTACTCAATGCAGGCTTACTGGTTAGTGTGGAGACTAATCACAAATGCATTCACACAAGAGGGACATCGCATAACACCAATATATATGAGGAAAACCCAAGATGGGAAAAACCTTGGTGAGAAATGCTGCTAGAGTCTATTGCTCCAATCCAGCCTCATAATGAATCTGATTTACAATGTTTAGGGCACCAACCCAAGGAGCACCAACCCCTAATTGATTTAGGGGCTACAACCCCTACTAGTTTATGGGCACCAACCCAAAGAAGCTAAAACCCCTGCACCGAGCTACAACTCAATGATCTTAATGATACCATCAATTGCAAAAGTAATTATCATGTTACAAGTGAATCTTGTAACCATTTCATACACTTCACTTTGCCGGTGAGATACCCTCTCTGCTACACCGGTTCACTTTTATCTGCTGTTGCCTTGCCAGTAAACTCTATCGGTTACCTTACTCTGCTTCTGCCTTGCCGAATCCCTCCTTCACTGCTCTACACTTTATCACTCTCTATTGTCTTTTTGCCAATACTAGCACCTATCGGTTATCTTCTCTGATGCACTCATGTTTCTAACCGGTGCTTTAACCTTACAGGTTAAACCCCTTCATCGGTTTAACCTTTACTCACTTGGTCACTATATTCCTCTGCTATTTTTACTCTGACTGATCTAACTTTTCTCATGCAACACTCAATCACTTCCCAATAGCTTCATCAAAAACATCAATAAAAACAACATTGATTTTAGCTTCCATATTTATAAACGAGTCTTCCCTCCAAACCAAAATTCAAACTCCACACCTTAGGGTTTTCTCCATAGATCATGAGGCACACCAAATCCAGTAAGATCTAATTGGATCTTGAGTTAGTGATGGCCTGTCTGCACATTTTTGCCATCTTCATGCCTTTCAGATCACGCCTTCCCTTTTTAGCAACTTGCAATCAATTTGTCGGCTCACCTCTTGGTCAATCACTATTAATGGCTTGATGGATTGCTTCAACAACTTTGATCTACATCCAGACAATTTGCATCGATCAGTGCACGCCATGGATATTTTCAGATTCATCCTGCCTCGAGCCGCAACCCCTCTGCAATCATCCCTTGAGCTTCATAGTCACCATTAATGCCAGACCAACTACTAACTACCTCATCATCACTCTACACTAACCTATGTAAGTTCGCTACTTCACCTCCACGTGGCATCACTATCAGTATCCACCTCAGTTGAGTCATTTGCGTCGGTTCAGACAAGATCACCAAACCCATTGGTATAATAAACCTGCTGGTATATCATACTTTACTAGATGACCTTCATGCCATCACCTTTTCTATCCTGCAGGTGTATACCTTTGTTCATTTTGCAGCAACATCATGCACATCTTCTCCTGATCGACAACATATCCTTTCCTTCATGCCGGTGAAATCCTTATGTCTACACTTCACTGCTCTGCCAATGAAACACCTCTGTGAATATGTTCACTTATCAACAACATAGATACTCTAACAACTCTCCTTAACCTTCAGTTTGCTGCACTCCTCTTTATCAAGTGAGAACCTTATCTTCCTTGTCTCTTCTCTGATGTTTTAGTAGTTGACATAACATGTCAACTATCACTAGTACAGATTCCGGTAGATGTGTCTACCAGTGGACAACATACTTCCCTTCTTTCCGGTGAACAACATAGTTTCCTTCTTGCTGGTGAGACTCATTGATGACACCAAGTCATCAAACTCCAACTATTCTACACCAACCTTCATCTGTATCCCGGTATCACCATGTATGTTCCTACAGACTCACTAGAATCCTTCTTCATCTAATCGGTTCTCCTCTCAACTAGTTTGTCAAGTTGACAAACACACCATCTCAACTCCTCATTCTTCCTTCACTGTCCCAGTAGCACACCTTGTTTTCACTTGCTTATCTGATGTGCATTTCTAATCTCATGCTCTGGAGGCTTCCTCATCTTCCTCTTGTTCATCCGATCTCTACATTCAATCACCTTCCTATCTCAGGGAATCATTCTGCACAAGTTTGACTTCACCGAGGGGAGGTACATCTTCAACTTGACATATGTTCTGGTATTTTTTGATATGTCAGCTTGCTCACAAAAGCATCATACTCTATCAACCTATCACTTAACTTGTGATAGCTTCTTCATCCGGTGGGAGTTCTGCTAGTTAACATCATACTAGAAATCCAATGGCCTACACAAATCACCTCTGGTGTTGATGTGATTCAAATAACATTCTGCCTCTTCATCTTAATTAGCCTCCTAATATGCCTTATCTTTCATGTCAGTTGTATGCATCACTATGTCAACAACCTTATACTCACCGGTCTCTTAACTGCACCACTAGCATACTGGTACATACTGGTTCATCCTTCTGCATACTAATGGTCACTTGGTTGACATCAATGTCAACACAATATCTATTCTCCCATACCGGTTGTCCTACTATTCCAGTTGACATAAAACTCGAATGCCAACAACCTCTTGCTCACTAGTTGACATCAATGACAGTTAAACTGGTAACATCCTATATCGGTTGACATCAATGACAACACAATTCCAACATGCATAGTATCTATGATGGTGCATAAAATTTATAGGTTCCTTGAGAGGAATATCTTCCACATCTGCTATCTTGTGAGCACCCGGTCCATATACTTCGATAACAATGTATGGTCCAAGTCAATTAGGGCCGGATTTTCCTTTCTCCTCAGGTAGAGCATTTACGTTATGTTGGTTTTCATAAAGCACTAGATCAACCACTGAAAAGGAATGTTGAATGACTTTATCATTATAGCTCTGTTGTAAAGTTTTATGATACACTCGAATATGCTTGAGAGAATTTATACGTCGTTCATCGAGCATCTCAACTTGTTGAAGTCTTTGTTCTCTATAGGAATCGTCATCCACTATACCTCTATGAGAAACACTCAAAGAAGGAATTTCTAACTCCAAAGGCATAATGGCATCATCACCATAAACAAGATTATAAGGGGTACAACCCATAGCAACACGTACACTTGTCTGATAGGCCCAAAGAGCATAGTTAGCATGCTTGTTTATAGTCTTTCAAAGATTCTATTCAATTATCCTATTAGAAGACTCAGCTTAACCATTTGATTGAGGATAGTAGGGTGTAGAAAATTTATGCTGAATATGATATTTCTCGAGGAACTTCTTCACATCCTTATTTTTAAATGACGTTCCATTATCTAAAACTAAGGTAGAAGGTATTCCAAATCGGGAAATAATTTTCTCTAGGATGAATTGATAAATTACCTCAGCGGTAGTGGATCAAAGGGGAATTGCTTCCACCCACTTCATAAAGTAATCAGTTGTAGTTATGATGAATGTATGTCCTTGGGATGAAGGAGGAGATATTTTACCAATGAGATCCAAACCCCACTACTTGAGATCGAAGTTCTTGGGCAAGAACGTGGATCAAATTACTATGTTGCTGACACAGATGACATTTTTTAACAAATGCAAAGGAATATTTTTCCATAGTCTACCAATAATATCCCATTCAGAGCAATCTCTGAACTAAGGATCTACCCCCAAAATGCCCCCCGCAAGCACCTGAATGTGCTTCCTCAAGAGTAATAGGGATTTCAACCTTGTTAAGACATCTAACGAGAAGATCATTATAACCCCTCCTATAAAAAATATTAGAAAGGATAATATATCTAGCGACCAATTTGGGAATACTGGCCCGAGTATTCTTATTTGCAGAGTCAGGAAAGGTACCATCATATAAATATCTCATGATATGCAAGTACCATTCGTCAGAATCGATAATGCAACAATATGCCACATCTCTAGGATTATAAATAATAGTTGGTGCAGTGAGGTTGTGAATAGTTAATTTAAGATCTACCAAGGGATCCTTTAAAGATACAAGAAAGGCTACACATGCCATTGCATCAACATGTCGATTATCTTTTCGAGGAACAAGCTCCATGGTATAAGAATGAAATTTATGTACCAAGGATATAGCTAGATCTCTATATTGTGATAATTTGTCTTGCTTAGCTTGATAAACTCCTGTCACTTATCTTATGATTAGTTGAGAATCTCCATAGATATGTAGATGTTTTATATTTAATTCCCAGGCTTCTTTAATTCCATCTATAAGAGCCTCATATTTAGCAATGATGTTGGTGCATAAGAAAGTGAGATGATATGATAAGGGGATAGGATTATTTTTAGGAGAAATTAAGACTACCCTTACCCCCGATCCTGTACGACATCTAGAGCCATCAAAATATAATTCCAAAATATCATCAATCTCAATAGAAAAAATGTATTCATCAGGAAAGGAATTTGGATTAGGTAGGGAGAAGGGTGAAGGAGCCTAAACTAAGTGGTCAGTCAATGCTTGAACCTTTATTGCCTTCTGTGCGACAAACTTAAGGTCAAAATCAGTCAACCTCATAACACACTTAGCTAAGCATTTAAAAAGGTCAGCTTTAGAGAAAATATGATTGAGAGGATCAAATTTAATGATATCATGGACTTCATCATTCAAAAGGTGTTGGAATTTGATCATTTGATCAACCAGTAATGTGTGTTTGCTTGATGCAATCAGTATATGTCTGTTGTGCATAGATATTTGATTTATGTATGATGACTATTTTGTATGTTGTCATTGATGGCAACTATGTTTCTTTAAGTCATCTAAGTCCTACAGTTCAACTGGTAAGGATTAATTGGTTAGCAAAGACAATTTTTATCAGAATTGGTTATTATGACTTCAACCGATAAAGGACTGACAATGTTACATTCTGACAACCGGTACATGAAAATCATGAAGAATGAGACGATGCATTTTAGCAGCAACATCGAAGAATATTAGATGAAGACATGTTCATGAATGCATAAGAAGATCTGATCAGGTGAAATAATTATGATTAGTAGAAAAGAGGAGTTGATAGACACTTAGCCAGTAGTGATGAAAATCACTTAGATTGGTAAAACGTCACATAATTGGATTTGTTATGTCGGTGGCCGACATAACCAAAGCATACAATGAAATATTTTCTAGATGCATTGAACCTAGGGAATCGTAACAAGGTTCTAACCGACCTTATGACATTTTTTATAATGTGTGATGGGGTATGAAGAAGAAGAGAGAATGAGCTTGAATCTATAAGAGTTTTTTTAGTGATTATTGTATCTCTAATAGGGCAGTGATCAAAGAAGTTCTGAGATGAAGTGTATGTGATGATGTAATGTTCTGAAATGGATCTTATCAGACACTGAAGGTGTTATACAAAGATCATTTTTACTTGTTATCTTCCTAATAGCTGCAACAAGAAAATCCTCCTACAAGGTCACTCCTAATAGGGTGCAGTCAGATCCTAACAAGCCTAATCATTAAATCCTCTAACTAGGTGACACATTAACTTGTGTTTGCAAATCCCACTAACTTGGGTAGCTCCTAATAGGGATGACCCTCATAGGACTTTTGTAAATCTCTTAACCATGCTTAGACACTCCTAATAGGATGTGCCCCTAACTAGGTGTTGTAGACCTTAATCAGTCAGATCTCTATACTACAGATAGTGGATCTTGTGGGTACTGACTCCCACTATGGTTTTTCCCATTTGGGTTTTCCACATATAAACTCTTGTGTCATGTGGTTTATGCTTTATGTGGTGATTGCATACTTGGTGTTATTTCTTATATGCCTATTGATTTTTAAGCTGGTGAAATTGATAATTAGATTTGTATTGTTTTTACTTGCAATGATTCACCCTCCCCTCTCGGTGCCTTATAAGTTCATCAATTGGTATCAGAGCCTAATTTACTTAAGGCTTAACCACTTGGAAGGGATCTCTTATCCTAAGGAAAATATGGGGGAAGGAATGAGCTATAGTGAGATAGCTAGAGAACTTGCTGAAACCAAGGAGGAACTTGAAACCCTAAGAGGCAAATACATGACATCACTAGCTAAAAGGAAAGAATTGACCGAACAATTGTTGGAGATCTCTGATAGTAGCTCTTCAAATGAGGTGAATATTGATACACTAGTTGAAGAAGTAGAGAAACTGAATGGTGAGAAGACTAACCTGAGAAGAGAGCTGGTATCACTTAGAATCTAGATGAGTGAGGAACTTGAAGCTAGAAGAAAGGGCGAGGATCAAAATTGAGATAAAGAGCATGAAATCTTTAAGATTAAGCAGGAGAATGCAACTTTGTATGAAGACTGGAATGAGGAGAAAGAAGAAAAAGAAGCATTACAGTCAGATCTTTAAATGGCAATATCTCTTAGAGAGACCCTCATGAAAAGAAATGAAGATCTTATAAAGGAACTTGCCGAGGCCAATGAGAAGCTTGATAAATTCAACAAGAGTTCCTCTATGTTGGATGAATAAATCCAATCTTAGAGGATGAAATGTGATACATCTGATTTAGGATACAATACATTTGAGAAGGGGGAACCTTCCAATACCAAGAGCAACATGCATGAAGGTAAAACTTCTCCTAAGGCTCAGAAGCCTACCGGTAAAAAAGCCTACAAACCTGTTTGTTTTAACTATCATAAACCAGGACATACTGCTAATGTTTGTAGAAGCAGATCTGATGTAAACACTAGTTATAGACCTAACACTAGATATATATCTAGAAGATTTGAAGGTTACTGTTATACATGCAACATGTATGGTAATAGATCTATTGAATGTAGGTATGGAGCTAATTATCCAACACCTCATATGTATCCAAGAAGTGATGGTGATTGGAGAAGGAATTTTACTGACCGAAGAAGCACTAATTGGCAAAGACCCTATGTTAACCGGTCTAGTCCTTATGAGATCGAGAAGAGAGTCAATGTGTTTTGTCCAATCTGAAACAATTTTGGACTTGTGGAAATGAATTGCAGAAGATGAACATATAGAGGCAATGCAAGATGTTAGAGAGCATCTGGAATGACATGTTATCATTTCAACGAACCAGGACACATTGCCAAATTTTGTAGAACACAGAAGAACCAACTGATGAATCATCCCAAAGACCGGAAAGGAAATCAAAAAGTTGATATTGAAGAAACCAAAGATGAGATGAATAGAACTTGGAATAAGAAGAGTGATGAAAAACCATTTGAGGAATTAGATTCTTCACCTAATGTGGAGAATCCATCTGTGACAAACTAAGTTATTTCTACAACTTGGGGTGAGATTATTGTCAAATATTGAGTTGAACCCCTGTATGATGTACTGTAAGTTAAATCTACATATTCTGATGCATTTTGATGTTTTGATGTGTTTTTGGATCATAACCGATAAATATCATTGAGTTTTTGTTACCGGTAATATGTTAAAAAGAGTTTTAGGGTTTTGTCAGTAAATGCATTTATTGCAGTAGTTAGAAGGTGAATAAATATAACATTTTGAATTTCATTTGTCACTTTGCGATCTTGAGAACATTTGGTGAGCGAGCAGAGCAGAGATAAGTTTGTGCTAGCAACATTCAAATCATTTACCAACAATATGAGGCGATCAAAGTAAAGTTTGAATCGGTGATCAAGTATTGAAAGTTTTTGACGGTTGGAAACCCTAGTACTGAAGTAGATTAGGTATTTATCTGAGAAATTCTACTCTTTTCTTGGTGATTTGCATATTTGAAATAGATACACCTCATCTTGTTGAGGTAACTGAGAGGGAAAGACCAAAATTCAAACGACATCTATACAAGTTAGAGGAAACTGACCCTGTCGGTGCCCTATCTGGTGTACCGAATGGTGTTTTGCATGTAGCAGATGTAAGATCCTTTTATCATTGCAAACTTGAAGACTTGGGAGTTGCAGTTATTCATGAGCAATATAGATCTCTGTGTAATGAATAGGGAGGATTGAAAGAATAGTTTAGAAGCATAGCTGGTAAAGGTTTTCATCAAGCGACCAATTTCATTGATAATTTTGATGACGAGTTAATAAGATTTGTTCTAAGATGCATTCATGATTAGTTCATGTGGTTGGATAGACCTCATAAGATTACAAAGGAAGCAATCCATGCAGTAACCAGATTCTGCTCAATTGGTGAAGTGCCATTGCTGAGGTCAATACCTAAAACTGATGTTGAGAAGCTAATAGGATCTAGATGGGATAGAAGAGCCATGACTGTGAATGATTTTAATGATCCTGCAGTTAAATTTGCATCAATGGTAATTGGTTATAGAATCTTCTATTCAAGTAGAATGAACAGTATATCGTCAGCAGTAATTCGCACTGCATACTAGATGATTAAGGAAAATGTGGACTATGATCTTACAGAAGCATTAAGGAGTCAATTAGTGACAAATTTGGAAGCAATCAAGAAGGACAAGAAGATTAGATTGAAGTTTTGACAGCTTATCATGGGCTTATTCTTCTATTTCCAAAACTTTTCCCCCGGTATTAGTGATGTAAAATTGATAACTGGGACACCTACCCTATTGCAAATGAAGAACATCATTAGGATGCTAAATGACAAGTTTGATGATATTTCAAGAAATTTCAAAAGAAAATGCATGCTAGGGAACACATACCGACATAGGTAGTCAATCGGTATGAGGATTCTATTTGTTTTATGGTAGACATATATACATGCTTGATGGAAATTATTATTCTCAGGACCACATGGGTAATGCCCATGGGTTATGAAGTAGATAAAGATCTACTTGTTGCTTATGCTAGTCATTTGTTATCTCAACTGGTCGATACCACTGCTGAGAGGTTTGGAACCTACAAGGAGAAACTACTAAAAGTGCACTCTATATTACAACAACTGGTGATAGCAAACAAAGTAAGGAAAGAGGTAGAGGCCTTTGCTGAAAAGGCCAGATTCACAAAAGAACAGATAGTTGCAGCGAGAGCCAAATATGAGGCTGAACAAGGTGGAACTTCTAGTGTACCAACTGGTAGCTCCACTGGTAAGACCAGAGTAGCCAAAGCAGCTGAAAAGAAAAAGGCAGAAGAACCTAAGGTGAAGCCTGCTGAATCCCAAAGAGGGAAGCCTACTAAAATTCAATTTCAGAGGAAAGGTAAACTTGTTGAACCTCCTGCTATGCCTGTCAAAACCAGAAAAAGAAAGAAGGAGAAAGCTCACAAACCTATGATAAATGTAGAGGCTAAAAATTAGAAAAAGATAAGAGAGAACTAAGGGCAAGTGCTAAGAAGAAGAAGACTACTAGAAAAGGTAAAGCAACTAAGAAAATATAGACACTTGAAGATTCTATTACAAGATGGTTAGAATTATTAAGGATTATGGTATTTACAAAGGTTTAAACACACTGTTTACTCATTTGTCTAAAAGTCAACAAAAGGAAATTGAAGATACAGTTATATTTAGTATGATCAAATTTAGTAGAGCCCTCATTGAATTACAGGGGCAATTTCCAGATTCTTTATATAATTTGATTGATGCAAGGTGGAAAGGGGAAATTAGCCTAGATAAATAATTTATTGATTATACACTCAAGCACTTGCAACTGGAAACATCTGGAGAGGAAATTGAATAGATAAAGGTTAATACAAAAGCATTGTTCAGATCAAAGAAAAGATTAACAAGAATGCTTGTTAGAGAGACCGAATCAGTTCAAAAGGAGACTAAGATTTTGATGAAAAAGGCTTTAGGTCTCATCCCCAATGAAGAAGAGAAAAAATATGAAGAAATTGAGGATAATACCCTTGTAAAGCCAAAGTCAGAAGAACTTCCTGAAAGGTGTAAAGATCACAAATTTTGAGCTAGACAAGAAGTATATGTATGATGACCTTGTTGATACTGAATCGGTAGATATAACAGATGATGATACCAGTGATGCTGATAATGTTTCTAACACTACTGACAATGTAGATGTTTTTGAAGTTGATGTACATATATTTGAAACTCAGCAAGAACATGAAGAAAACAAAGATGAAAAGAAAGCAGAAGAAAAGTGCTCAACTAAGCTACTCTTGAATGCACAGTCAATAGAGACTCAGACTGCACCAATCAATGTAAGTGTAGATGCAAATGTAAATGTTGCCACTAAGGATAATCAAAAGGATACAATTGATAAGTAAGAGGAAGATCTGGTGAAAGAACAGATTGTTGAACATCCGTAAATGGTCAAAGACACCAGTAATTAAGAGAAGACAAAAAAAGATAAGGAGGAAGAGAATAAAACAAAGAAGGCGAAAGAGGAGAGGAGAACGAAAGAAATAAAGACAACTCCTGAGGTACCTCCTGAATCCAAAATGAAGAAAATAATAGTTGATGATGATGATGATGACTCTGTGAGCATTAAAGGTCCTATTAATATGGACAATTTGAGTTCTTCAGAGTTAATGGAGATTGCTACTGCAATACAATCTCGTGCACAAAAGAAAAGATTGAAGAAACAACAAAGAGAAGCAGAGATTGTAAGGACCACTGTTGATATTTTGTCAAGTCTCCTACCAAAGACTGATATAGAACATTTGGCTACCCCCATTGGCAAAGTTGACCTAACAGTAAATAGAAAGTTATTGAAGACAAGATTGGAAACCGGCTGTAAGATTTTGGCTAATATTTCTCAATTTTCACTATTTTATGCTGACTCGAGAAAGAAGAGAACTGATACTAAGAGGGAGTTACAAAAGTTAAGTGAAACATTCATATCGGTACAGGACTCAGTAATCACTTTTGGTTAAAAGGTTGTTGATTTACAACACCAGTTAGAACTATATGAACATGAGCAAGTGAAATGGGATAGATCATTGAAAAAACTCCATACTCAACTACTTCCCAAAGTAGATATTCTAGAGAGAGCATTCACAAAGTTAGAGGCAATTTTGGCTACTCCTGAGATGAGTATAGTTGATGCCATGGAGGAGTTAGTAGCACAGATCTTGAAACATGTTGAGATTACCAAGACACTGTTAGAAACATGGGACAATGATCTTAAACAATTGAAGTTTCATTTCAGTGATGTTTTCTTAAGAATTGCATTGTAAAGACATTCAAACTTTTTATCTCTATCTATACATGAAGTTTTGATGACAAATTTTGATGTAATGTATGTATTTTACTTCTTTATTTGGCATTATTGTCAAAGGGGGAGAAGAATTAGTTTAAGAGTCAGTCAAAATTTTGTATGTACTATTAAGAGGGAGTAATGATTTTCTTTTTGTAACGACATACAATTTCTAAGGGGGAGTGTATGTCATGAAGTCAATTTTTGTTTTGCACGCTTGGATGACAAAATTTTCCTAAGTGTTGCCATCAATGCCGAAGGGGGAGATTGTTGGCATTTGATCATTTGATTAACCGGTAATGTGTGTTTGCTTGATGCAACTGGTATATGTCTGTTGTACATAGAGATTTGATTTATGTATGATGACTATTTTGTATGTTGTCATTGATGGAAACTATGTTTATTTAAGTCATCTAAGTCTGACAGTTCAACCGGCAAGGCTTAACCAGTTAGCAGAGACAGTTTTTATCAAAACTGGTTATTAGGACTTGAACCGATAAAAGACTGACAATGTTACATTCTGACAACCGGTACATGAAAATCATGAATAATGAGACGATGCGTTTTAGCAGCAACATCAAAGAATATTAGATGAAGACATGTTCATGAATGCACAAGCAGATCTGATTAGGTGAAATAATTTTGATTAGTAGAACAGAGGAGTTGATAGACACTTAACTAGTAGTGATGAAAATCACTCAGATTGGTAAAACGTCACATAATTGGATTTGTTATGTCGGTGGCCGACATAACTAAAGTGTACAATGAAATATTGTCTAGATGCATTGAACCTAAGGAATCGTAACAAGGTTCTAGCCAACCTTATGACATTTTTTATAATGTGTGATGAGGTATGAAGAAGAAGAGTGTATGAGCTTGAATCTATAAGAGTTTTTTAATTGATTATTGTATCTCTGATAGGGCGGTGATCAGAGAAGTTCTGAGATGAAGTGTATGTGATGATGTAATGTTCTGAAATGGATCTTATCAGACACTAAAGGTGTTATACTAAGATCATTTGTACTTGTTGTCTTCCTAATAGCTGCAATAAGAAAATCCTCCTACAAGGTCACTCCTAACAGGGTGCAGTCAGATCCTAACAGGCCTAATCATTAAATCCTCTAACCAGGTGACACATTAACTTGTGTTTGAAAATCCCACTAACTTGGGTAGCTCCTAACAGGGATGGTCCTCACAAGTCTTTTGTAAATCTCTTAACCATGCTTAGACACTCCTAATAGGATGTGCCCCTAACTGGGTGTTGTAGACCTTAATCAGTCAGATCTCTATACTGCAGATAGTGGATCTTGTGGGTACTAACTCCCACTATGGTTTTTCCCATTTGGGTTTTCCACGTATAAACTCTTGTGTCATGTGGTTTATGCTTTATGTGGTGATTGCATACTTGGTGTTATTTCTTATATGCCTATTGAGTTTTAAGTTGGTGAAATTTATAATCAAATTTGTATTATTTTTACTTGCACTGATTCACCCTCCCTCTCAATGCCTTATAAGTTCATCAAAAGGTAATGCCTTAACTTTTGGGTTGGAAAGACCAAAGTAAGGCATTGCCTTTCTATCGTAGAATATCAGACTTCATAATCGAGTAGAGTACGACTTAAATAAATTACCAAACATTCTCTACCATCCTTATCACATTATTCCAATACAGTTGCAAGAGCATGAAGGGAAGTAGCCGTGTATAGGAAAAAAGGGTTTAGAAGGGTCAACAGGTTGAAGAATAGGAGGATTGGCCAAATAAGTGTTTAGGTCTTCAAATGCTTAACAACAATACTCATTCCACTAAAAGGTGATATTATTTTTAAGCAATTGAGTAAAAGGAAAGGTACGATCCGTAAGCTAAGATACAAACCTACAAATAACTTGAATCTTTCCTTGCAAACTTTTGATTTGGTAGACATTTGTAGGAGGTGACATGTTAACAATGGCAACTATCTTTTTTTGTATCCACCTCAATTCCACGATGCGAAACTATGAACGCTAATAGTTTTCCACTATCCACACCAAAAACACATTTTCAGGGATTCAAGCGCATGTTATACTTACAAATTCTCTCAAAGATTTGACGAAGGATCTTAACATGATGTGTGTGAAGGATGAATTTAGATAGGATGTCATCAACATAATCTTCTAAGGTCTTATGCTTGTAATCATGAAAGATAAGAGTCATAGCACGTTGATAGGTTGCGCCTGCATTTTTTAATCCAAAAGGTATCAAACCCCAACAAAATGTGCCCCAGGGGGTAGTGAAAGCAGTTTTGTATTGATCTTGATGCTTGATGATTAATGAAGATCTGATTATATCCAGAGAAATCATCCATGAAGGATAATAAGGAATTACCTCCTACAGAATCCACTATCATATCGATATTCGGGAGTGGGAAATCATCTTTTAAAGAGGCTTAGTTTAGATCATGAAAGTCCATACACATCCTCATCTTATTAGTAGACTTAGCCACACCCACAATGTTTGAAATCCATGGGAATAATCGATAGGATAGATGAATCCAACATTCAACAATTTTTTAATCTCAACTTTACCAAGTAATGCCACTTTAGGGTGAATCTTTTGAATCTTTTTCTTCACAAGTATAGCATCAGGAATTAGGACAATGTTATGAGTGACAATCTTAGGATCTATGCTAGGCATGTCAGAGTACATCCAAACAAAGATTTCAGGGAATTCAAGTAATAACTCAGAATATTGATTTTTTTCTTTTTCGTCAAGACATTTCCCTATCTTGATGATTTTATCTTCAACATAAGGATCTATTTTGATATCAATAGTGTCACTTATTAGGAGATTGCTCTATTAAGGAGCGTCTTTTAACTGAGGAAATTCTTTAACTATCTCATCATGATTTCCTTCTTTCCCAAAGTAAGCTTCCACATTTAGACAATAGGGAATACCATAGTTATGGTGATAATGAGGAAGTTTGTCATAAGCTCTTGAGAATTCAGCTAAGGAAATATCAGTAGGAAAAACACCCAAGGCAAGGACACTAGAAGAGTCACAGTCAATATACTCTAGATATTTTACTGGGAGAGAGGCATAAATGCCATTAACACTAATAAATGGTCTCTTAGAGGCTTTAGTACACTTAAAAGGATCATAACCAATCCTAAATGTCATATCACGAAAGTTTTTTTCCAAGGGAACCTTTATCCCTTGTTCTTGAGCACCACATCCATTACCATTATATCCACACCTAGCTAGGATGTGAAAACTAGGACCATAAAGTTTAGCCATTTCTGAGAGAGAAGGAGGATTTTCATAAAGTGAAAAATCAAAGTCCTCTAGGTCAGAAACTAAGGGAGATGAATGCTGGGAAGCCGCCACAAAGTTATTACTCAAAGGCCTAGACATAGTGGATTTCTTTTTAGGTTCTTCTTCCTCTTCCTTCCTTTCAACCTTAGGTTATCTAGGGGGAATTTTATATTCCCCTATGAAGGTAGGATTAAAATCAAGGGATCCCCAATCATCTTATACAAGAATCTTTTTAGGAGAGAAAGTGTCCTCACAAGTAAAATCAGGTTGAGAAGACTCTTCCTCAAGAACTTTAGGTCCACTTGAGGAATTATTGGGAAGTGATTCAGAGGTAGGGTATTGGTTTGATGAAGTGGACACACTAGAAGCTTTAGAGGGATAATCTAAGATATTTGGGGAAGAAATAATTGAAGAGGATTTGGAAGTTGATGTCTGCAGACAAGCCTGGAGATTTGTGTTATCTAGCAGGGTATATGTCTTATTGTTGTAAATGAACTTAACTTGCTTATGTAATGTAGAGGGGACAACTTGCATGCTATGAATCCAAGGTCTCCCTAGTAACAAGTTGTATGTTAATTCTCCTGACATGACATGGATGGGTGTGGATAAGGTAACATGACCTACCTTAACAGGCAAGGTGATGATACCTAATGAAGATTTAGCAACATTATCAAAGCCTCAGATAGTGAGAGAATCAGGTTTAATAAGAGATGTATCGACATTGATCTTATGCAATAAGTTAATGCTACAAAAATTAAGGCCAAATCCATTATCCACTAGCGTTCATCTTATTGCACTATCATTTATAATAACCACAATCATTAAGGGATCATATTGATGTTGAATTTCACTAGTGGGTAGCTAATCTTGTGTGAACATAATTTGAGCCTTAGGAGTTGTGATAGAATTAATCAATGAGGTCATATTATTAGATGTCACTATGGGTGGGACATTCAATATTTTCAAGGCATCTTGTAGCAATCCATGATGAGTTGAAGAAGTCAGAATAAATCCCCAAAGGGATATCTTGGTAGGAGTGGCTTTAAGTTGTTCAACAAGATCATATTCCTTACCAAGAGTTTGTGAAATGTGAGGTGCTTGAGGAAGAATAGGTTGAGGACCAGGAAGAGAATTTAGGATAGCTGGAGGAAGATTAGGTTGCTTATTTTTGTTTCACCGGTTGTCACTTCTTCAGATACAGACAGTGGAAAAGTAGCTGAGTTCAAAAGAGTAGAGAGGAAGAAGAGAGAACCCTCACTGGTACCTTCTCCTTCACCTAAAAAGGCAATGACATTAAGGAAAAAGAAGCAAGTTGTAAGGGAGCCTAAGAAGAAACTAACCCCAAAGAAGAAACAACAAACTAAGACACTAGATACCCTTACACTGGAGGAACTGGTAAATGAGATAACACAAGATGGTAATCATTGCAATGTAAATAAATTGTATCATTCATTCAAAGATTCTGACAAGGACACAATAGAGGCTAGTATTATTTTGCATTTAGACATCTATAAGAAGGTTTTGATTGAAGTTGTAGATGATTTTCTGAATGACTTGTATTTAAGATTAGAAGCTAAGAGAATGTCAGTAATGGAATTAGACAAAAAGTTAAAAGTTGAAGCATTATTGGCAGCGCATCCTGTAAATTCTAAAGAGGAAATTGATGAACTAATTTTTGAAGCCAACTAGTTAGTTTTTGTGAGTGGACATTGATAGATTAGCTTGATGGCTGGGAGAGTGAAAGAAATTGCTGATGAAACTGTAGACAAATGGGACATATTATTTGCTGAAAAAGAAAAGAAAGAGGAAAGGGAGAGACATAAAATGGACAAATATTTTGCTAAGGTATACCAAAAGGACAAAGGTAAAAGAAAAATTGGTAGTATACCTATTATAAAATTCACAGATAATATTCCTCCACCAACACAGGATAATCCACCATTAACTTCAGATACATTGGTACATACAGACAATCAACTAGATTGTAGGTCCCAGAGACAACTGAGAGCAGGGGGGGGGGTGAATCAGTTGTCTAATAAATTCAAACCAAAAACTTATTAACCAACTTAATGCTTAATACCGGTAAGACAATTAAGTATGCCGGTAAATAGTGTTAACGGAAAATTGCAGTACCGGTAAGAATTAATGCATGAAACATAAGCACAAAGTCATCCACAACACATGACACCAATATTTGTATGTGGAAACCCTGTAAGGGGAAAAACAATGGTGGGAAACCTTACCCACAATCAGATGATACTACTACAGATAGTAAGTGTACAAAGAGGGGTCTGCACATGCAGAAAGGCCAACAACCTAGAGCTCACTGCTCAATCAAAAATGGGAGTCACACTGACTACAGTTGGATGGTTAAATCTAATGAGAATGTATTGCACAAAATAGCATCTTCATATGCTAGATTCAGTACCGGTGTAATGCTGATATGCTTCTACAAAAACCTAACTTCACCTTCATATGATGTCTTCGTGTATATCTCTGTTTGATCTTGCATATACCCTTAAATCTTTTTCGCATTCCACACTTGATCTTACAAATAAGATCTTACATTTATACCATACCCTAAGACCAATTTTAGTAGGTCGGCTCTACAAGATATTACAATAAAAACATTTTACAAATAATACAATATCCGATGCAATAACTAATTGAACATGTCGGCTTAATGCATTTATAACAATAATAAATCATCTCCATAGCGTGCCATGCTGATCTGGAAAAGATAAACCTGCTGGTGTAACCCTAGATAACTTGGACCTATTTGCCAGTAAAAGAAAATATGCAAATAAGAATATACCAATGATTATTACTTCAAAGTAAAGTGTCCACATGATGTCTTCGACATTACCAAGTGTCTTCTATGTCATTTCAGGTATCGGTGAACATTATATCTTGCCGGTTGACTATATATCGGTAACTGTTTGCCGGTGAATGTTGTTGGATCTCCAAAGTAGGTGTATTTAGCAGGTGTTGACATCAATGACAAAACCATACCAAAATACCAACAATCTCCCCCTTTGGCATTGATGGCAACACAAGATGGAAAAACCATCAAAGTGCCAAAATAGAAATGCCAAGTACAAAAACCAATTCTCCCCCTGGGAGTAATATGTGTTTATACCAATCTCTCCCCAATGTTTTTCCATATATCTCTCCCCCTTTGACATCAAATGCCAAAGTCACAAAAATTCAAGTTCATACAAAATACCAATCAAGTCAATATACCAACTACTCCCCCTGGGAGGTAGCTTCCTCATCAAATACCGGAGTAAAAGATTTGTCCATTTAATTCTTCCGGTTGATGACAATCATCAACTATCTAAGTCTCTATCGGTGGAGGTATGACTTCGATCTGATCTCTGAGATACTCAAAAGTTTCCTTAGGCAAAGGTTTTATAAAAATATCTGCAAGCTGTTCTTTAGTATTCACATAAACTAGTTTTATCTCCTTTTCTTCAACTTTTTCCCTTAGAAAATTCAGTTTGATAGAAACATGTTTTGTTTTAGAATGTAATACTGGATTCTTAGATATATCAATTGCTGTAGTGTTATCACAATATATAGTAATAGGTTCCTTGCATTTTACCTTTATGTCTTTCAACATTTGTTTAAGCCAAAGTACCTGTGTACAGTTTGTTGCTGCTGCAACATATTCTGATTCTGCTGTTGATAAAGATGCACAACTCTGTTTCTTACTTAACCAAGAAACTAATCTCTTTCCAAGAAAGAATGCTCCTCCAGTGGTGCTTTCTCTATCATCCACATCTCCTGCCCAATTTGCATCTGTGTATGCATATAGATCAAAATTTTCATCTTTAGGATACCACAATCCAAGATTTGCTGTGCCTTGTAAGTACCGAAAAATCCTTTTTACTGCTGATTCATGATTTTCCCTAGGATTACTCTGAAATCTAGAAACTATACATACTGCATTCATAATATCAGGTCTGGTTCCTATCATAGATTTGTATCTAGTTGGATTAACAGGTGTAGATTCATCCCTTTGAGATAATTTGTCATTTGTAGTCATAGGTGTGCTTACCAGTTTAGAGTTTTCCATCCCAAATTTCTTAAGTAGTTCTTTCAAGTACTTAGATTGACTAAAAAATATGCCTTTATCAGTCTGTAAAATCTGCAATCCTAAAAAGAATTTTATTTCTCCGATCATAGACATTTCAAATTCATGTTGCATTTTAAGAGAAAATTCTTTGCATAATCCATCTTCTCCTCCAAAGATTATATCATCAACAAATACTTCCATAATCAAGATGTCATCATTAGTTACTTTGTAATATAAATTGCTATCTGCATTTCCTTTAGTAAAACCAATTTTAAAAAGATACTTATCCAATCTTGCATACCAAGCTCTTGGAGCTTGTTTTAATCCATATAGAGCTTTTCTTAATCTGCAAACCATATCATTGTCATCTGTCAAGGAAAATCCATCAGGTTGTTCAATATAGACTTCCTCTTCAAGATCTCCATTCAAAAATGCACATTTGATAAACTTTGTAATCCTTGTGAGTTGCAAAGGCCAAGAATAATCTAACTGCCTCAATTCTGGCTACCGGTGCAAAGGTTTCATTGTAATCAACTCCTTCTTTCTGAGAATATCCCTTACACACTAGTCTTGCTTTATTTCTGACAACCCTACCATCTTCATTGAGTTTGTTTCTAAATACCCATTTGGTTCCAATTACATTTTTATTTTTAGGCCGGGGAACTAATGTCCAAGTATTATTTTTCTCAATTTGTCCTAATTCTTCTTCCATAGCTTTAATCCAAAATTTATCTTCACATGCCTCATTGATAGATAATGGTTCAATTTGAGAAATAAGACATACCTCTTCATTTGCCAATCTTCCTCTTGTCATGACTCCTTTAAATTTGCTTCCAATTATCTGATCTTCAGAATGATTCAGTCTTACATACCGGGGTGTCTTAGTCTGTTGTTGTTCTTCAATTACTGTGGAATCCTTTGATGATACCGGAGTAACTGTATCATCATTCTGTACCAGTGGATTTACTATTGGTTCATTTGTCATAATTTCTGTTACCAGTTCAGAGTCTATATACCTTGAAGTTCCTCTGAATTTTTCATCAATCTTTACATTTGTACTCTCAACAATTTTTTGTAATCTTTTATTAAAAAATCTATATGCTTTACTCTTAGATGAATAACCAAGAAATATTCCTTCATCACTTCTAGGATCAAACTTGGCAATATACTCATCTCTTCTAATATAACATTTACTTCAAAAAATTCTGAAATACTTAAGAGTAGGAGTATTACCAAACCATAGTTCATGAGGGGTCTTACCAATTTCACCTTTGATGTGAACTTTGTTGAATGTATAGACAGCAGTGCTTACTGCCTCTCTCCAGTACACATGTGGTAGATTTGCTTCTGATAACATACTTCTTACTGCATCCAAAATAGTTCTGTTTTTCCTTTCAACAACTCCATTCTGTTGTGGTGTCCGAGGTGCTGATAATTGTCTTTTGATTCCATTTACTTCACAGAAGATATTAAAATCTCTAGATGTGAATTCTCCTCCTTGATCTAATCTTAAACATTTAATTTTCTTACCGGTTTCATTTTCAACCATTGCTTTGAATAGTTTGAACTTCCCAAGTGCTTCTGATTTTTCTTTGAGAAAAGTAACCCAACACATTCTAGAATAATCATCAATAATTAGCATGAAATATCTATCACCTTGTAAGCTTTTAGTTCTAGCTGGACCACATAAATCAGTGTGAATTAAATCAAGAGCATTATTGGATTTTTCTGGAATACTTTTGAAACTAGCTCTAACCTGTTTTCCAAATTGACATTCCTTGCAAATTGTATTATGAGGTTTCACAATTTTAGGTAGATCTCTAACTGCCTTAGAAGTACTGATTTTTACCATGCAATCAAAATTTACATGACATAGTCTTTTATGCCATAGCCAACTTTCATCTATATGAGCAATTAAACATGCCTTTTCACTGTTATTCAAATGAAAGATATTACCTCTAGTCTGATTACTGGTTGCAATTTCCAAACTAGTTCTATTCCTGATTTTGCATTTTCCATTTTTAAATTGTAACTGAAAACCTTTCTCAACTAATTGATCGACACTTAAAAGATTATGTTTTAATCCTTCAACATAGTAGACATTGTCAGCGTTATGTTTACCATCAAGAGATATTGAACCCTTACCTTTGATTTAACAGGCTTTGTCATCTCTGAATCTTACTAAACCTCCATTGTATTCTTGAAAGTTCAAGAATTTACCTTTGTCTCCAGTCATGTGATGTGATCATCCTGAGTCAATAATCCATTCATCCTTTGATTCAACTTTAGCTACTAGGGCTTGTTCTACCGATTGAGAAATAGGTACCGGTTGATCTTCTGTTATAGCAACAAAGACCCATCCATTGTCCGCTGGATCCTCATCAGAATCATCAGTCACACCTTCATCAACAATGTAACAAGATTTATCTTTGTTTTTCTTAAATTTGTATCTCTGATATTTAGGATTAGGTTTGTATGTCCTTCTAGCTTCTTCTCTTAGTCTAGCATGTCTTTCAGGGCATCTTGAAGCCATATGACCAATCTTATTGCAATCGAAACATTTAAAGGGTGCTTTACCTTCATACTTACTTCCAATTGGACCTTTTGGCATTTTTCTTGCAAATAGTGCTTCAAGTTCTTCAAGCTCTTCATTCTCCTTCCCGGTTTCTTCAAGTTCTCTTGCATAAAAGGCTCTCCAGTCTGATTTGTTGAAAGATGGAGCAGATGATGTTGATGCTTTGAAGGCCAAATCAGTTTTTATAGTAGCAACAAGATCAAATTCCTCAATTTCAAAAGCTGAAAGTTTTCCAATCAATGTATCCCTAGTTACTGATGTATTAGGCATTGTTCTCAACTCATTTATAGCAGTAACCTTCATTTTGTATGCCGGTGGCAAACCTCTTAATATTTTTGAAACAATCTCATCTTCACTCAAGGTTCCTCCACAACATTTGATACCCAAAACAATTTCATTTACTCTTTCCATAAAAGAAGAAATCCTTTCATCTTCTTCCATTTTCAGATGTTCATACCTGACTCGAAAGCTTTCAAGTTTTGCAATTTTGACTATGGAATCCCCTTCATTCAGTGTTTCCAAATGATCCCAAATAGCTTTTGCAGTGGATCTATCTAATAATCCCATTATTTGTTGATTTGATAATGCGCTCAAAAGTGTTTCTCTTGCTTTGCAATCATTTTCTTCATCTTTAGCTAAAGTAATGGGAGGAGTCTGACCAGCTACAACAATAGTATAACCATTCTTAGTAACTTCCCAAATGTCTTTACCAATGCAATTTAGATGTGTCTCCATTCTGATTTTCCATATCCCATAGTTGGTTCCATCTAGTTTAGGACTATCCTTTCTGAAATAATTAGTAGACATTGGATCTCCTCAAGTTGTTTAAACTTCTGCAAAAAGAGGACTAGGCTCTGATACCAATTGTAGGTCCCGGAGACAACTAAGAGGGGGGGGGGGTGAATCAGTTGTCTAATAAATTCAAACCAAAAACTTATTAACCAACTTAATGCTTAATACCGGTAAGACAATTAAGTATGCCGGTAAACAGTGTTAACAGAAAATTGCAGTACCGATAAGAATTAATGCATGAAACATAAGCACAAAGTCATCCACAACACATGACACCAATATTTGTATGTGGAAATCCTGTAAGGGGAAAAACCACGGTGGGAAACCTTACCCACAATCAGATGATACTACTGCAGATAGTAAGTGTACAAAGAGGGGTCTGCACATGCAGAAAGGCCAACAACCTAGAGCTCACTGCTCAATCAAAAATGGGAGTCACACTGACTACAGTTGGATGGTTAAATCCAATGAGAATGTACTACACAAAATAGCATCTTCATATGCTGGATTCAGTACCGGTGTAATGCTGATGTGCTTCTACAAAAACCTAACTTCACCTTCAAATGATGTCTTCGTGTATATCTCTGTTTGATGTCGCATATACCCTTCCTTAAATCTTTTTTGCATTCCACACTTGATCTTACAAATAAGATCTTACATTTATACCATACCCTAAGACCAATTTTAGTAGGTTAGCTCTACAAGATATTACAATAAAAACATTTTACAAATAATACAATATCCGATGCAATAACCGATTGAACATGTCGGCTTAATGCATTTATAACAATAATAAATCATCTCCATAGCGTGCCATGCTGATCTGGAAAAGATAAACCTGCCGGTGTAACCCTAGATAACCTGGACCTATTTGCCGGTAAAAGCAAATATGCAAATAAGAATATACCAATGATTATTACTTCAAAGTAAAGTGTCCACATGATGTCTTCGACATTACCAAGTGTCTTCTATGTCATTTCAGGTACCGGTGAACATTATATCCTGCCGGTTGACTATATACCGGTAACTGTTTGCATAGTTTATTGTTTGCCGGTGAATGTTGTTGGATCTCCAAAGTAGGTGTATTTAGCAGGTGTTGACATCAATGACAAAACCATACCAAAATACCAACACGGATAAGGCAACTGAATAAGTTACACATGATGATACTAACCCGGATTTTGAAATTATTTTCACCATGAATGTAGATACACAAGATATTAACATTGTTGTGGATAAAGAGACTATAGAGGTTAAGGCAGATGATATTAGGAACAATGAGATCTCTGAGTCACTGATACACACTGTTGGCTCTCAGAACACTGAGATACCGACACAAGCTAAGCAACTAGAGATAGAGAAACTGATAGTTGTAGAGGTACTTACATAGACTGAAAAACCAAAAGCACAGGTAATAACACGGATAGAGAAACCAACTGAAAAATGTAACTAAAGAGGAGGCAATTTATGGAAATAAGGAAGAAATAATTAAAGCAATTGGGCAAGTATCTACTGAAAGGAAATCTATTGCAAAACCAAGCACATCTACTGGAGTATTCAGACCCACTAATGTAATAGATGTTCTATTGGATTCTATTAAGAGGATAACAGATTGCAATGCCTTAGCATTTAAGGCTATTGATGACACATTAACTATTTTAAAGATGATTGCACCAACCTGTAAGATAGATCACATTGAGGATTCTTTAGGTAAATTGGACACATTGTCCAAATTTATTGCTGAAAATGTTCTAACAATAGATAAGGTGAATGAGGATACTGTAAAGGAAAGAGTAGATAAAGAGAAAGGTGAATTCTTTGAGAAAACTATCAAAGACTGTACTGAGCACATGGATTCACTATTATCGGTACTTAACTCAAAAAATTTGGAATATAAGGAGTTGTATAGAGAAGATTGCAAGCCTCACCACCTGACTGAAGATATTGATGAGGAAATTAAGAAGACACAGAAAGAGATAGATGAAAGTGTAGATAATATGATAGGTTCTTCGAGACTTATCTCAGTTTTTGAACAAGAAATGGCATTTTTTGAGAAGTTAGAAAAACTTGAGAAAGAGAAAGCAAGGATAAGGTTAAAGGTCTGGGAAGTGAAAAGAAAACTTGGTGCAAGATTGGATAGTCTTATCACTCAGCGGGTTGAGCTATCAAAGGCAACAATTCAAGGAGAACGGTCACTAGAGCAGTAGATGCACTATTTGACCGACATGATCCAACAAACAGAAACCATTATCTTTGACAATAACAAATTCATGCAGAGTCTGAATCTAATTTTAGCAAATATTTTTCAACTTGTACAGAACCGGTTACAGGCTATGAGGTAGCATTTTTGTATTCTTTGATTCTTTTTGACATCCTTTGCCATTGATGTCAAAGGCGGAGTAGTATGGAGACAAATAATGCACATAGGAGATCACTTGCTTAGGGGGAGCACACTCTTTTTGGGATCAGATTTTGGACTTCATTTTTGGATAACAGTTTTGGATTTTTCTCATGAGTGTTGCCATCAATGCCAAATGGGGAGATTGTTGGCATTTTACACTCTATGAGAATATGGTTGATGTTGTCATTGATGGCAACCAATCGGTAATAGGTTTCTACACATACATCGACATCGCAGACATCATCACCGACAGACACATTCACCGACATCTAGATTACACTGGGAATGAAGTTTACCGGCTCTCAGACCGACATGAGACAAAGTTTTGTTTATATAAATTGTATTGTAAATGTAATTAATTATTTGTAAGCTGACATGATGTATTGTAAAGACTCATATATGTATGAGATCTTATAGATCATTGTATATAGAGAAGGATAAGTTATTATTATTGGTATATGTAAAGACAATGAAAGGTTTTTGGTTAAGGTATCTGACTGAGCTTAAACCAGTATTGAACCAAGAATTAGAGATGTTATTTTGATCAGTACATTGTAGTGGATTTAATTATCCATTTTGTAGTCAATGAGACTCTTCTATTGAGCAGTGAGCTCTAGGTTGTTGGCCTTCCTGCATGTGCAGGCCCATGTTGTAAGTAATATTTATTCATATTGGAAAGTGAGTAAATATTGTGGGTCACAAATCTCACTAAGGTTTTTCCCACATTGGGTTTCCTCACTAAAATATTTTGTGTTATGGTGTGCATTAATACTGTCTCTGTTATTTCTCTTTAGTGCATTATTTCTTGTTTACTAGTATATTAATTTAAGTTGCAAAGTTGTAAATAAGTTCAAATATTCCATTAACCAGTTAGACATTGATTCACCCCCCCCCTCTCAGTTTCTTTGGGACTATCATTGTATCTAACATAAGGACTCTTAGTGTAATTTCCTCCTTGCACAATAATGATAGGTTTGATCGGAGTACTAAAGGAATCATGACTATATCCACCTTGATCCGTGAAAAGGGGTTGATTAGAAAGAGGTGAGGTTGGGGAAGGATAAGCACCTTGGACCACAAAAAGAGGTTTACTATGTTCACTCAAATTGATCATGTTGATTAACCTTTTAGATGTATTGTTTTTATTTGGAGGTTTAGGTAAAGACATAAATTCATCAAGGGCATCTTCCAATAAAGCATGGTCATAGTGATTGAAAGGTTTCTCTTTGGACTCAAAAGGAGACACAACCTCATAAAGGGAATTGTAGTAGTCAACCATGTTTCTAGATCTAGTGGAGGAGTTGATAGGAATGTACCCATGAGAGGAATCATTCAACTTATCTTTCTCATCACCATGAAATGGCATAGTAACAAGGTTGATTAGTTTTTGGCAAAATGAGGGTTTAGAAGCCTTAGGATTCAAAAAATCATCTAGAGCTTCATCAAATTCATCTTTACTAAACTCATAATCAACAAAATTGCATACATCATCAAAAAAATGAACATCTTGCAAATAAAAATCTGACATTTTGAAATGGAAATTGAATGATATTTAAACACACAATGCAAGCAAATAAAGAGAAATCTCTCTTTTTTTTTTCTTGAATTTTTTCACTTTTTTTTTGGAATTTTATGTTTATAAAGAAAAATGAAAAGATACCAAATCTAGATCTAACAATGCAATGTAATGAAAATGCAATTGGATTCATGTCAGGTTCACCAAAATGTGTAGGGGAAAAAGTGAGACTAAGTATGGAAACTCTAATCCCACTCTCATACACACTCACACAATATGAAATAGCCAAGGGAGGTAACACAATTAGGCTACTTCTTGTGATAAAGAGAGAGTCATGGATTACCTCTTAGGGTTTCTATTCCTTTGCTGCCAATGAGAGAGAGAGGAATGATTCAAAATGCAATTTAACCTAAAGTGCAAGCAAGCAAGCAAACCCTAATCTAGAAATGCAGAATATAAAACAACTGATAAATTGCTAAAAAGTATTAGGAAGAAAAATAAGAGGTGCACCTATGTCTAAAATTTGAGCTAAAATGTCCAAGACCAGGGTGCCACACCACTGTCCTGATTCTGCAAGTCTGAAGCTGCAACTGAAAGACTGGATTTTGGGATCTACAAACTACTGCACTGCCAAATGCTGCTTAAAATATGTAGGACCAGGGTGTCACGCCCCTGTCCTAGGTAGGACTAGGGCACCATGCCCTTTTTCTAGGGGTTTTTCATGAGTTTTGAACCCTGAGACAATCTTTGTGTGCTCTGCCAGTCCTGAAACTTCCAGCAACGCTTGGATCTGAACCTATACCTGTAGCTGAAAAAGAGGGTTTTAGGTGGCTATATAGGGTTTTGCCTTAGTAAAACCCCTCTTTTGGTGATTTCCATCTCAACAAATAGCCAATAATATACTGAAAATGTGTGTGCTAGAACCTTGTATATGTGCAAGATCCTGAAACGAAAGCAAACAATCTAGAGCAACCCTAAAAAGTAAACCCTAATTGCTTATAATTGACAAAGTAAATGGTCTAATTCCATGATGAAAAGTGATCTAAAGTATGAATATGAATCAAAATTAAGCTCATACAAAGACATGAAAACAACATGAAACCATACCCAACCCCAAGGGAGAGGTACAAGCCAATCTTCAGTCGGTGATCTCCTATTGTTCTCCTACATATTCAAAAGACCACAATTGATGAAATAATGCTCGATGAATGTTTGAGGGATAAATATTGAATGTTGTTGAAGACTTAAAACATATACTCTTTCGCTGCAAAGAAGGCTCTTTATGCTCCAAAAGCCTGCTCTTAGATTCTTAGAAGAAGGCCCCTTCAAATGAAGAAAGAGAGCTCTTAAGTATGAAACCCTAGATCTTAATTTCATATTAGGCTGAACTAGGATTTGAATTTCCCACCAATATTTTGGGGTTAAGCATTATTATATCATAGGATTATCCTCCCAAAATTCTGGGAAAAAGACCGAGGACCATGTGCACTTTCAACATAGTCCGACCAACTTTTCACCAAATTTTCAAGGTCGTTAGATATGATGATATTAGAGCAGATCCCAAAGTTACAACTGATTTCAAGATGTTTTGATATGCAAAATCAGGCCTTAAAGGTCGAATTAGGACATAATTAAGGTTTATGATTAAATGATTTATTGAAGGAATAAAATGGAAAGGGGCACACTTAGGATAAAGTGCCCAACTTTATAACATGTGATGAGGTGAAATATGAATTTAGATTTAATTAAATTAATTAATTAAATGCTTAAAAGAGATTAGAAATGCAAGATGCAAAACACACTATGATGAGTGCTAAACTAAGTGTGAAATTGTTCCACCCTAGCAAGGGTGTACAATTTATGATACTACAAGAATGCCAATGTGGCAGCCTCTAAAGTTGGGGTATCTGCAAGGATTCTAACAAGTGCATCGTCCACTATCTCGTGCAACACAATTGGTTTTTCTGTATTGGGAGCCCTTGCTCGGTGTGAAAATAGTTTGATACTAGGATTAAACCTTGAGACATGTTTTCCAAATTCTTGGGCATGTATAGGGTTATCCTACATCATTACTTGGTCCAAAACAAAAAAAAACTCTGCAAATCCCATCCAGGAACTAACATCGTGCCACTAGGTTTAATCATTTCACTGTCCTCCTAAGGAGTGTACCCTATGCTGTCCTTATAAAAAAATGTCAATTCTTCATCTGAAATGCTTCAATTTCTTCTTCAACCAAAAATATTTAAAATCTAGGGTTTTAATGAAATTGTCATCTGACAAGAATCAGGCTGCAACAATGATTATTTCAACTATAGCCTCCTCCTCTGGGATAAAGCTAGGGATAATCTCTCTATCCTCATCCATTGACACATAAGTAGTTTCATCATCTTTTAAAGTTTCTTGAGGAGAAGGTGGAGGGAAATTTGCATCCACTTGATCATCTACAATTTCAATAAAATCGGAGATAGTTTCCTTACCCCTTTCAAATTTTTTAATTACCCCTGCAGGTGGCCAATCTAGTTGTGGAGTTTGTTGAGAAGGGGAAACTTGGGAAGACTCAACCAAAATTGCCTTTCCCTTTAGTTTGAAGGATGTTGGAGGTACTTATACAGGCCTTTCCTCTTCATTTCCCCCTTCTAGCTATTCTACCCGGGCCTTTCCTTGTGCATCATTTACAACGGCCTAAAAAATTCTCAATTTGCAAAGCATTCTTGCAAAATCATTTTTGATATTAGAACAAAAACCTTGAATATGTGGGTCCCTCTGTGATGCAGAGCCCTAGTCTAGATATAGGATAGGTTCCTCTAATCTAAGAGCACACCAAGGACCCTAGCAATCACACTAAACTACAAGGGGTTAAGGAGTACTAGTTTGACAAGTCCCACATCCCTTTCTTCCAAAAAGACTTCCTTACAAGGTCTCTTTCATTGAGCATCTCATAAGGTCTTCTAGAGGCTCCTAAGGACCCTATGGCTAACAATGGATTGGTCCCTTCTCCAATGTAACAATGGCTATCCAAGGTTTTATTTGAAGTCCCTTAGGTCAGAGAGACCTCCTTCAATCATTAAAATTAGGTTCCCTCTATCGGTTTGGGTAACTGCTGCAATAAGGCCTACTAATTCTAGTAGCCCTACCAGACCGGTTTTCCACACTTAACTCCTTATTTCCCCAAAATAATTAGGCAATAAATTCCATATTTAGATACCCTTTTTAGAGTTACAAAATATATACTAAGGGTGTTGACCGGTTGGGAACACAAGAATTCAAACCCTATTCTAGTTAAGAGACCTAATAGCCCCAATTAGGCCTATTTTACAAAGGAGTGTGTAGACACAAACCTTAACTCACCAAAAAAACTCAAGGAACACTCTTAGGACATGGAAAATACACCAATTCCTAAGTCTTAGGTCATGATAAAACCTCAAACCCCTGATGTGAGACCTGTTTGCTTAGTCATACATAGTGGCCACATGGAGTTGCCCACCTTAATGCATCAAACCCTCACCTCCAACTGGTCCAAACCTGAAAAAGACCTTAAAAATTCTAAAATATATTGGCCATACTTTCATCCCCTCCAAATCCACGAACCACCAAAGAAGGATCAACAAGATGAGGCCATTTCTTTGTAAAACCCTAGGCAAAACTATCAAATCTAGACCTTTTCCAGGAAATTGCAGGGTTCTTCCTTATCTTGGCGAATTGGGACCTAAGAATTGATGCATTTGAAATATGATTGGCCACTCTAACACATACCACTATTTACCAATTCCAAAATGATCGTACAATACAGTACACTGTGTAGAATAACAAAATTGCAGGAAATTCTCAGAATTATATTACTTCAATG
The DNA here is from genome assembly GCF_030272615.1 of Cryptomeria japonica. NCBI lineage: Eukaryota > Viridiplantae > Streptophyta > Pinopsida > Cupressales > Cupressaceae > Cryptomeria > Cryptomeria japonica. Next base: position 291,718,544 of record NC_081414.1, on the reverse strand, counting down.
ATGCCAAACATTTACAAAGTCATTCTCTCCCTCCAATGATGATTGGGAATGTAATTTTATACCTTCCTCAATGGTTACCAACAAAATTTTTAACCGAGGTGACCATTGGAAAGAAGTTTCTATTTGCAACCAAAAGTTGTCATTAAAAGTTGTCAAGTTTGAGCAACTTTTGACATAAGTTAAATATGCCTGCCCAGAGATGTTTCAACATGTCCTATACCTTCCTAATACATATACAACACATAAAAACCTATAAAATACTCAAATAAATACCCCTAGGCCCATATGCCCATGGTGGCTCATCAATTTTCCAAATCCATGTCATTGGGTGACAAGGTGGGGTTTATCACAAAAATCAAACAAACAAGACTACCCTATCACATAGATTGAAAGGTCACATTCCCATGTGTGACCTTTAGCCTTTATTTCACTTATCATCTTAGTCTTGAGGTTGTCTTGCAAAATACTCCCCAGTTGAATGAATCTCAAGTCCACTTGAGATGAGGTCATGTAATGTAGTGCCATGCTTCTTGATCTGATCTTCATACAACCAAATGGCTTCAGATTCTGGTTTTCCTTTCCATTTGAACAAGTATTGTTTGTACTCATTGTTCCTAGTCTTGTTTACAATCTTGGTGTCCAACACTTTCTCAAGTCTAGGTGGCTCATTTTTGGGAAGATTTATATCAACTACATCTTCTAGGACTTGCTATGGGTTACCTGCATTAGAATCACCTTTAAAAGGAGTTAAAACACAAAAATTAAAAATAGGAGATATGCCAAAGTCTAATGGTAATTGAATTTCATAAGAATTGGTGCCAAAATTATTCAAGATTTGACATGGTTCTACTTTCCTCTGCATTAGCTTAGTGTGTTTGCCCTTGGGTAACCTTTCCTTCTTCAAATTTGCCCAAACCAAATCTCCGATTTGAAATTGCACTTCTCCTTTTCTGATCTGCATGTTCCTTGTACTTGTCTGATGACCTTTGAAGTTGTATTTTGACCTTCTCATGACTTTCCTTTATGGCCTCAGAAAACCTCTCACCATCTGCACTTATGGGATCCGTATGGGGTAGTTTTCTCAACTCCAATACCCCTCTTGGATGTAACCCATACACAATATGAAATGGTGACTTCCCTATGCTCCTGTTTACAATGTCATTGTAGGCAAACTCGGCCTGAGGTAAGATTGAATCCCACTTTTCACCATGCTTCCTTGTAAGACATCTCAACAAATTCCCTAATGACCGGTTTACTACATCTGTCTGCCCATCTGTTTGTGGATGATAGGCTGATGAGAAAGATAGATTGGTGCCAAGTTTCCTCCATAGAGTTGTCCAAAAATGGCCAGCAAATTTGACATCCCTATTAGACACTATGTTCAATGGGAGTCCATGAATCCTTGCTACTTCTCTGAAAAACAAATCTTCTATATAAGAGGACTTACATGGCAAGAAATGTGCCATTTTTCTAAACCTATCCACTATCACAAATACACTATCAAACCCCTTTTGGATCCTAGGCAAACCCATTACAAAGTCCATTGACACACTCTCCCAAGGTCTTGAGGGAATGGGTAAGGGTTGATAGAGACCAACATTGGTGCTTCTTCCTTTTGCCTTTTGGCAAATGGTGCATGCATATGCAAACTTTCTTACATCAACTTGCAATTTGGACCAAAAGTAGTGCCTTCTTACCAATTCAAGTGTCTTGTCCAAACCAAAATGACCTTCCATATCCCCACTATGCTTTTCCTTGATGATATTAGTCCTCATTGAGCTCTTTGGTATGCATAATTGCCCACCTTTGAAAAGAAGTCCATCTTGGATCAGAAAATCAGAAAACTCCACATGATACCTTTCACCAAATTCAGTACATGCCTTGTAGATATCCTTAAATTCCTCATCTGCAGCATACATATCTTTCATTGCATCAATCCCAATTCTTTCTAATTGGATTTCAGATATGGTTAGCACTCTCCTACTTAGTGCATTAGACACTTTGTTGGCTACTCCTTTCTTGTGTTTTATGGAAAAGGTATAGGCTTGTAGGGATTCTACCCACTTCATATGCCTATGGTTTAACTTTTCTTGGCTATTAATGAAATGCAAGGCTTGGTTGTCAGTATAGACCACAAATTACTTTGGTAGTAGATAGTGCCTCCATTTTTTCAAAGCTTTAACTAGTGCATACATTTCTAGGTCATAAGAAGAATATTTTCTCTTTGCCTCAGTGAGCTTTTCACTAAAGAATGCTATAGGTCTACCTTCTTGGCTTATGACTACTCCTATGGCCACATGACTAGCATCACATTCAATCTGAAATACTTTGTTAAAATCTGGTAAAGCAAGTACCGGTTGTTGAGCTACCTTTTTCTTGAGAGTTTCGAATGCTTCATCCACTTCCTTTGTCCAAGAGAACCTGCACTTTTGACCACCTTTTATGGTTTCCAACATTGGAGCAAATATCTATCTAAAACCTCTTATGATCTTTCTATAAAATGTGGCTAATCCATGGAAATTTCTAACTTCACCAATAGTCTTAGGAGTAGGCCAAGAAAGAATTGCATTTACCTTATCCTGATCCATCTTCAAGTGACCTTTGGAGATCACAAATCCAAGGTAGATGAGTTCTTCCAGTATGAACAAACACTTCTCCTTATTGATCATCAATTCCTCTTCACTCAAATTTTTCAAAACCATGTCTAGATGCCTCAAGTGTTCTTCCTTAGTCCTACTAAATACTAAGATGTCATCTAATTACACTATGACAAACTTTCCTATGAATTTTTTCAAAACTTCATTCATGAGTCTCATTAATGTACTTGGGCATTAGACAACCCAAATGGCATAACCTTCCACTCATACAACCCTTCATTTGTTTTGAAGGTTGTTTTCCACTCATCACCAAGCCTAATCCTAATTTGGTGGTATCCACTCTTCAAATTGATATTAGAAAAATATTTTGCACCTCCCAAACAATCAAGAAAATCCTCTATCCTAGGCATTGGAAATCTATACCTTACGGTGATCTTGTTGAGAGCTCTTGAGTCAGTACAAAGCCTCCATGTTCCATCCTTTTTGGGTGCCAAAAATGTAGGTATTGTACATGGGCTAAGACTCTTTCCAATTAGATCAGAATCTAGCAACTCTTGAATCTGCCTTGCCATCTCGTCATTTTTTTGTGGTGTGAGTTTGTATGCAGCCTTGTTAGGAAAAGTAGCCCCTGGGATCAAGTCAATGTAGTGAGTGATATCTCTCATTGGTGAAAAACTCCTTGGCACTCCATCTGCAACTATGCATTGGTACCTACCAATGATCTCCTTCACTTCTAGACTGAGATCCTTGCCCTTTCCTTCTGCTCTATCATATGCAACAAGCTTCTCCTTTGAGGTTGGTATTGGAAGCAATGCAAATAATATTTCCTCTTCCATCTTTATCTCCTTGAGGAATGGTTTTCCCTCCATCATCATCACTTTGGACTCAGTTTCTTTCTCCTCTTCATTACTTTCAGTCAGGGGCAGTAGGTCTATGACCTTGCCATTATTTGTGATGGAGTAGGTGTTCCTAAAGACATCATGGTGTGCTTTGAGGTCATACTTTTATGGTCTTCCAAACAAGAGGTGACAAGCATCCATGTTAACAACATCAAACAAAATTTTATCTTTATATTCACCTATCTGGAATTCTACCCATGACTGCTCTTCTACAAGTGTTTGTTGCCCCTTTGTGAGCCAAGACACCTTATAGGGGTATGGATGGGGTATCCTCCTCAATTTCAACTTCTCTACCATTTTTATTGACACAAAATTCTTAGTAGACCCTGAGTCAATCAGAACTTTACATAACTTTCCTCCCGATTGGCAAGTGGTGTGGAAGATAGACTTCCTCTAAGGTGGCTCCATAGGTGTTGGTACCTTCAAGAGGGTTCTTCTCAACATTAGTGCCTCTCCTGTCTCTGGATAACCATATGAATCAGGTTTACTACTACCTTGGTAATTTGATTCTTCAGTTAGGTTGGCTCTCCTCTCTCCTTGGGAACTAGACCCCATCTTTTCTGGGCATCTACTGGTAATGTGTCCCTCTTGGTTGTAGTTAAAACATTTTTTTGGTCCTGCTCCTCTTCCTGATGATCTATTTCTGAAATTAGGCCTTCTCCCTTTGAAGTTTCCTTTGTTGTTATTGTCATTTCTTGAGGAGTCTTGACTGCTCTCTCCTTGAAACTCAAAATTTGATCCTCTTCCTCTGAAGTTTCTCCTTCCTCTTGGCTGCTTACCCCTTCCCCTACTGCTATGCTCTTGTTCTTTTGAGCTTCTCCTCTACTTTTAATGCTAATTGGTAGCATTTATGAATAGTATCAGGGCACAAGAGGTTCAACTCTTCTTGTATGTTCCACCTTAGGCCGTTTAGATACCTTGCCACTCTTTCACTTTAACCTTAAACCTTCTTAGACTTTATACTCAATTTCTAAAATTCTTCAGTATACGCACACACATCCATCTCTTTCTGTCTGAGATTATGCATTCTCTTGTGTAATTGGACTTCATAGTCCTCAGGTACATATACTCCCTTGATCTCTGCAATCATATTCTTCCAAGAGGTGATCATTCCTCTTCCCTCTTTCAATCTTTCTCCTTGCACAAATTTCCACCATGTCAGGGCTGCTCCCTGCATTTTTGACTTGGCAATCTTCATCTTTTGGTTGTCAACAATGTCTTCACATTTAAAAAAATTGTTCAAGGACTCTATCTAGTCCATCACTCCATCGGCATCCATCTTCCCACTAAAAATAAGAAGGTTTGATTTCTGGTCCATGGTTCTCCTCTCCATAGACTTCAAGGCATTGAAAAGGTACCTATTCTCTACAAGAACTTCCTCTTCTCCCACTTCCTCCGAGCCATTAGGTCCTCCTCTCTCTAGTCTACCTTCCAAGTTCTCAATCAACTTTATAAGCCAATCTTTCTCTTCCCTGTTCTCCTCCACCATCCCAGAAAGTTCCACATTTGTCATCTTTGGAGGCATTTTTCTAGCCTCACCCTCTGATTCTTCTGCTGACATGTACTATTCTTCTTCCCAAAAGGATTCCTCCTATGCTCTGATACCAATCTGATGCAGAACCCTGGTCTAGATATAGGATAGGTTCCCCTAATCCAAGAGCACACCAAGGACCCTAGAAATCACACTATACTACAAGGGGTTAATGAATATCAGTTTGACAAGTCCCACATCCCTTTCTTCCAAAAAGACTTCCTTACAAGGTCTCTTTCATTGAGCATCTCATAAGGTCTTCTATAGGCTTCTAAGGACCCTATGGCCAACAATGGATTGGTCCCTTCTCCAATGTAAAAATGGATATCCAAGGTTTTATTTGAAGTCCCTTAGGTCAGAGAGACCTCCTTCAATCATTAAATTTAGGTTCCCTCTACCGGTTTGGGTAACTGCTGCAACAAGGCCTACTAATCCTAGTAGCCCTACTGGACCGGTTTTCCACACTTAACTTCTTATTTCCCCAAAAGACTCAGGAAATAAATTTTATATTTGGATACACTTTTGAGAGTTACTAAACATATCGTAGGGTCCTGACCGGTTGGGAACACAATAATCCAAACCCTATTCTAGTTAGGAGACCTAATAGCCCCAATTAGGCCTATTTTACAAAGGAGTGTGTAGATATAGACCTTAAATCACCAAAAAAACTCAAGAAACACTCTCAAGACATGGGAAATACACAAATTCCTAAGTCTTAGGTCATGATCAGACCTCAAACCCCTGATGTGAGACCTGTTTGATTAGTCATACACAATGGCCACATGGAGTTGCCCACCTTAATGCATCAAACCCTCTCCTCCAACTGGTAAAAACCTAAAAAAGACCTTCAAAATCAGAAAATACATTGGCCATGATTTCATCCCCTCCAAATCCATGAATCACCAATGAAGGATCAACAAGATGAGGCCATTTCGTTGCAAAACCCTAGGCAAAACTGTCAAATCTAGACCACTTCCAGGAAATTGCAGGGTTCTTCCTTATCCTAGAAAATTAGGACCTCAAAATTGATGCATTTGAAATATGATTGGACACTCTAACACATCCCACTAGTTTCCAAATTCCAAAATGATCGTACAATACGGTAAACCGTGTAGAATAACAAAATTGCAGGAAATTCTCAGAATTGTATTACTTCAATGATGCCAAACGTTTACAAAGTGATTCTCTCCCTCCAATGATGATTGGGAATGAAATTTTATACCTTCATCAATGGTTATCAACCACCTTTTGAACCGAGGTGACCATTGGAAAGAAGTTTCTATTTGCAACCAAAAGTTGTCATTAAAAGTTGTGAACAAAAGTTGTCAAGTTTGAGCAACTTTTGACATATGTTAAATCCGCCTACCTAGAGATGTTTCAACATGTCCTAAACCTTCCTAAGACATCTCCAACACATAAAAACCTATAAAATACTCAAATAAATACCCCTAGGCCCATATACCCTTGGTGGCTCATCAATTTGCCAAATCCATGTCATTGGGTGACAAGGTGGGGTTTATTACAAAAATCAAACAAACAAGACTACCCTATTACATAGATTGAAAGGTCGCATTCCCATGTGTGACCTTTAACCTTTATTGCACTTATCATCTTAGTCTTGGGGTGCTCCTGCACCACTCTACCTTCTTTCTTACTCCATCCTCTTCAGTATATCCCATTTCTTCCTTCTTTGAATGACATCACCAACGTGACAATTCCTTATTAGATCCTCATATTCATCGTGCTCATGGGATATGCCCCTTACTTTCATATTTTGTGTTTTGATCTCATTTAAGTACCCCTTTAGGTCATACTCCTGAGATTTTGCAATTTTAAGGTGATATGTATTTACCATGAAATCCTGCATGTTTTGTAATGTCTCACTCCCAAGAGTGAAATATTCATATATAGTTAGCTGAGGGAGGTGTGTCCCCTTCTTTTCTAGTTGAACCCATTTCTTCTCCATCCACATCATTTGCCACATAAATTCAATGTAAGCTGATCTTTTGAGAAATAATGAGTGGCAAAATTTGGGGTGGGTGGTTGCATTCAAAAACTCTAATTATTATGTAATCAAAATATAAGAAAAAGTCTCTAAAATTGTGGTTAAATGCACCCACTGGGAATTGAACATTATTAGGCTTGCCATCCCTTACCCTTAGTAATTTTACAATGTCCTTAGGGAGTCTTGGAATTTGTACCCACAATGCTTTAGAACCTTGTGATGGCGAAAAACATCTCCCTAGGGTTTCATCCAAGGAATGAAGACCACTAGGGATATTTTTCGCTTGAAGCCTTCACATTCAAAAGAGGATACAGAATTCACTAGATCTAGTCATGAATCAATTGAATACTAATTTCTAAGTGAATTTGGATTGAAGGGGGTCTTCTATTTTGTGAGTTGAAATGCTTAAATTAGGTAAAGTGCTAAAAAATGAAGGTAAAAGCATGAAAATAGTGAGTTATAGTCACAAGATTTTTGTGCGCACATGAAATTAAGCAACGTAAGTTGAATCAGACCTCCTCCCAAAAAATTCTCAAAAATTGTTGGGACCATGGCGCATCACAACAGTCCTCCGAACTTTTCGTACACCAAAGGGAGATGATTTTTTGTTGTGAATCGATCCTAATTTGAAGAGTACAACTCTGTACCTATTTCCTCCTTGTGAAGTTTTTCTTGCCTCCACATGGAATTAGGGTTTATGAACTCTTCAAAAAAATAGGATGAATAATGTCTCCTTCAATTCTTGAAACTTGACTTTACTGCTACTCCTGAGTTGAATGAAGACTGACTGCTGGTCAATTTCTCTTGAATGCTTGATCTCACATATGCTCATGTGCTTGATATATTTTGTTCAATCTCAAATGAGAGGGAAAATCCTTTTTATAAAATTTTTCATTGGTTAAATTGGATAATTTCTCGACATGAGCCAACACAAAGAGGGAAATCCCACTCAATTTTGAAATAGGACCAAGGGGTCAAATTGGGCCCAATTTAGGGAGGACCATGGCATGGCGCCATGGTCCTGCCTTATTTTGGGGTAAGCATAAGGTTCCAGATGAGATGCAATTTGAGTTTAGATGCCATTTGTGATGTGCAAGAGCATAATCAGGTCTTTAATTGGGTCGAGGAGTGCAAAGACTAAGGTGAAGACCCAAATGCAGTTGAAATTGCAAAGGGTGCAATTTTAGGATGCTACAAACCTTAACCACAAAAATATCTAAGAATGTTGTATAATTAGACAACTTGGACCCCTTATCCCATACTTGGGTCCACTTATGAACTGGCCACCTACTACCGAAATCAATATCGAACATATAATTAATCTTCAAAGTTGCATCCCAATTAGTCCTATTTTGAAAAAGAATTAGGTGGAATAATAATGAATAATATCTAAAATCCAACTGGGCCTTTTCATCTTTTGCCTTCATTAGCCCCTCATGCAGCTTGTCTTGAATGTATGTTGAAAAATCATATAATTTAGTGGACTGTGGATGTTGGATTTTTCTTGACATCATCATTAGGTCTATGGGCATCTTATACCTTGCACAATCCATCCCTAAGACTTGGCATAGGGCATAGTATGTTTTTATAAAATAATTTTCAAATGTTACCAAGTCAAAGGTGTCCTTTTCAGTGTTCAAAATGTAGTTCTTCCACATCTAAAACATCCTTTTCCTATAATAGGGGATTTCTTGTTCTCTGTAAAAATCCTTTTTGATGCCATATTTGGTCTTTAACCTCCTTAGGTTAATTGAGTTGAGAGCACTTATGTTCAAACTAAACCATGGAATGATGGCACCCCTAGCAATATCAACCAAAATGTGCCTTTCTTCCATTCTTACAGTCATGCTTTCAAGATGATATTGCTTCCCCATTTGTCTGATCAATAGTGGTTCTACAAAAACATTTGGAACATCAAGCTTGGCAAGGTCTAGGTTCCAACAATTTAATAGGAGGTTAAGCTTATCCCTGTTGTCATATAAGTAGTAAAATATGTCCCATCCCCTTTTAGTGGTGATGACATCTCTGCATTTTGATCTTCTATCTGAGAAGATATTATTGTGGGTCTCTTGCATGGTCAACCCCTTGAAAAACTCCAGAAGATATTGATGCAAACCCCTTGTACCTCTCATTTTCTTCTTCTCCATTTCCTCCAGCTTCTTCTCAACATCCTCGACCAATTCCTCAACAATTTTTGTCAGAATTGATATGGTGGGGCCTTGTGAGGGTTTCTCTTGTCGAGTGGGTGAAGGGTTTTTCGGTAGTTGAAGTGGAGTTTTCTTCAACAATTGTGGTTTGTTTAGAGAATTAGGAGGAAATTTTCTTAGTAGGGGCCTCCTTCGCATTGGATTTGGGGTTTCCTCTTGGATGAGAGGGTTAGGATTAACAACAAGTGGCTCTTGCTAAGAGGATGAAGTGGTAGCCTTCTTGGTGGGAGCATTTCTTCATTTTGGCTATGGAGCTTCGACTTGAGCAGGAAGGTCAAACTCAATAGCAGATGACTCTTACTTAGAGGATGAAGTGGTGGTTTTCTTAGGTGCTCTCTTCCTCTTTGGTTTAGAGGATTCCTCTTGAGCAGGCTGGCTCAATTCTACACTTGTAGGATTTTGTTCAGCAGATGGCAGGTTAGGCACAACAACTGATTCATTAGAAATTATAGGGGATGGATAAATCACTACAAGGGGAGTGGCATGAGTGATTTCTGGTCTGGCTGAGGCCTCTCCTTTCTCAAGAGTTTTCTCAAAAGTTGGGTAAGTGGTCTCCTCTCTTTGGGATTCCATTCTTACACTCTAGGGTTAAGGACTACACTTCTAATTCATACACAAACCCTACACAACCCTCCTAATTCTTCATTAAAAATACAGGGATACAATCTTGATAATCACTCACTTGATTTCAAAAATCTCTTGGGGGTGCAATTGAAGCTTTGAGAATTTCTCTAAATCACCTCGAGTCACTCTTCACTCACTCTTTGAATGTAGTGTGCACAATTAGACTTTAGAAATTGCTTCTATTCTTCATAGGAGGGCTTCCATTAATTATTTCATGTAAGATCTACAAGTTGGTGGCTTCTAAAATCAAACTCCATGGTTGATCTAGAAATGGTCAACTGAGATCACATCTTTGATCTCCTTGACTGATGAGATGGAGCCTTATAATTCCTCCTTTGTCACCTTTGATTTTCTTTGTATTCTAAAGTCTTTCCTTTAAGAATTTTTTTCCACCTTTATGTGTGGTATTCTTTTCTTGCGAGATAGCGGGGCTTCATACTTCTATCATTTTGCTACCCCGTAGGGCCATTTTTCCTTAGTTCTCCTTGATGCGGGTAGTGGGGCTACCAACTCCTTCATTAAATTTCTTATCCCACTAACTCATGACACCATTATATTTTTTGTATTTGGCTAGCGGGGTAATGAGGGCCACCTTTTATTTGTTGTTTTTCTTCATCTTGCTGCCCCATGGTGACATATTTGCTTCCCATTTAATTGTGCGGGGTGGCAGGGCAACTATTTTTCGTTTGTATTATAGACTATCCTACCAACCTACAACATGTCTTCTAAGGCTTTTTGATCCCTATGGGGTAAAGTTACCTTTACTTTTAGTACCACCCTGCCATCCCATGTCACTTCATTCTTTACCTTTGTTTTAGCCTCACCCTGCTAGCTCGTGCTGCTATTTTCACTGCTATCCCAACCTCTTACACTATACCATATGTTAATCTTTCCATTGCGTGAGATACAATTACTTCAATAGAGAGGTTGTGCAGGGTATGATTTCCTCCTTGCTGATGTGCATCCCACTCTCTCACGACCTGTAATTTCTTAGAAAATAAGTCATGCAAGGTAAGATTTTCCTCTTTCTTAGATACATCCTACCACCACATGACTCTTATTTAGGTGCCAAATAGATGCTATGCGGTGACAGGGAAAGGTATAAAGCTTATGCCCTCACCATCCTATTGAACTTTAGACTGCCCTAAACTATGACTTAAGTGGAAATTTTAGCACATGGACCTTATTTGAGGGTAAAAGGGGTCGTTGGACTCAAATGAGCTAGGACAATGAGATATAAGACTTAGGTAAAAGTAAAAACCACCCCCATGCTAAAAGGAAACCGACCCGATATTAAGGACCTAGCATACGGGGTTGGTCATTGAATGACTAAAAACCCTTTCACTCATGACTTAAGGGGTTGCAACCTGCTATCACAGGTCAACATCGAATTAGAAAAAAGGGTAGGGAAAATTTCACCAAGGCCTACAAAACCCAAACCTAACCAAGGTTTTCAAAAACCCTAACCCTAGAAAGACTCAGAGGACAAAAAGAGCAGGGAAACACAACAAAATTTTGACATTGCTAACATTAGCTCTAGTTGGGGATGCTTGATTTCCTAGATGAAGGTGAGCATCCAGAATCTTTGGGAGAGCAGACCAACCAGTTGACAAAAACACAAGGGATATTTATAATCGATCACTATTCTAATATGCACAAAGAAGAAATTTATGCAAAGGAATGCTTAAGGAACTGCCCATGCATTGACAGTTCTTGCATTTCACCATTCATATCTGCTAAAATATATGAATCTTCACCATTCTTGTCTACAACTATGTGTGGGCCCAACCACATGGCTTCAAACTTTCCAGGTTTTCCCTTGTCTTGACCTCTAGCATTTCAAACTAGGACTAGATCATTGATGTCAAATTTTCTATTAAATGACCTCTTTTCAAATAGATACCTGCTTCATTGCTGCAACTTCATGTTCTTCTTATGAGATTAATTTATTATCTCATTCAGTTCTACAAGATGCTTCATTCTTTCCTCCATCAGCTCTATTTTATCCTAGTCATTTTCATGAATGAAGTTATACACATACAAAAAGTTGTTCATTGGTAATCTAACCTATGTTCCATACACTAGATCAAAAGGCGACTTGCCTATAGCCTTCTTATTTTTCTCCAGAGTTTTTTTAATAATCTTCCTCTGCATGTCCATTACCTTGAATATGATATGGGGAAGCATAGGAAATGTTGATAACATATGATTGCAAAACTTTCTAAACTCCTCAAACCTAAAACACATGGCATTGTCCATTATTAATCTCACTAGTACCCAAAACCTCATGATAATATTAGTGAAATAATCAGTCGCAAAGAGAATCCTCTTGTGTCCTCTGCTTGACCTCTCAGCCATTTCACCAATAAAATCAATACCCCATTGATGGAAAGGGGCCTCAACGTGCATAGGCTTGAGGGGCAGTGCACCTGAATATTTCAACTTACCAAAAAATTTCTAACATGGGTCACATTTCCTAACATATGCATGGGCATCTTTAAATAATAAGGGCCAATAATACCCTACCCTCAACACTTTATGAGTAGTGGTCTTTTCTATGAAGTGCCCCCCACATACTTCTGAATGCATATCTTTCAATACTACCTAGGCTTGATGTTCATCCAAACAAAATAATAGAATGCCATCCCTGTCTTTATAATAAAGATCCCCACTAATAAAAACATACCTTTGGGACTGCAATTTTAAGGTCCTTTTCTGATTTTCTGTTAGACCATCTGGCCATTTCATGTATTTCAAAAAATAAATGATATTTGTGTACCAAGGGGTTCGTTGAAGACTGCAAGTGCTATCCTCTGAGGTAGATAGAGTAATTACCTGAGCAACTTCTAGGTTTTCCTCTACCATGAGCTTTACCAAAGATTGCCCTCTTACCAACTTGGTGATTTGGATGTCTATGTTAAACTCCTAAATCTTATTTATCCCCCTACATATTCTCCCTGTCACCTCAGATTGAACAAAGATATCATAGCTACATTTGGTACATATGCTATGAATTTATCCCCCATAAATTATGGTTTGAAATTCTTAACCACTTTGACCAACACATATTCTTGTATCTCCATCACGTCATATTTCAATTCAGTAGCTTGGAGTGATTTTCTATAGAAAGTAATGGGCTTCTCATACCCTTCATCATTTTTCTGGAGCATGATAGCAACAACTGTGTGGAAAAAGGCAAAAGAGAAAAATCTGGAAAGGCTTATCAAAATCTGGGGATTTGAGCATCGAGGCTTCTTTGATTTCCCTTTTAAGCAATAAATGCATCCAAATCTTCTATAGTCCAGTCAATCTTAGTCCCTTTTTTTAACATTTTAAAAACGGGCTTAACAATCTCAACAAAATTGGGGATGAATCTTTTGACAAAGTTTATTTGGCCAAAGAATGATTGTATTGACTTAACAGTCTTAGGGATAGGTATTCTATCAATGGTTGCTACTCTTTCTGGGTCAATTATAACCCTATCCTTTGAAACAATGTGACCCAATAGTTTACCCTCAGTAACAACAAAATTACATTTCTTAGGGTTTAGAGAAATTCCAAACTCTAATGCGCTCATATGTTGGTTAAAAGATTTGTCACTTCAGTTTTATACTCTCTTGCCCGTATCAATGAAAATCTAGCCAATAGTTGAGTCACTTTCAATTGTATTTGCAAGTACTCTTTGCTTATTTTACAAGGCGCAACTACTTTTAAAAAATATACAATGAATGAAAATAGGGTATGCTTTTCACCAAAAAGTAGAAAAGGTAAACTGACACTACCCATAACAATGAAAGTAGATGAGAAAGATTAAACTCAAAATGAAGTGAATGCAGATAAATAACACAAAGTTTACTTATTACACACCCACAAATGTTATCCAAGAAAAGAAAGAACAATAGACCCTTTTCAATAGATGATTTAATTTGAAATTAAAGCTCTAGAATTAAATACATATACAATTCATTATAATAGAGTAGCATTGAAGAGTAGCCACAAAGAAATACAGTTCATTGCAATTTTAAAAAAAATAAAGAAATTCAAATATTTAAAAATATCCTCTTTATTTCTTCACTGTCAAAACATGAGTTCACAGACTCATCTATCTGTACAATAAAAATGCATGAAAAGATCAATTCCTCCCCAAAGCATAAGCTTCCAAAGACAAGAAAAATCCCCTTTTTATAACTAACATCCATTTGCAGTTTTAAAGTAATGATTTTCTAGAAGGTAACAATCTTTAAAATGACTGTTTCAAAAATTACCCTTAGCAAAGCAAATTCATCAAAAAGCATCTTTAACACTAAACCCATACCAAAAATAATCCTAATTTTCTACTTCTTCATCAGGTACAATATTCTTTACCACAATTTGATTTTCAATCATCTCAACCTTTGTCTCTTCTTCAATTAGTACCAAGAGAACCGCCACAAACTCCCTTTCACTCTGCATGCATTCTCGAGCAAAGTCAGACAAATCAAAGATGATATCTTCCTGCATACACTCAACATCAGGTTGCATCATTGAAGCTTTCCCTTTGAGAAACATCTTGTCTTTTGAAAAGATAATTACAAGGGTTTGTTCTCATAATTATTTCTTCTTGCAACTGTTGTTCATGATTTTTCAGTTTGTTCCACAATTCTACCTAATAAGGTTATTGTCTTTCTATAGTCTGTAAAAGCAGTCTGTTGTTTCCATGCAAGGACATGCAACCCTCAGATAATATTCCCTTGTTCGCTATCTACTTATGCTACCACCTTTAAGTGCCTTTAGCCATTTAAAGAGGGTATTTGCAAATCTTCATTTGATTTATTCCTTGGGAGTCATGTAATGCATGACAATCGATTGACTTGAGAGCTTACGAAGCACACGACAAAAGATTTAAAATATCTGATACCCCAACATTGGCTAATAAGGGTGTTGGCATTTCCACGAAGATTGCATTAATGAAATGTTATATTGTCATTGATGTCAATTATAATCATAGTGATGTTTTTATAATGTTGTTTTGCAACTAGTATGTGAGCTTGTGAAGGAAACCAATATTTCTAGAGAAGAAGTGAGATCAACTGATAAACCCTACCTGTTGATATGATAAACACTAACCAATGAAGTTTGGTGATTCACTTGTATTAGTTTTTGATCTAATGATGAGCGGTAATGATTATGACATGTATGCATGTTGTATGAGAAGAGTTTCAAATGGTTTTTGGCACGTAGAGATAATGGTTTTTGTCTTGGGAATGAGCAAGTTCATTGCATGTAATGGAAATCGTGTGATGAGTTACAGTGTTTGATGAACTAGTGATCAAGGAGCGGTCAAGAATATCTTAAATGATGTGCAATGATTGTTATGTAATCCAACAATCATACTTGAACCGATTTATTTGTAATCTCTATGAGAGAATTAGGTTTGTGATGTTACCAACCTATTGTTTTATTTATAAGGTCGATGAGTTATTTTGTTGTAGAGTTGGCAATTTGTAGTTGAGAGTAAGAGAGTGTGGTTGTTGAGCCAGATGATGTATTTGCAATTTGTGTAAAGGCAGATAGGAGCATGAAAAGGATCTAAACAAGCAAGTGTAGTGCTACTCAAACAGATCAACAAACCCTTATTGTTTTCTAACAATTACAACAGTCAAATCCCATAACTGGGTAAGCTCTAACAAGCTTAGTGTTACTCAAATCCTCTAACCAGGTGGTCCATTAGCTTGGATTTTAAATCCTCTATCGAGGTTACTCCTAACAGAGTATTGCTTCTAATAGGGCATTATAGTCAATCCCTTAATTGGGTGGTCCCTAACAGGATATGTTCTTAACATGACTTATTCTAAAGCTTTAACAGGATAGGCTCCTAATAGGGCAAACTTTAGAAGAGTTCAGAATACTTGTGGGTTTTCATCCCCACCGTGGTTTTTCCTATTTGGGTTTCCACGTCAAAAATATTGTGTCAAGTGGTGAATGCTTTTGTGGTTATGTTTACTATAGTTGAATTGCTTAGTTGCTAAATCCACTTTGATATGTTATTCTAACCGTCAACAATCCGAAATATGTTTTACTTATGTCAGTAAAGTATTTGGATGTTTTGGTTAAAAGGTTTTGTGAGTTTCAGAGTTGTTTTACTACTAGTCTATTATACTAGTCAACCGGTTTAACTTGTCAGTTTAGAGTTTGCTTTGAGAGTTTGTTTTAGAGATTGGTGAAAGTTTATATAGTTTTCTATCTACTGATTCACCCCCCTCTCTTAGTAGTTGACCAGATCCTTATTCATTCATCATACCATCAATTGGTATTAGAGCATTTCAGGTCCTCTAAGGTCTAAGCCTAAAAACTTGAGGTAAAGATCTTGTAGAACATGATGAAGAAGGAAGGTCTGAAGTTTAATAGAGAGAACTACTTGATATGGAGTGATAGAATGAAAATCTATATCAAGAGTCTAGGAAGTCAACACTGGGAACATGTTGGTACTCAATATGTTGCACCTAGTGGGATTATGACTGATGATCAGAAGAAAGAGAAACAAGAAAACAATCAAGCACTAGAGGCTATTATCAGTTCTTTGTCTGATGTAGAGTATGTAGATGTCCATGGTCTAGAGATTGCATATGAGGTATGGAAGAAACTTGAAGAGATCTATAACGGTGATGAGCATGTGAATATTGCCAAATAAGAGAGTCTAAGAGGGAAATTTGATGACATGCAGATGGATGAAGGTGAGAATATCCAACAATATGGTCTGAGAATAAAAGAGATAGTTGGTGAGATCAAGAGTGTTGGTGCTAAAGTAGAAAATGCCACAGTGATTAGTAAGGTGTTGAGAACCCTTCTACCAGTCTACGCTATCTGAGTTGTAGCTATTCAGGAGCTAAAATGTATTGACAAAACTAAGGTAACCCTTGACTCTATCACTGGTAAGATTACTTCTTTTGAATTAAATGGTTATGATGGTAGTGTTTAGAAATCTGAATCTGCATTTAGAGATTCAATTTCTAACCCTCCTATGAGGAAAAGTAGAGGTGTTAGTCATAGCTATGAATCTAGATCCAGCAGAGAAGTTGATGATGAAGACAGTTTGGTTGAGCTTGAAGCATTGTTGGCCAAGTGGTTTCCCACAGGTATTGGTAAGTACAAATGTAAATTACCTTTGAAATATTTTGCATGTAACAATATTGGACACATTGCAGCTAACTGTCTAATGGTGACAATGAGCATAAGCGTGAGAAGTTCAAGAAGTACAAAGAAAAAGGCAAAAGAGATTGTCTAATTGCAGTTGATGGTGGTATCATTGATGAGGAATTTTAGGGTGATGCTAATGAAGACATTGTCTTTGTAGCCATTAAAGATGAGACATCTGACCAGAAGGCATTAGTTTCTCGCATGGATAATTTTGATGATTGGATTATTGATAGTGGTTGTTCACACCACATGATTGGTGACCAGAGAAAATTTAATACCTTGAAGGAATTTGATGGAGGAGTTGTAAGATTTGGTAATGACTCACCCTACATGGTAAATGGTAATGGAATTATTTTTGTTAATGGAAAGAGTAGTGCAAATGATGTCTATTGGGTTGAAGGACTAAAGAAAAATATTTTAAGTGTTGCTCAACTCAATGACAGAGGATATCCTTTGGAGTTTCAGAATGGAATGTGCAAAATTTATGGGAGAAAAGGTGAACTAATTTCTACCGACAAGTAGACTAAAGGTAACCTATTTCACCTAAATCCTAAAGTCAACAACTGTTTAATTGCTAAAGTAGATGATAGTTGACTTTGGCATAGGAGATTTCATCATATGAATTTTGATAACATTGTGAAAGTGAGCAAGTCCAAGAGAGTGAGAGGTTTGCCTTAGTTGGACAAACCGGTTAATCTAAGGAATGTCAGTTGGGAAAGATGACATCCTCAACTTTTAAGAGAAAATCTTTTTCAGCAGAACATCTATTAGATTTGGTTCATACAGATCTTTGTGGACCCATAAGGACCAAAAGTATTCAAGGTGATAGATATTTTATGATCTTCACTGATGATTGCTCAAGAATGACATGGGTCACATTCTTGAAGGATAAAACAAAAGATTTTGGTAAGTTCAAGGCATTAAGGGCCTTAGTTGAAAAGGAAAGTGGTAAGAAGATAAAGTGTCTGAGGACTAATCAAGGTGGTGAATTCACTAGATATTGTGAAGAAAATGGTATAATGAGGCAACTTTCTGCATCGAGGACACCACAACATAATGGTATTGCAAAGAGGAACAACCGGTCAGTTGTTGAAGCTGCTAGAACGATGTTGATACAAGGAGGTGTAGCAAAAACTTTCTCGAGAGAAGCTGTTAGCACAACTATCTACAATATGAACTAGATTTTGGTAAAGAGAGGTAAGGATAAGACTCCTTATGAATACTGGTATGGTAGATCACCTAATGTCAGTTATTTTAAGATATTTGGTAGTAAATGTTTTATTAAGAGACGTGACTATGTTAGCAAGTTTGAGGCTAAAATTGATGAAGGCATATTTCTTGGTTAGTCCACCAAGGGTAACGCCTACAAATGTTATAACAACCAGACAAAAAAATCATTGAGAGTGCTGATATTTGAGTGGATGCGTATCCTCAAGTATCAGGGGAAACTAGTGTGGAGAAAAAGGAAGAAGATCATTGCATTTTGATTTTGGAACTAGAACCGGTGAAGCCTGAAACTGGCTAAGAGAATACTATTGTACTAGTTCAATCAGAACAGGTAGATTCAGAAGAAGATGATGATAATGAAGAAGAAGAACCTGAAGATAATGATCATGTTATTTCTAGGTATGTCAGACTCAATCATAATCCTGAATAGATTATTGGAGATAAGGATGTTGGAGTATTAACCAGAAGGAGAATTAGAGAGAATTCTTGCATGATCTCCACTATTGAGCCTAGAACTGCTAAGGAAGCATTTGGAGATGATCACTGGATTAAAGCTACGGAGGAGGAGCTTGATCAAATTGAGAAGAAAAACACATGGACCCTAGTACCCAGACCGATGAATAAAAATGTGATAGGTACTAAGTGGGTATTAAGGAACAAACTGAATGACGATGGTGTAGTAGTCCGAAACAAAGCTAGATTGGTATGCAAAGGTTATGCTCAAGAAGAAGGAGAAGACTATGGTGAGACTTTTGCACCAATTGCTAGAATAGAATGTGTTAGGACTTTACTTGCATTTGCTGCATACAAGGGATTCAAAGTATATCAGATGGATATGAAGTCAACATTTCTAAATGGAATACTGGAAGAAGTATACATTGAGCAGCCAAATGGTTATGCTTTGATTGATGCAAAAGATATGGTATGAAAATTGCACAAGGAACTATATGGTTTGAAGCAAGCATTGAGAGCATGGTATGAGAGGCTACATTCACACTTGATGAAGATAGGTTTTCAATGAACTAGTGAAGACAATAACATATATCTCAAATCTGAAGGAGATAAGATACTAGTTAGTGAAGTGTTTGTAGATGATATCATATTTGGAGGCAATGATGACATGAGTGATGAATTTGCAAATGAAATCAAAAGTGAGTTTGAAATGTCTCTAGTGGGAGAGATACAAATTTTCACAGGTTTGCAAATTCAGCAAATGAAGAGTGGTATTTTCATCACACAGTCTAAGTATGTGAAAGAGGTATTTAAGACATTTGGAATGAGTTATTGTAAACCAGTTGGGACACCGATGGTTATAGGTTGTAAATTGTCTAAGAAAGATGAAGCCACATCTGTTGATGAAAAAGAGTACGGGTCAATGATAGGGAAATTGCACTATGTTGTTCACAACAGACCGGATATTGCTCATGCAGTTGGTCTAGTTGCTAGATTTTAGAAGAATCCAAAGGAAACACATTTGATAGCAACCAAGAGGATATTCAAATATTTGAAAGGTACTATTGACTATGGATTATGGTATCCATATGCAGGTAACTTTGATTTGAAGGTGTATACAGATGAAGACTGGGTAGGTAATGTTGATGATAGAAAAAGCACAACCGGTGGAGCATTCTTTCTTGGAGGAAGACTTGTTTCATAGAGTAGCAAGAAGTAGAGCTGTATATCTCAGTCTACTGTTGAAGTTGATTATGTTGCAACTTATATGAATTGTACCCAAGCTATCTGGATGAAACACATTCTGGAAGGATTCAAGTTGAAGATTACAGAACCGGTAAAGATCTTATGTGACAATACTAGTGCCATAAATATTTCAAAGAACCCTATTTTGCATGCACGAACCAAGCATATTGAACTAAAATATCATTTCTTGAGAGAAAAAGTGCAGAGTAAAGATGTGTTATTGGAGCATGTTTATACCAAGGAGAAACTTGCAGATATCTTTACAAAACCTCTGCCTAAGACTACTTGTGAGTATCTTAGAAGTCATCTAGGGGTTGTACCCCTACATGAGGTCAATTGAGCATGATGTAGATTAAATTAGTCCCAGAGCTACTTGCAGAATTTTACAACAAGATTGGTGTAGAGTGGAGTTATTCCATAGGGGGAGCATCAAGTTGTAGGTTGATGATGTTTAACAGTTAAGTTTGACATTGCATATTCTACTTTCACCTTGGCATTATTGTCAAAGGGAGAGAAGAACTATGCGATTATTGGGAAGAAGAATTGTATGATGGTCAAAAGAAGATCTATATCCAGTTACCAGCTGAAGACATTTAGACTCAGTTGAAGGAGAGTCAATCAAGGGTATAGATACCTGTATTGTCATCAATGCCAAAGGGGGAGATTGTTGGCATTTGCATGAACATTGCATTAATGAAATGTCATGTTGTCATTGATATCAATTATAACTGGTAATAATGTTGTTATAATGTTGTTTTGCAACCGGTATGTGAGATTGTGAAGGAAACCGGTACTACTAGAGAAGAAGTAATTCTACCTGTAAACCCTACCTGTTGATATGATAAACCCTAACTGATGAATTTTGGTGAATCAATTGTATTGGTTTTTGATCTAATGATGATCGGTAATGATTATGACGGGTATGCATGTTGTATGAGAAGAGTTTCAAATGGTTTTTGGCACGTAGAGATAATGGTTTTTATCTTGGTAATGAGCAATTTCATTGCATGTAATGCAAACTGCGTGATGAGTTACAATGTTCGATGAAGCGGTGATCAAGGAGCGGTCAAGAATATCTTGAATGATGTGCAATGATTGTTATGTAATCCAACGGTCATACTTGAACCGATTTGTTTGTAATCTCTATGAGAGAATTAGGTTTGTGATGTGTTACCGACCTATTGTTTTATTTATAAGGTTGATGAGTTGTTTTGTTGTAGAGTTGGCAATTTGTAGTTGAAAGTAAGAGAGCGTGGTTGCCAAATGAGATGATGCATCTGTAGTTTGTGTAAAGGTAGATAGGAGCATGAAAAGGATCTAAACAAGCAAGTGTAGTGCTATTCAAACAAATAAACTTACCCATGTTGTTTTCTAACAATTACAACAGTCAAATCCCCTAACCGAGTAAGCTCTAACAAGATTAGTGTTACTCAAATCCTCTAACCAGGTGGTCCATTAGCTTGGATTTCAAATCCTCTACCGTGGTTACTCCTAATAGAGTATTGCTTCTAATAGGGCATTATAGTCAATCCCTTAACCGGGTGGTCCCTAACAAGATCTGTTCTTAATAGGACTTATTGTAAAGCTTTAACAAGATAGGCTCCTAAGAGGGAAAACTTTAGAAAATTTCATAATACTTGTGGGTATTCATCCCCATCATGGTTTTTCCCATTTGAGTTTCCACATCAATTATATTGTGTCAAGTGGTGAATGCTTTTGTGGTTATGTTTACTATGGTTGAATTGCTTAACTGCTAAATCCATTTTGATATGTTATGTTAACCGACAACAATCTGAAATATGTTTTACTTATGTCAGTATAGTATTTGGATGTTTTGTGAGTTTCATAGTTGTTTTGCTGTTAGTCTGTTATAAAAGTCAACTGGTTTAACTTGTCAGTTTAGAGTTTTCTTTGAGAGGTTGTTTTAGAGATTGGTGAAAGTTTATATAGTTTTCTATCTACTAATTCACCCCCCCTCTCAGTAGTTGACCGGATCCTTATTCTTTCATCATACCATCAAATGGAGTATCGATCATCAGGAAGAATCAAACATTTTGAATAGTGCAGATTTTGAATTGTTGTCCGATTACCCGATAGATAACAACTCATCCTTTGGAATCACGACATTAGGCTATCATTCTCTTTAAGAACCATGGATTAATAGAATGTGGGTGCAAAAAGATTCTAAAAGTGCGATCGATTGATATGAGACTTGTGAGGGGCTTGTTGACACAACACTATCAAGGATCCAAAATTGGGTGGAACTAAGCTTGATGACAAATGAGTTGCACTTCCATCAAGTGGTGATAGATCAATAATTTAGAGGGATGGGCCCCTTTTGATGTAAGTAAGACTTGATTCCTAAAATAAGGTTGATTGATCGAACAGGGAATTTTGGAACTAAGGAATGTGAAGCCTGACCCAAAATGAAAAAGAGACTTCGAGACCAAAGGGGATTTTTCAAGTTATTAAAATTGACAACTAACATGATAAACACCCTTTCTAGATGAAAACAATGATCTTCTTTCTTGTAAAATTTTGTTAGGTCTTCTTGATAGACTACCATAATAATCAATTAGGTCAGAAAATGCCAGATTTATAGCTCTTTAACAAGTGGCTCCAACATTTTTCAAGCCAAAGCACATTCTCACATACACATATGTTTCCCAAGGTGTAGTGAATGTTGTTTTCTACTGGTATGATTCCTTTACCTTGACCTGATTATAGCTTGAGAAACCATCCATCATAGACAATAAATCACACCCTTTTACCTTCTTCAAAATAATCAGAGAATTGATCACTACTCCTATGTTCCCTATACTGATTAATGGATCTCCTACAAACTTTTTTAAAACTTCAAGAGGGCTCAAACAAGGAGATCCCATATCTCCTATCCTTTTTACCATTCTAGCTGAAAGTATGAGTAGATTGATTCATAAGTTGAAACAAAGCAAAACTATCAAAGGTCTTCAACCTTCCTTTGCTAATATTTTTTGCACTCATCAACAGTTTGTTGATGACACTATCCTCATGGGATATTCTTCAGTCAAGGAGGCTGATGCCTTCAAAATAGCTCTTAACTCCTATGCTTTGGCTACTGGTCAGCAAGTCAATTGGGACAAATCGGCTATGTACTTCCTCAATACTCCGGTCATAAGACAACAAAAAATTGCTAAAATTATTGGGTGCAAAGTGGAAATGCTCCCTTCCACCTATCTAGGCCTTCCCTTGGGGTTAGCTCCCCCAAATTCCTTCTGGAATATGCTTATTGATAAAATTAATAAAAGACTTGCTGGATGGAAAAGCTCAATGTTATCTCAGGTTGGGAAATTGTAGCTCCTTCAAGCTACTCTTCAAAATCTCCCTGTTTATGCACTCAGCTTGTTTGGTATCCCGGTTAAATTTGCTGAAGCTATGGAAAGAATTCAGAAGAGATTTTTATGGTCAGGAGTGGAAGAAAAAAAGAGAATACCCTTGGTTGCTTGGGACAAAGTGTGTAGACCAAAGAACAAAGGAGGGTTGGGGATTAAAGCTCTAAAAACCTTTAACAAAGCTCTTCTTGCTTAACAATTATGGAGAGCCTATGATACTAAGAAAGATTGGAATCAAATTTGGTTTGATAAATACATTCAGAATCAAACCATCCAAGGGATCCTTAACTCTGAAGATATCCCTGCTGGATCCTTCATCTGGAATAGCATTACCAAATCCATAAAAGTGGCAAAAGCTAGGGATGGATGGGTCCTTGGAAAAGGTGATAGAATAAGGTTTTGGGAAGACCCCTGGATGAAGAATGAAGCCCTTTATGATCAAAACAATAGTCAAATTATTGAGGAGTGTAAAAGGAGGTTTGGGCTTATGGTATGTGACTACTGGAAGGAGGACAAGTGGGTTAGGCTTGATGACATCCATTCTGGATTTTCCTCTCTCTAGAAGGAGTTGTTGTCCTTTTCCCCTAACAAAGGCTATGATGATGTTTTCCTCTGGAAAAGTGATCCTAAAGGTGAATATATGGTTGCCTCCGCCTATAAAAACACTTTTTCTCAAACCCGCAATCCCATTTGGAGTAAAGTTTGGAACAACATTCTGATCCCTAAAGTCAACATTTTCTTTTGGCTTGCTTCTCATAATAGCACCCTTACTCTTGACAATTTAATCCGAAGAGGCTTCAAATTCCCTAATAGATGTGAGTTATGCCAGAAGGAGGGGGAGTCAGTTGATCATCTCTTTTTTCACTGCTCCTTTACCTGGGATATTTGGTGCAAAATGTGGGAAAAATGGAAAGTTAATTGGGTCATGAACAAGAGCATCAAGGATATTATCTGGCAATGGAATTTTCCAACCAAATTCCAAATTATCAAGAACCTTTGGTCTTTGAACCTCCCCATGATCTACTGGGGCATCTAGAAAGAAAGAAATGACAGGATATTTAGGGAAGCTAAGTGTAATACTCAGGTGGTCTTTGAAAAAATATGTAGGGCTATAAGGGAGAACATCAACATTCCTCACAAGAATAATCAACAATGGTCTATTATTGATATGAATGATATGGAAAGAGAAATCCTCACCGAATGGAACCTAATGCATAAGGTCTACAGATCGGAAAATAAGAATAAAAGAGATAACATTGTATGGCAGTTTCCTGAATATGATTGGATAAAGGTTAATTTTGATGGGGCTACTAAAGGGAACCCTGGAAAGGCTGGTGGAGGAGGAGTTATCAGAAATGCTCAAGGAATTTGCATTGCTACTTTTGCTTCTCCTTTTGGGGTCCAAAATAACCATGTGGCTGAAGCTCTGGCAATGCTAAAGAGCCTCCAGCTAGCTCATGAA
The DNA here is from genome assembly GCF_030272615.1 of Cryptomeria japonica. Taxonomy (NCBI): domain Eukaryota; kingdom Viridiplantae; phylum Streptophyta; class Pinopsida; order Cupressales; family Cupressaceae; genus Cryptomeria; species Cryptomeria japonica. The sequence goes on along the minus strand of NC_081414.1, from coordinate 291,693,747 downwards.
TTCAAATTCAAAAAAAATTGGCTCTAAGGGGACTCTTCAAACATCATACAAGCCCTCAAAGGTACAAGTTTTGTTTCCTGGAATATTGCCAATTTAATTAAAAATGCTAAAGATATTCTAAATAACTATGTTAGCATTAGTATAACTCATACCTTTAGAGAGGGCAATAAGGTTGTGGATATCCTAGCCAATGAAGGGGTCAATTTGGAGAAGGATGTCAAATACATTGGAGAAACTCACATCAAATGAGAGGTTAAAGAGAAATTATACTTTGATCGCATCAATGGGTCAAGTTAATCTCATGATTAATTCCTGGGGAATGAGTTCCAAAGATAGATTTTGGGGGCTGATTAACTATCAGATTATGAGTGTTTTTCGGCATCATATCCAAGATCATATGTGTGCGAAAGATTATAGTAATAATAGCTGGGTTTGTGCAGCCATAAACAACAATTTCAAAACTATGAAAGAGTCTTTACACGGGAAGTCCAGAAATAATAAGTTTTCAGAGTTTTATCTATGGATTGAGAACTGCAACAGTCGATATCTTTACTTGGAACTCAGAATGGGCGGTAACCTAAACAGGAATGAGCCTCTAGGATGAGAGAATTGGAAGAGTGAAAGAAAGGTTTGGAGAAGGCTCCACAGAAACGGCTTCACTAATTATATGGAAAAGCTTCACGGAAGCAGAAATTCTGTGTCTTATGGTTTTGCTAAGAGTTGGAGTAACAACAGAGCCACCCTGTTTGGGGAGATTTGGCAAATTGATGAAAACTTGATTGCAGAGGTCACGGGGCTCGAGACGGAGGGGACTAAATTCTACAGGGATCAGAAGTATGCAGCTGAAGCTTTCAAAAATTTCCCAAAGTCAGAGGATGAGAAGGGCAAGCTTGCAAAGAAGGACAACATCTCCTACTACACTCCCCAGCAAGTAAAGCCTTTTTGGCAAAAAGTTCTTAGGGCTTTAATGGAATATTTGATTGTGGATGGTAGATTTACAAAAAATTATAACTATCATTTTGCTATCCTGAACCATTTCCGTCATGGGGCTAAAATATCCTTGCCTTTCTATTTAGCCTCCACTCTAAACGAGAGCCTTGCAGACCATGCTAAAAAGCCTATTTATTACCCTTTAGCCCACTAGGGGCTCATTTTGATAATATATGAACATATTAAGGATAAGGCTAGGGCAACCAAGGATGATCCTTTGATCATTAGCGCTCATATATCTAAGAGTTGCAAAGACTCTGACTTGAATGGGGATCAACCCAACACCCCTACCCATAAAAAAAGGAAAGTTGAAATAGAGCATGAAGAAAAGGATGTGCATTGTGATGAAGAAGAGGAAAAGGATAAGGGCATTGATACTGAAATGGAACTAAATAAGGACGAGAACTATGGTGAAGGGGAGGAAGGGGGTAATTCTGAAAACCCTCACTCTAACCCTAAGGGTTCAAAAAGCGAGAATGAGGCTCTGAATCCTAAGGAGTATGACAAACCTAACGCTGAGGAGACCGAACAGGGCAAGGACTCATCGGACACCATCTTAGACACTGCCCACAATTACACTCTTGAATTCTTCAATTTCCAGAAATGGGTTGTTGAAAACATCACCAGTATGTAGGGTAAGCAAAGGGAGCTGGAAGATAAGATTAATAAGCTGATTAAGAGGTTTGATTCTGGGAAATAGAATGAGAATACGGAAAATAGTGAAGCGGAGGAGGAAATGGAGACAAAGGACTGGTTGGAGAAAGATCTGATTAAAGGGGACCTGAAACATTTGGAGGATGTTATTAGAACTATGAAAGAGTAGGTGGAGGAGGACAAAGACAACGTCAACACCCAGATTGGCCGTAACGAGAAGGCTTTGAAAAGCCTTATGAACCACAGCCTCCAGGTCCTTAAAGTTTCTTCCTAGAATATGAATGCGCTGGTGGATCATTTGGAACAGAAAAATTAGGATAGGAACCTGGTAATTATAGAAGATTCTCCAACCTCTAGCTCTACCCGCCAGAACCCTAGGCGCAGAACTAGGCAGACCACTATAGAAAAGGACACCAAAATGAAAGAGAGTTAGATTGGATAGGAAAACAACAACCTGAGGGAAGCAGCCAAGGCGATGATGCTCTTGGTATAGAATGCTGAGGAAACTATGAAGAGCTTTTAATTATCTTGTAATGCTGGGCTTGGGGTCAGTTTCTTGCTGGCCTCTTGCTGTCCTTTTCTCTACTGCTGGTTTTTTTGCTGGTCTTTTGCAGCTGTCTTATTTTGTTTCCTTCTTGAATATCTTTTGAATGTAATTGGGTTTCGGGTCCCTTAAAGCCCATTTTTACTTAATAAAAAACATGGCTCCAATTTGGGAGGGGGTAATTAACTTTAAGTGAGGACATGTTCAGAGTTCTGAAATATACACATAACCTTATATCTTCATTATTTTTCCTGATAGGAACTAGATTTTACACCCATGTAGACTGCCCGATTGGCTTAATAATCCCATGATCCCTGAGCTTCATGAGTTCTTCCTGCATTTTTGGTATAAGCATTGGGTTTATTGGCCTCTGCTTCTACCTGAAAGGTTTAGCCTTAGGATCTAAATTAATTTCATGTTGAAATATTTCCTATTTGTAAGCCTTCAGGTCATCATATGACCAAGAAAAAACATGCTTGTAATTTTCTTAGTAGAGCTATCAACATTGTCCTCATTTGTGGGATAGCTTTCCTACCAATGTAGACCTTCTTAGGGGTGATTTAGTCCCTAGATTTATTTCCTCTAGATCATCTACACTAGCTGTAGTAGGTTTCATGGCTTTATTGTCATTTCCATCAAATACTATTTCCAATGCCACAATTCCCTTTTGGATTTTATTGGTCCTAAGCTGGATAATATCATTCCCAAATATCATCTCTTTACCTTCAATGTCCTCAACAAAAGCATTGAAATTGATTTCTTGACTCTCATATTCATCAATGCGGTGAAGAAACTTAAGTAGGTCATCATCATAATTGAAAACTCGTCAATTGTAGATATTATTTAGGATTGAAGGCCTAGTTTTCACTTCTAATTTTGATATACTGGCAAGGGTAATATCATAACTCTTCAAAGCAACATTGCCAAAAAATCTGCCATAATGTTCTTTGACCTTTCAATCCAACCAATAGAAAAGGCATCAAAAAATTGAATGGAATTCCATACAACACATTGTATTGCTTCAATCTCTTGTTTTTGGAAGAATACTTTGATCTAATCTAGGATACAACCAACTTTGAGTCACCCCATACTGTCAACATTTTCATTCCATCTTTTGTAGCAAGATTAAGACGTAGAAGAAAAGATTCATATTTAGCCACATTGTTGGTGCACTTAAAGAACAATTGGAAAGAATATTTAAATGTCTTCCCACTGGGTGCAATAAAGACTATCCTAGCTGGTGCAAGAGCACCCTTCCTATCTCTCCCTCCTTCTTTCTTTGTTGGTATTATGCTTCTTATGAAGCCATTGTACATGAATAAGAGCCATGAGCTCATGTGTGCTAGACCAAGTCCTAGTTTTAGGTCCTTAGTGTTTTTGTTGTGATTTCTTGTGCAGGAGAGGTTGAGTGTCCTTGGAGTGTGTGTTAGGCCTTATTGGCATGTTGATGTCCTTAGGATAGTCAAAAATAGGCTTAGGAGTCATGAAAAGCAACAGTGGCAAAGTTGCTCAAAAGATGCAAAAGTTGCATGACAACTTTTAAAAGTTGTCAAGCAACTTTTCCACCCAAAATGGTCATAGACCCTTGTTGTGCGTGGAGAGCCCTAATTTTGGCACACTGACCAAGGTATGGGTAGTATAAGTATTTACAAACCCTAAATTAATGGGTTGGATGTCAGAGATTGTATGACCCAAGCAACAAGAGCTTGACTGTGACTGTTTCTTGGTTACCAGTTAGATTGAATGAAGTTACCGGGAATGTAAATGGATTGAACTGCATGCAAAGTTGTGTGAAATGTCTTCTATGGTGTATATATCTTCATTGTGAGTGATTAGATTAGCTTTTTGTTTACCGGTTGAGTGTGTTTGTAAATAATTTGTAAGTTGCAGTCTCACTGTCCAGTTTTGGACTGGTTTGAGCAAATGAAGTCTTAACTCCATTCCCTATTGTGGAACCACCTTGAAACCATGGGGAATGGATGTGAAGACCCTGTACTATAGTCCCATGCAAGTAAGGCCCTTGGAAATGCAAGGAGGCCAAGAAAAGACCCACTCCTAGGTGAGACTGGACAATGCCTGGTTAGGAGAGGTCAAATTGCAGAGGTCTTGGAGAGCAAGGTTGATTAGTGAAGAGTTCATCCTTTGGAGGAGGTGTAGAGGAGTGTGTGAAGCATCACTGGTGTGAAGGACGAGCCTCCACAAATCCAAACAAGGTGGCTAAACACAAAACCTTCACTTTGACCCAGAAAGACCCTAAAAACCCTCACAAAAACCCTTGAAAACCTTAAAATCCACCTAGGACAGTGTATGGACACTTGGAGGCCTAAAACCTAGAAAATCCTTGAGTCCTTGCCAAATAAATGATAGTCCTTTATGGGATATTGGGTTGTTTGTGCACTGTTTGTGAGAGGGAGCCCTAGAAGACCGGTTAGGAGGCCTAATTGGTCCTAATCCTTGTAGCCCTATTTGAAGGCAAAAACACAAAATAGTGAAATCGGTAAGGGGTTGGAATCTTGAAACATCTTGGGGGCTCATGAATGGGTGGAAAGACCATGAAATAGACATGAAACAACCTTGCTAAGACCTTGGAAGGTGTGGAACAAGATTAGCCCTTATTAGCCATAGTAAGGGGTTTTGAGTCTCATGAGTAGGTGAGACCTTAGGAGCAGCATTGCAACTCATTGGTGGGTGGATTGGGCATGGTCAGGGGATTCCTCAAGCAAAGGGAAGTCCTAGAGACCTTAGGGTGTGTGGAGAACACCAGGTGATCCAAGGAAAGGATCCAAGAACATAGACTAGGCTAGTCTATCCCTAACCCCATCCCATCAGATTGGTATCAGAGCCAAGTTAAAGACTTGTTGGACTATGTATGTCTCTATATACTGGTGAATTAGTAGGGGAGAGCAGAATGGTTACTAATGCAGAGCTGGCTAGAGAAGTTGAAGAATAGAAGGAGAAAAATAGACTCCTTGAAGAGGCTGTGAGTGAGATGAGGGATAAACTACAGGAAGTGGTGGATCAGAGGACACACGAACCTTGGGATGAAGACACCAAGGGTAAAGGAAAGAAAACTATAGATATAGATGATATTATCCCTGAACTTGATCCCTTGTTCAATGAAGAACCATTTGTGAAAGCTATTAAAGCTTTGAACACCAAGGCTTTTGAAGGATTGCCACATTTCAGTGGAAGAATGGATATTGACACTATTATGGAATGGATTGAGGGCATGGAAAACCATTTTGAGTGTGAAAAAGTGATAGAGGCTCAGAAGGTTAAAGTTGCCAAATCAAGATTAAGGGGAGCAGCTTTGACATGGTGGAAGTACCTGTAAGAAGAAAGAGTTAGTATGGGGAAGCTACCTATTGCAAATTGGAAGGCAATGGTGAGTAAGATTAAGGAGAACTACTTACCAGAGGATTATGAAGTCCAACTTCATAAGAAGAGAAAAGGATTGAAGCAGAAGGATCTTGATGTAACCTCCTACATAGAGGAGTTTCAAAAGCTATGTCTTAGATCCAAAGTCCAAGAAGTTGAATCTATTAAGGTGGCTAGGTATCTAAGCGGCCTAAAGTGGAACATTCAAGAGGAGATAATCCTATGGACTCCTACTACTGTCCAGAAGTGTCATCATCTTGCTGCCAAGGTAGAAGAGAGGAACAAAAGGAAAGGAGACTCCAATAACAGGGGTAGAGGCAAAGGTAGAGATCAAGTGAACCACCGAGGTGGTTACCAAAGCAAGTAAAATGAGCAGAGAAACCAAGGAGAAGCCAAGTTGACTGAACATGGCAGTGAAACCAATCCTAGAGGAGGACATTCTAGAGGAAGAGGTGCACAAGGTGGTCCAAATAGGGGTAGAGTTACCAGCAGAGGTAACTCCTACTTTGCAACAATGAAGTGTTACAATTGTGGACAATTGGGACACCCAACATATAGATGCCTTGACAAGCCTACATCATCAAGCAGTGGAAAGAGGGTTGCTTATGCACATGAAGACTCTTCAAGCAGCAAGACACCTAAGGTGGACCATATTGAATCAGAGATTGGAGAAAATTTGATGTTCAATAGGGTCTTGATAAGACAACCAGAGAAGAATGAACCTAAGCATAGGAGAGCATTGTTTAGGGTGAGATGCAAGATTCTTGGTAAAGTTTGCAAGGTGATAGTTGATTTAGGCTCAACTGACAATATCATATTAGAAGAGGCAGTTAGGAAGCTGAAACTCACAAGGATACCCCACACTAACCCATACAAGGTGACATGGTTGAATCTTGAGCAGAGTGTGCTAGTCAATGAACAGACTTGGGTAGAGTTTTCTATTGGAGGATACAAGGATCAGATCCTTTGTGATGTGTTACCTATGGATGCATGTCACTTATTTCTAGGTAGATGCTGGCAATTTGATAGGAAGGTGATCTATGATGGAGAGGAGAACTCCATTTCCTTTAAGAAGGACAGCAAGACCTTCAAGATTCAGTCTTTGACAGAGAATGAAGAGGGAACTTCAAGAACACCTAGTGTTTTAATGGCTACCAGTAAAGAGTTTTTAAACTTTCTACATGAGGAGGAGATAGTGAAGTGTGCCATCTTTGTGAAGCCAAAGGAGGAAGAAGACAAGTTGTAGGCAGAGATACCCAAGGAAGTGAAGCAAATGTTGCAAGAGCATAAGGATATAGTGAGTGATGGAACACCTGCAACACTCCCACCATGAAGGTCTATAAGCCATCAAATAGACTTTGTTCCCAGTGCATCCTTACCTAACAAGGCTGCATATAAGCTCACACTTGATCAAAATAAGGAGGTAGCAAGGCAAGTGCAGGAGTTTTTGGAACAAGGACTGATTAAGAAGAGCATCAGCCCATGTGCAGTCCCGGTAGTGCTAGCATAAAAAAAAGGAGGTAAGTGGAGACTTTGTACTGACTCAAGAGCAATCAATAGGATCACCATAAGGTATAGGTTTCCTATTCCTAGAATAGAGGATCTAATGGACTGTTTAGGAGGGGCTATGCATTTTACCAAGCTAGACCTTAAAAGTGGTTATCACCAGATAAGAATTAAGGAGGGTGATGAGTGGAAGACTACTTTTAAAACCACAAAGGGATTGTATGAATGGCTTGTGATGCCATTTGGACTCACCAATGCTCCAAACACCTTCATGAGGTTGATGAATGAAGTGTTGAAGGATTTCACAGGCAAATTTGTGGTGGTGTACCTAGATGACATTCTCATCTATAGCAGAACCAAAGAGGAGCATCTTGAGCATTTGAGGTTAGTCTTAGAGAGGTTGCATGAGGAGAAGCTATCCATCAACCTAGAGAAGTGTGACTTCTTGAAGAAAGAGCTGGTTTACCTAGGATTTGTGGTGTCTAAAGGAACCTTGAAGATGGATCCAAGCAAAGTGGAGGCAATCTTAAATTGACCTGCACCTAAAATAGGGATTGAAGTTATAAGTTTCAATGGATTAGCTCAATTCTATAGGAAGTTTGTGAGGAATTTCAGTGGTATATGTGCACCATTCCTTGACACCATTAAAGGAGGTCTTAAAACCAAGCTTAAATGGACTGAGTAAGCTGACAAAGCATTTCAATTGTTGAAGCAAGAAGTAGCCACAAAGCCTATGCTTCTCCTACCTACGTTTGACAAGATATTCACTTTGGAGTGTGATGCAAGTGGAATTGTAGTAGGTGGTGTGTTGAGTCAAGAGGGAATACTTGTGGCATTTTTCAGTGAGAAGATTAATGAAGCAAAGAAGAAGTACTCAGCCTATGACCTAGAGTTGTATGCATTAATGCAGTCTCTAAAGAAATGGAGGCATTACCTACTCCCAAAAGAATTTGTAGTGTTCACAGACAATTAGGCATTGAGTTACATTAATAATCAAGAGAAGATTAGCAATAGACATCTAAAATGGATGGAATACCTCCAATCCTTCACCTTCACCATCAAGCATAAGAAGGGGCAACTTAACAAGGTGGCAGATGCCTTAAGCAGGAAGTTATTGACTGTTCAAGAATTACAGTTGCAGAGCATAGGAATAGAAGGTTTCAACCTCTATGAAGGAGATGAAGATTTCTCATCAACTTACAAGGTTTGCAAAGGGTTTGAGAACCATTTCCATGGTGAGTATGTAGATTACACTCTCCAAAATGGTCTCTTGTTCAAGGGTAACCAGTTGTGTGTACCTAGAGGATCTATGAGGGAGAACCTCATCCAAGAAAAACATAATGGCAGTTTGAGTGGACACTTTGGGATTAATAAAACCTTGGATTTAGTACAGAGGTACTACTATTGGCCAAAGTTGCCAAGAGATGTGAAAAGATATGTAGAGCAATGTGGAGTGTGTCAAAGAGCAAAAGGAGGATCAAGAAATGCTGGTCTCTATCAACCATTGCCGGTCCCTAACAGACCTTGGGAATGTATAAGCATGGACTTTGTAGGACTTCCCAAGACTAAAATAGGTATGGACAACATCTATGTGGTAGTAGATATATTTTCCAAGATGAGTCATTTCATACCATGTAAGACTACACATGATGCTAGCTATGTTGCACATCTCTTCTTCAAAGAGATTGTTAGGATTCATGGAATCCCTTTAAGCATTGTTTCAGACAGGGACAACAAGTTCATGGGTCATTTTTGGCAGACATTATGGAGGAGACTAGGAACTAACTTGTCATTTAGCTCAGCTTACCATCCACAAATAGATGGTCAAACTGAAGTCATCAATAGGGTGTTAGGCAATTTGTTGAGGTGTCTAACTAAGGAGTATGGTCAGACATGGGACCTTATCATTCCTCAAGCAGAGTATGCATATAATGACAGTGTGAATAGGACCACTGGTAGAAGTCCTTTTGAGGTTGTATATGGCAGACATCCAAGGGGAGTATGTGATTTGAAGGACCTTGGTATTTTGGAAATGAAGAGTGGGCAAGCAGAGGACTTCACTCAAACCATCAAGGAATTTCAAGAGCAAGTTAAGAAGGCCATCCTTGAATACACTCAAAAATTGAAAGTTAAAGTGGATGAGAAAAGGAGAGAAGTTCAGTTCAAGGTGGGTGACTATGTGATGGTCCATTTGAGCAAAGCTAGGATGCAAAGTGGTAAGCCTACCAAGCTGCAGATGAAGAGGGTAGGACCTTGTGAAATTCTAGCAAAATATGGTGAGAACACCTATAAGGTGGATTTACCTTCAGACTTAGCCATTTCACCAGTCTTTAATGTTGCTGATCTGGTAATGTACAAGGGAGAGATAGTAGAGTAGACTGAGAACCAGACCAAGGTATTACAAGACTTGGATGTGAATACCTTACCTCAAGTGAAGAAGCCTATAACATAAGAGATTTTGGAGTCAAGAGTGAAGAAGTCTACCAGACACCAGATCTACATGGAGCACTTAGTGAAATGGGTAGATCAACCAGTATCTGAAGCTACATGGGTGGAGGAGAGCAAGTTCAAGAAGGTGGGCATAGACCCAACTCTCATCTCTTCTCCTATCTCTTAATTGTGTGTAGAGGGGGAGTATGGTGTAGGAGCACCCTTACTATCTCTCCCTCCTTCTTTCTTTATTGGTATTATGCTTCTTATGAAGCCATTGTACATGAATAAGAGCAATGAGCTCATGTGTGCTAGACTAGGTCCTAGTTTTAGGTCCTTAGTGTTTTTGTTGTGATTTCTTGTGCAAGAGAGGTTGAGTGTGCCTAGAATGTGTGTTAGGCCTTATTAGAATTTTTATGTCCTTAGGATAGCCCAAAATAGGCTTAGGAGTCATGAAAAGCAACAGTGGCAAAGTTGCTCAAAAGATGCAAAAGTTGCATGACAACTTTTAAAAGTTGTCAAGCAACTTTTCCACCCAAAATGGTCATAGACCCTTGTTGTGCAAGGAGAGCCCTAATTTTGGTACACTAACCAAGTTATGGGTAGTATAAGTATTTTCAAACCCTAAATTAATGGGTTGGATGTCAGAGATTGTACGGTCCAAGCAAGAAGAGCTTGACTGTGACTGTTTCTTGGTTACCAGTTAGATTGAATGAAGTTACCGGGCAAGTAAATGGATTGAACTGCATGAAAAACTATGTGAAATGTCTTCTATGGTGTATATATATATTCATTGTGAGTGATTGGATTAGTTTTTTGTTTACCGGTTGAGTGTGTTTGTAAATAATTTGTAAGTTGCAGTCTCACTGTCCAGTTTTGGACTGGTTTGAACAAATGAAGTCTTAACTCCATTGCCCGTTGTGGAACCACCATGAAACCATGGGGAATAGATGTAAAGACCTTGTAATATAGTCCCATGCAAGAAGGGCCCTTGTAAATGTAAGGAGGCCAAGCAAAGACCCACTCCTAGGCGAGACTGGACAGTGCCCAGTTAGGAGAGGTCAAATTGCAGAGGTCTTGGAGAGCAAGGTTGATTAGTGAAGAGTGCATCCTTTGGAGGAGGTGTAGAGGAGTGTGCGAAACATAATTGGTGTGAAGGAGGAGCCTCCACAAATCCAAACAAGGTGGCTAAACACAAAACCTTCACTTTGACCCAGATAGACCCTAACAACCCTCACAAAAACCCTTGAAAACCTTAAAATCCACCTAGGACAGTGTACGAACACTTGGAGGCCTAAAACCTAGAAAATCCTTGAGTCCTTGCCAAATGAATGATATTCCTTTTTGGGAGATTGGGTTGTTTGTGCACTATTTGTAAGAGGGAGCCCTAGAAGACTGGTTAGGAGGCCTAATTGGTCCTAATCCTTGTAGCCCTATTTGAAGGCAAAAACACAAAATAGTGAAATCGGTAAGGGGTTGGAATCTTGAAACCTCTTGGGGGCTCATGAATGGGTGGAAAGACCATGAAATAGACATGAAACAACCTTTCTAAGACCTTGGAATGTGTGGAACAAGATTATCTCTCATGAGTAGGTGAGACCTTAGGAGCAGCATTGCAACTCATTGGTGGGTGGATTGGGTATGGTCAGGGGATTCCTCAAGCAAAGGGAAGTCCTAGAGACCTTAGGGTGTGTAGAGAACACCAGGTGATCCAAGGAAAGGATCCAAGAGAATAGACTAGGCTAGTCTATCCCTAACCCCATCCCATCACCAGCCCCTGATCCTTATTTACTACAAGACCATCAAAGTACATTTTCCATAAACCCTCTTGATCATTTTGTATCTCTTCACAAATTGGGTTTTTATTCTAAAGAAGGGGTTGTGTTGGCTTAACCTTGAAGTTTCCCATGTCCATGTCACAAAAACAAATTATGTTGTCAGGTATACACATTCAACTGTAGTATCAACCCTAGATTCTCTTTCTAACTTAACCTCAGTCCCATTTACCGAGATAGTTGCATAGGAAAAGTCTAGTTGCACATTTCTCCATACAATAGTAGTCCATTGTCTTGATAACAACATACAATAATTAGGTGGTACATCAACTACGTTCAGACCAACCTTATACGTTGCCTCAAAGAAATTAGCTAGGTTGACCTCAAGATCCTTTAAAACTCCCATAACTGGGATACTCCTATTATCCATGGCATAACATTTCTCATATTTAATATGAACCCACAACCCTAATTGCTTCATGACCCCTAGGGGCATGACATTAATGGAAGAACCATAATCAATCATACATTTTTTCTACAAATTTATCATTGATCAATAAGGTCAAATAAAATGGATCAACCTGAGAAGGGTTCTTAGTTATGGAAGTCCCTAAGTATTCTTCAAGAATTTTCATTACATCTAATTTAACATCATTAACATGTGTATTCTTTCTTTGTAAATTTTTTTCATCTCTTTTAGTCTCTTGAGGTATATTTGCAACATTTGATATCAAAGACAAAGCATTACTTCTATCTGTTACCCAATTTTTCTACTAGATCGATCAGGTAGAGCTGTCATGTTTTACAAATGAAAGTAAGGTATATTTTATCACTGCTATATCGCATTCATGAAAATTTAAAAAGAGAACAAAATATTACTATCATATCTCATTATGTAGATGCATATGATATAGGAAAAGTATACCATTTTTTAAAAAAAAGTAATCTTTGTTAATATGAATGTATAAAGTCTCACACAAGCCGTGAGACTAACTCTTATGGTGCAGATGGAGAAACTATTATATATTTGTAGATGCAAAATAAATGTAAAATGCACATAAGGAAGGGTGACTCGTCATTGCCTAAATGACGAGTCCTTCCTGAGTGGCCTTGTGTCGCCCAATGTGCATCCAAATGTTTTCTCCTTGCTGCACCTAAGTACCTAAATTTGAGAAAAACAATGTTGTTAGAGCAATGAAGTTCATCATTCATTATCTACACATGAACCTACAAACATATAATCCATTCATCATGTGCATCATAATAGTTAATACGTCATATAAGTCCAAGAAACAAGTGCTAGATCAAATTATCAGGAAGGAACCGAGTATGCTCATTTTTGTCTAACTTGTTTGTTCATTGTGCAAATACATGATAAGTAATGTTGGCGTTGATCAATTTAACATGAGTGGTGAAAAATTTAGCTCCCACAAGGGTTGATCCCAACTATTTTAAATGTTTCATAATAGTCTACAAAGGACAAAACAAAATGACTATGGCAGAGAAGCATTCAGTGGGTATGAGTAGCCATGAAGAGCTTCAAAATAGAGACATTCATATGCCAGTCTTTATGAAAGAGAAGAACAAAAGTGCAGTGAACACTTGCAAGATTAATCCTATAAGCTCCATGATAGTCTCATAAGGAGGCATGACAATAGCCGTGGCAAAGTATATAACCATAAGAACAACTCTTCATAAAACAACAAATATGGATATAGAGCATACATTGTTGATACACAAAAAAGATAGTTATGCAAATAGAGTGCAAAATGTACAAAAGTTCTCATCCAAGAACATCATCAAACCCTTGTTAGAACATGAGGATCCATGAGAGAGCTTGAGAATTGTAGTCATAGCACCCAGGTCAAGAGCAATGATAAAGTTTGCAGTCAAGGGACTGTTATAGAGCAACATCCTAACAATTGTTTAGAGAACCTTTACGAAGAGTCATCAATACAATGATTGGCTTCATTGACAGAGCAAAAAATATAAGATGAACATATAGTTTTAAAGCTCAGTAACCATTGAAGATCATATGGGTATCTAAGAGAGATTCTCAATAAGAAGTCCTTACATAAAGAATAGTGAAGAAATTGTCAAATGGACATCCATAGCATACACGAAATAGTCAATAGAGAGTGATATTGAGGTTCTTCCAAACCTTGAAATTCAGTCATACAATGAGGACAAAGACAAATTCCAGGTTTAGAAGGCAAAGAACAAATCTTGTTGCCCAACAGAGTGAATCTCAAATGTCCAAGGGAAGTTTGTTTTGAGGGTCATGTAGAAGAGATCATGGAATGAATAAGCAAGTGTAGTCCAAGCTATCAAAGCCATCATATACTATCAGTAGGAAAAAGTGTGTGCCCAAAGTACATTGAACATACTTAGAGCGTCACAATGATATATTAGTGCAGGGCCATATAGACCTTTACCCCTGTAAAGTGTTAAAGACATGGTAAATAATCAATAGTAGTCATAAGCTTGTATTTGAAGAGTATAGAAACAAGACAACAATGAGAGGTTCCAGCCACAAATATTCAATGTTGATGTGCATATACAACATGAAATGTAGTCACTATAGTAAAGACTCTGAGTTTGTGTTCATAGATAGATCAAGGGGCAAATATCATGACCATTAGAATAGTCCATCTCAGTCTTTTAGATTTAGAGAAGCCATGACTATACAAAAGACAAAAAGATCATGAAATCTTTGGCAAACACATTCATACATTTTGAGTCATGAAAGGAATCAATCAAGAGAACAATGAAGGAGGCAGTAATGCAATATGCAAATAGAACAGTCCTTTCAATAGAAGTCCCATATACACAATAGATATGAAAGAAACATTTGATACTATGAAGAGAATCCCTAAACCTGTAGCATCATCTTCTTAGAGCCATGCATATATCGAGAAATTAAAGACAAACCTTGCAACTGGAAATCAATCATTGAGAATGTGAAAATAGCAGCTATAATGGATCAAATTACAAGAAAATAATACCTTCATATAATGTCAAAAGAAGAACACATGAGTTAATGATCAAAGGGATACCAAGAATACCATATCAGTGAGCCTAAATATCATTATTAAAAGGAGGAATGTCTATAGTCGAAAGTGCACTCCCATATCAAAGAAGGATACAAGAGTCTTACAAAATAGTAACGACAACCACAAGAGCTAAAATAGAGATCCAAACACATTAAGTTGAGCATATATATTGTTAAGAACTTGCTAAAATTTTCCAAAGATGAAGACTACATTCCTTCACAGAACAACAATCAACTTCATCAATGCTTGGTAAGAACACCTTATTACAAGGGTTACATAAACAATAAGACAATATACAGGGATCTCATTAGAGTTACAGATGATGATGTAAGTCTTCATGAGGAGTAATCATAGTAGAAACATTGCATCATTCAACATTAAAGCTTTTAACAATTATTTTTGAGCATTTAAACCAAAGGATAAAACAAAATGCTTTCCAGTTCAGAGCAACCATAGACACAGGTAAATGGAGATGTCTCAGTCAATAAGGATCAATGATAACTTTCTTACAATGAGAGAGTAAGATGTGCAAAGAAAGATTCCGTGGTTAAAGTCTAGGAATCAATAGAGAATAGGCAGTCTGTACATAGTAAGACAACATTATTATGATGGAATCCAAAGTAATGATCTTAGACCATGAGCAAATTTTGATAACTAAAGAAGACCATGTCTCGGGCCTTCATATTCATCTCAAAGAAAGTATATTTTTTATAACAATCATCTTCAAAGGGGTAAAAGATCATTCTTTATCATAAAGCAATGATTTATCATAAGGGCTATTAAGATAGAAGCCAACTTTGAGACAACCATAAAGTATCATAACACAATAACAATATACCTTCAAAGCAGAAATTGAGATGATGTCAGAACACTAATAATAAGTTGGACTCTTCAAAGTCATGTAGCAACCAAAAGATGACTGTGCACATTTCAATGACAATCTAATCTATAGGCATAACTGATGTCAGATAATGGGTTGTTAACAGTGAGAAAAGCCTCCATCAAAAGGTTCAGTCCCAATTTATATCACAAGTAGCCCTGTGGGTGATAGTCCATAAGGATCTTCACAACTCAAATAGAAATGAAGGACCTCTGATAGCCAAGAGTGTAGTCATTCACCAAGAAACAATGAACAATGGTATTGAAGAATGATAATATCACTGCCATGCTACAAGGGCACTAAACAATACTTAGGGGTAAACAATTTATAAAGGGTTTATAGTCTTAGAAAACTAGTCAAAGAGACTTCTTGGACTAATATGAAGTGATAGTAACCATGGAGTTTTAGATCCAAAAAAAAGAGTGATATTTGCAGCAAAGGATGATTTTGGAGTATCCAAAATAGTATCAAAGAAAGCCCTAATAAGGCTATCAAGATTTGTGCCAAAACCCTAATGAGAAAAATCCACAAAAGATATATTTCACTGTGCAAAAAAATATAGTCACCGAAATACATAGCATCTATCACCTAAACAATCACAAAGAGCTGCAAAATGAACAATGATAGCACAATAACCAACAATCTTCTCTGAGTCAATTAGCAGTTATCAAGACAAAAGACAGTCATAGATTTTTGGGGTATGAAATAACAATATATTGTAGCAACTCTCAAAAGATTGGTATCACAGTTCCATGAAGATTCACAAAGGGTTGAGACAATATTTTGAAGTAGAAGAAATGTTGATGATAGGCATTGACATTCACCATACAATGAACAAACATAGATCCATCTACAACATTATTCACAGAGTTAGGGCACACAAACATAAGGAGCATCATATAATTGTTTTTGAAGACCTCTCAGAAAAATGTTCATTTACAGAACAAAGAGCACTATAGATAGTAAAAAAGCGCAGTTATCCATAGAATGCAACTTGTGTAACTCATCCACAAGCAGATATGTCACCAAAGAGAGTAGATCTGGAGCATAGAAAGCTTACCTTATGTTAATATTTAGCAGAGATACAAAGATTTAGGCTCAAAAGAAGTGTTTCCAGTTGAAACCCTTAGCGTCTCATGGCAGAACCCTCAACACAAAGTGAATGAATAAAAATGAAGTACTTTGATAATTTGTGATTTTCGAAGTTAGGGTTTGAAACCCTAGTAGATGCTCGATAGAGGAAAGGCTTTTGCCTTTTATTCTTCTAAAAATTTATTTTCATATGTCTGTCTTGGCATTTGTATATGCCTTTTAATTCTTTAATTGTTTCATTAACACTTACAAAGATTTTCTAATAGGCCTTTAGGGTTTTTATTAAATTCCTTTATTTTTACATTTGCTTCAAACTTGTGAATCTTTGTTTAAGTGATAATTATAATCACTTCAAATAAAAGATATTTTGAGATGCAAAAGTAAGGAATATATTTAAGTTAAAGGAGAGATAGGCATAAAGGAGGGTTAATTAATCTTTGGTGTTTTTGCTTGCATCTAGGGCCTTATTGAAGACGTGTCAACATGTAGAGAAAAAATCAGGGGATTTGACCACCAAATTGGGAGTTTATTTCCAGTTAGAGAGTCCAAATGGATGAAGGTTGAGTCAAGGAGGGTTTTTAGGCATTTAACTCCTCGTTTCTTTTAGTTTCATCCCTATTTTGGAGGGATTTTCAGTTGCATTCGACCCCTAAGAGTTTGTTTTCAAATTGACAACTCTTTATGCAATTTTGGAGGAGTTATCTTTTAGTCATATGCTTGATTTGTAGGAGAGGTGACAACACACTATTTTTACGAGCCAAAAATCAAAATTTGAATTTTGGAGGCCTTTTGAATAAGTCTCTCTTCTTCATTCAGTTTACGCAAGTTCTGAGTTTGTACCTACAATGGCAACATATATTCATACTTTGTAACTCATTTCTTATGAATTTTTTAGATTTTTGTAAGTATTTTTCAGATTTTCAATGTAAATAGTTCCTATTTCTGTAGACACCTAAAAATGGTCAACGCTTGCGGAGTCATGCTTTAACATTTGCGCATTGCCTCATTTTAGGTTTTTGCGTCGCATTAACATTTCCTATGATTCGCACTTGGTCTTTATCATTTGTGAACATCGAGTCATTCTTCTACATTCTTCATTTGTCTCGCTTTTGAATTTGGTCTTGTCGACAACAATCTTCAGTCATGATTTTGGTCGATCTTTGTCCTTGTCAATCTTGTCATATTGCGATTGATTCGTCATCAATCCTTGTCCTTTTCAATCATGTCAATTTGGTCAATTTGTCATTAATTTTTGTCAACCAATCTCAATCAAATCATTTATCAACACTGGTCATTTATCAATTCAAAATCATGATCGATATCAATTATCTTCAATCAAGACCTAATTGTCATTCTCGCATTGCTAATTCATCTTCTAGGGTTTCATGATTTAATCATTTAACCTTGTTTGTCATTTCTTCCTCTAGGTTAAATAATTTATTTATTTATCCAAAGTCTTCTCATTGCAATTAAATGTTCATTTAATTGGCTAATTATTCCTCTTTGTGAATTAATTAATAAATGATAAATTATTAATTAATTTACCTAATTCCTAAATTCTCAATTTCCTAATTTTCTAATTTTCTAATTTCAATTTCCTCCTATTTCTTTCCTAAATTCATGGAAATGACATAGAAATTTGTCATAATTTGTCATAATTGAAATAATTGATTTGCAATTTCCATTTGAATTGAATCATGCTAATCTTGTCATCTCTCCAATTCTTCTATAAATTGGATGATCTTCATCAATCAAGGCTAATAACCCTTAACTAATAATTGGTAATCAGGCTATCGAATTTATACTTCTAGTACTCTTGATCAATAATCAATGCCAGTCTTGCTTTCAATCATGTATGTGCACTTGTAGGTGAGATCCACAACCATTTGAAGAGGAAAGAAGAACAATGGAGCCGCATGGAAGGAGCATTCAAATTGTCATCCGGTTTGCATGAATATTTAGTTTTTGAATGTTTTTATCTCATGTCTCTATTGAGTGTTGTTTAGGATAGATCATTGCAATTTGCTTTCGTGATTGGGCTATGATTAGTTTTTATAATGTTTGTGATGATTTCCTATTTCCTAACATACATTAATTGGTGAACCCGACGTGAAAAACTAACCTTCTAACCTCTTTATGGTGTTTTGAGTGCTCTCAAGTTGATTTGCAGGCCAAAAAACCCAAAAACAGGGTCGTGCAGGGTTTTCTGGAGACTCCTGCGCCTGTGTGAAGCAACCTGCACCTGTGTTGAGAATTTTGCGCTTGTGTAGATGACATTCTGCACTTGTGTCATGGGTTCTACACCTGTGTCATGAGTTCTGCGCCTGTGTAAAGTCTAGAACAGAGGTAAAAAAATGCAGTGTTTCCTTGAAATTTGTTGTGTTTTTGCATTCTGTTTTCTGTGCTTTGGATTTTGGTACTAATTATCTGTGCAGAATCTTGGCATACACATGGCAAAGACAATAAATCAAACTACTAACATGCTTTGTGCAGATTCGAAAGTCAAAGAATAAGCGTATTAAACTTCTAACTTGGGTTTTTGCAGGTTGCCTTGGAGAAACAATCAAACTTTGTGTTTGCATTTAATTTTTAGGTACCTAGTGATTTCTAAATAGGTTGGAATGAAAATTTGTTTGATTTGATTGTTGAGTATGACATTGGAGTAGGAGAGTATGCTCTCATCCTTCTTAGGGTGATCATAAATCCAGATCTTCGATACCATGCTTGTGTTGTTGATTGTGTGTCACATTTAGAGGGTCTGCCTTCTCGACCACTTTGCTTTTGCAAGCAAGTGATAATCATGAGAAGGGGACGACCCAAAGTGAGTACGGCTAGAATTCCTTGGCATTCTAACTCACTATAAAAAAATACTCGATGAGCGAAAGCTTTGAAGGAAGTGTTATGTGGGAATTGCAGTTACTTGGGAAGTGATGACCCTTGGACTCTTTCTCATATCAACATCTAAGTAGGGCCTCTTGGTCTAAATCATGCTTGCGCAACTACATTTGTTCGGTACCTTGATGGGCTTAATGTCTCAATCACACTTGCATGACATCAAGGAGTAATGCTTAACAGAAATCCTTACTAAACACCTTGTTTTTAGAGGCCAAAAACCCTTCTAGTTGCTTGAGAAGGACAAATTCGGATACTTGGAAGAGATACTAAGTTCGCCATGGGGAGATTTCCATGGGGACTAATGCTTGGCTGCCCTGAGAAGTGAGTGCCGTGGAGGGGAGCCCGTGGGGTCAAGCATCTATGTATTCTCCTTGAATCCCATAATGAGTCTACCTCTCAAGTACCTAATGTCTTTGCCTACCATAAGAAATGTGGAAATGAGCATGATTGTCTTGAGTCTAAGTTGCAATATCTTGTATTCTTTGCTTGTCAAAAGTTGAATTGCATCCCATTTCAAAAGCAAAACAAATTGATCCAACATAAGTTTAAACATAAGAGCATTTCATCCAACAAACTTCAAAACACCTTCAAACATGGTTATCAAACATTTTTCAAAATCTTGTCTCAACATTCATGTCACTTAGATTTAGGTTCATCCTAGGTTTGCATTTTGTAAAGTCATTGTCTAGCACCAAGGTTAGGTTTCACCTAAGTCATACTCCTTTGCATATCAATAAGGGTCATCCATTTGCATGTGTCCTCTTGCATTAAAGCCATACCATTGTCATACATTGCATACCCTAGGTCTCTTCATTAAGCTTGGGTCATTATCATATCATATTAAGGTCATTTGCATATTAATTGTCCTTTTGCATATAGTCTCAAAACTAGGTTTTTGTCATACTTGAGTAATCCAAATCTTTGATAAACCCTAAGTCATTGTTAGGAAGTCTAGACCTTGTCAAACTTTTGTCTTTTTGTCATCAATATCATTTGGTCAAACCTAGCTTAGTATCCAAGCATATAGGGGAGACTTTGTCATTTTGTCCTTTTGTCACTTGGTCCTTTTGTCCTTTGAGGTCTAGACATCATTTCAATTTCCTAAGGGTCTCTCTTAGATTTGCATTCCAAAAAGTTTGTCAAAATCTTGAAAAACAACCAAAAACATAGGTTGCACTCTTGCCATAGATTGCATGCTCATCTATTTAGTTTGCATTTAGTTGCATATCATATATTATCCTTGAAATATTCCAAAAATATTGCATTTGCATAGTGACATGTCTATTGAAACAAGGTTCCAAGCACCAATGATGCAACAAAGTTTGACATATCAACCAACAATGCAATCACAATTCTATTCAACCCAACAACAAAGCAACATTGATCAAACTTTTTATGATGAAACAAATCTCCAAATACAGAAACTAGAGGAGAAACTAGCTCAAGAAGAAGAGATATTGGAACAAAGAGTGAAAAACATTGAGAAGAATAGATCACAAAAGTCCAAAATGTTTCAAAAATTTCAAGGTCGAAATCCAAAGATTGAGCCAATTGATGTAAGATCTCTTCTTGAACAATCAGACATACCAGCTCTCCTCTCCCAAATAGAGATGATGAAACAATTTCAACATTATGTGCCTCCACAACAAGAACAAGAAGGTGTTTACTATCAATCTGATTTTCAACCAATACAACCAATCGTTCAACCAATTGTCCAACATATACAACCAACACAACCAATGGTCCAATTTCAACAATATGTCCAACCAACTATACAATGTCAACAAATAGTTCAACCAATGGTGGAATATCAACAAGTTCAATCAACATATCAATGTCAACAACAACAACCAAACATTAAAAAACAAAGGTTGTAACACACACCAAGCCAAGTTTCAAACATGTCAGAACAATTGAACCAAGTCCAATATCAAAACATGACATCAAACCAACTCCTTTCCAAACAAGTTCAAATTCCAGATACAACCATGTCAAAACCTCGAAAGAAAGGTGGCTTTATTGCAATGATCTTAAGGAAATTACCAAGTGAGTTCTTTGAGGAAGATCAAGATAATACAATTATGTCTAGCAATGCCTCATCCCCCTGCAAACAAATTGACTCTCGAGTGGCATCTATCCCTACACCTCTAGAAGTTTCACAAGAACCTTCCATATTGTCCTCATCAAACAATACACCCAAGGATGAAATTACCCAAGGGCTATCCATAATTGATTGCCATGATAATCCAATTCATGATGCACATCCTTGTCATGTTTCAGAAATACAAGACCCAATGCCACCATACACTTTATTGCCATTACCTGTTTTAGAGGACCTCATTCAAAGTCCCTCTTCCTCATGTTCAAGCATTGATTCCTTGCCAGAATCCATCACAAATGTTCAAAGTGCATTTCCTTCATGCCAAAACATTGATTCCTTGTCAGAATCCTCCATGCATATCCAAAGTCCAACCTCATGTCAAGAGGATAGTTTAGAGCATGACGAAACGTGTCTTGAAACAGATCAAGATCAAGATCCTGAAACCTTATCATCCCATCCAATTGTTGACCAGGACCCCATCTTCCCAGACACTCATGACAATTCCCCTATTCTTGTCCATCCTATCCAAAGTCCTATTGACACTCCATTCCCTGAGCAAGATCAAGATATCCTAGTCCATCCAATCCCAAATGATCCCCTTCCATGCCAAGAACACAATATCCTTTCAAATCCCATTGGCATTCCAGATATTCCTTCCATCCTTTCCAATGATCCCATTGAAAGTCAAGAGCAAAGCACCTTTAAAGAAGATTCCAATGATCTTCCTCCTTGTCAAGATCAAATTATTCCTTCAGATCCTCCACAAGATCCACTTGTCCCCCCATCTCCTTGTCTTAATGCTCCATATACACTCCAAGATCTCATTCCTTTTGATGATCCCATTATTTCTCCCATTCCATCTCTTGAAGAGCGTATCATTGAACCATGTCCACAACGTGATCCTAGTCCCCCTCACGATCCTAATCCCACTCATGATTCTAATGTGTCAGTGCGAGATGTTCATGAATCCTCAACATGCATAATGGGTTCTTCCACTTTGGTGAAATCCAATTCACTTCAAGATCTTATTATTTCTCTCATATCATATCCACCTCATAATGGACTCGCGTCTTCTTCCCAAAGAAAAGAGTATCCTACAAGTCAAGATATCCATAAAGGCAAAGAAGATCTTAAGGCTCATGTCTACACAACTCACTCTCACGACATTGGTATCCCTACTAAATCCAACACCCCTTCAAAATCCAAACATATCCCTTCCCCATCATCCCTTCCATCCATCTTAGGTCCTTATATCCCTTCATCTTCTATGCAAGGTCAGAAAAGGCACACATCCTTGAGTAAATTTCATCAATCCAAAAGAAGTCCATTTCATTCATATCCATCCATGCATTCCTTTCCCCCTCCAAGCAATTTGGATGCCAAGTATAAAAGTCATAAGTCTAGAAATCCACATGTATTCAAGGATCAACATGTCCAATATAATCGACATGTCAAAACAAAGAAAAATATGATCCAAACAGAAAAAGAAATATCCAAAAGGCCACAAAGGCCCACTGAGCAAAATAAAGCAAAGTCAAAATATATATGGGTTCCTAAATCCCTTGTGCAAGCAATGCACTCCAAGGAACCACAAAAGCATGAAAAATCAAAAACCATGTGGATCCCTAAGCGGCTCCTTGAAGCACAAAAGCCTAAAGAAACATCAAAATTGGCATCCAAAATTGCTATTCCTCCATCCAAACCTCTCAAATTTGTTCCTCCATCACCTTCATCATCCATTTTGGGCTCTTATGTCCCAAAATCCCAAGCTATTCCTCCATCCAAATCTCACAATCTGAGATCTATTTTTCCTCCATCAGTCCATCACCCCTCAAGGAGTGTGCCAATGTCGATCTTGCCAACATTTCTATCCACTGAAGCCCAATTCTTCCAATACCCTACCTATTATCCAATGCATATTTTCCATCCTTCCGTCCCTTTGATCCAATCCTTTGCATAAATCCTTGCCTTAGTTTCATCTCTTTTTCCATGTCCTTATCCTACCAACGTCTTTGAGCATACTTTTAAAGGTCATGGTCCATTTTTTTTTTTTCAAGGCTACTATCCAAACAAAAAGACGCTTGAGTCCTTCTTCCATCCCCTATCATGTGTCCATCTTCTATTGAAAAAGTCAAAATACAAAAAAAAAAAAAAGGAAAAAAAAAAAAGAAAAAAAAAAGTAAAGAAAAATAATTCGTCCACTGGTGAAAACCTGGCAAACATGTGCCTTGGGCAAGTACCGTGATGAAAACCTGGCAAACAGGCATCATGCGTAATCTATGAACTTCTTGCACACCACACTTGGGGGCAGGTTTCCTCCTTCATATCGTATTGCCCTTCACTATCCTATCGAACCCCTGTCATTACCCTTCATATCCTATTGTCCCTCATGTCCAGTTTCCCTTTCCACCTTTGATCTTGACAAGGCTGAGGATTGTCATGAGCATCATGCATCTTGTTTGTAGCTTTCAGTCTATCATAGCTTTTGGTCATTTATCCATTTGCTTATTATAACATTTCATCCATATTCCCTGGCTTATTGCAACTTTCTGCCACTATCCCGTATCCAATCCAGACCTTTAGTCCATGTCCCTTATCCATTCTTGGTCTTGCTTATCCTATCCATATCTTATCACTATCCATACACTCTTTTTCATTCCTTGATCTTAATCTGACATAAGGACACAAAATTTAAACATGGTTTCAAAAACCTCTTGACATGTCCCTCATGCCATGTCACTGCTTTACATTGTCATATCCAGTCTCTTGTCCCATCACGCAATAGCCCTTGGAAATTGCATCCGTATTGTCTCCATAATAAAAGGCCTTTGTCTTTCCTCTATCCACCAATATTTCAGCAAGCCTATTTATTCACCTGTCATATTCCTTGCCTTGCTAGACACTGGGGGCAAAATCATAAAAACTAAAAAATGTCCTGAAAAAAAATCATAAAAAAATTGAAAAATGTCTTGAAAAAATCTCTTAAAACATTTAAAAATGTCCTTAAAAAATCTCAAAAAAATCAAATAAAGTCCTGAAATAATTCAAAAAAATTGAAAAAAAGTCCTAAAAAAATTCAAAAAAATCAAATAAAGTCCTGAAAAAATTCAAAAAAATTGAATAAAGTCCTGAAAAAAATCTAAAAAATTGAAAAAATGAAAATCCCTAAAAATCATAAAAAGTCCTGAAAAAATGCACACAAAAACATTTCAAAAACATTAAGATCCAAAAACAAGCATTTTGTCAATAAAGGATCTCTTTTTGTGCATAGACAGATCACTGAGTGTACATCAAACAACTCGCAATCACGTACTGTGCTTTAATGAAATCATGTGTAAACAGATGAACTTTTTACTCAAACCAAACATTCAAACTGATCCAAATTGTCATATCAATCGAACGTTACCATCAAAATCATTTGTCCTTGGCTCTACTATCATGGGTCTTATACAGGGTGTGGTATACTCGAAACCAGACTGTGTCCTGTCTTAGACGGGGTACCACATGTCCTGAAACCAGACAGCATGATTGTCCTATCAACGCTTTCAGCTTTTGACAACGAAGATCAAGGTGTTTGTTTGATTTGTTGGAATTTGTGCATCTTATCTTTTTATTGATTTATCTTTGGCTTCAGTCATGTTCCTATGTTGCTCGATGATGTCACTGAGTGATTTAGAGTGACTGGGATGGTTCATGATCCTTTTCTTTTTTGATTGTGATTGTTGCTTGTCTATGATGTGTCTGTCTTTCGCAAATAGGGTTGCATTTCAGCTCTGCCCTTCAATGCCATGATGCTACGCATCCATTTTGCTACATAAAAATAAAGGTTCTCACCTACAAAGTGCATTGTTGAAAGCAAGTTTTCTTCATCTTTAACTGTCTTCTGTCTCATTTTCTTCTTACTAACATTTCTTCCGTCAGTTCGGATAGTCAGTTTGGTTTAGTGCTCTGATTTCCCTGCACACATATGCTGCATCCTGCATCCATTTGGTTAGTACATTTGCATCACATCAAGCATCTTATCCATTTCATATTATAAATGCATCAAAAATGCATAAGCAAAAAAATATATACATCCATACATATTCCACAAAGGTCCATAAATAGTGCATAAGTCATCCATACATGGAAAATAACATCAGTCATAACATATTGCATCTCATCATATCGATGCATATCATATCATATGTCACAATAATATCGGAGTACAAAATCGGACTGTCTGTCCTAAGTATGGCCCGCAGGCTGACTAGAAAATGTCACACTACATAATGTCCACTGTTTGTCCTAAGGAGCACGTGCCTCTGTCACTGGGTGCTCCCTCGGTCCTCCTCATCCTTGCAAAGTCTCGCAGATGATGTCCCTCCTGGTCCTGGCTGTGGTGGTCTCATAGGTCCACTCACCCCCATGCTGCTCAATGACCTCCGAGAGCGTGCCCTACTCTCTGTCCTCGATCATGCCCGATATGAAGGTGCTCTCTGCTCTGGTGGAACTGTACTCTCATATAGTGTCCTCCAATGGCGTATCTCCTCTCTGGTTTCTACCAACATTTGTCCTAGCTCCTGTGCACTAGCATCCCGAATCGACCCAATATACTCAGTGACTCTCTGTTCCTCTCGCTGTGCCTGAGCAATCGCTGCATCTCGAGCTGCTGTGAGTCTGGCTATCTCCGCTCTGAACTGATCCTTCTATCTCTCTAAAGTCTCAATGTGATCCTGCTGACTCGCTATGGTAGCCCTGAATATCTCCATCTCCTCTATCGTAGCTGTCTCTGGCTCTATGGGTATGTCCTGTAATGCCTCCTGCTCCCCATCCTCATCTCTGTCCTCCTCATCCCTACCATCCTCATCTCTGTCCTCATCCTCATCTCGATCCTCATCCTCATCCCCGTCCTCATCCTCCTCATTCTCATCATCTCCCTCCTCCTCTCCTATGAGTGGGAAGTCCTCCTGTCGCCTCAGTACTGGAATATCCGGATCTGTCAATGGCACTGGCCGTCGTCGTGCAAACCATCTCTCATACTCATCTGTCATCCCGACGTCTACCACATCTGCTCTCCAATCCCACTATCTCTGCTGTAGCTGTGAGAAGTCCGCATATGCTGTGTGTGGCTAAATCATACTCCCCCACTGACTCGTCTCTCTGTGAGATCGGGCAAAGTGTGCAGTCCTCCTGGGTACATCCTGCCTCTCTCCAAACTATCATCTGACTCTCTCTGGCAGGTACAACTCAATCACTCTCTGGCGATTCACTGGTCACCCAATCAGGTACCTCTCCTGTCTACAATATGGTAACTCATCACTGTCATCTGACCATCCCGGGCAATCACGATATGGCCTCCATGTGAACTCTCTCAGTCGATCTAGCTCATGTCACCAATACAATATATATCCAAAAGGACCCTGTCTCAGTGCTCCCCCATAGCAGTACACATATGGTCGATGTGGT
This sequence comes from Cryptomeria japonica, assembly GCF_030272615.1. NCBI lineage: Eukaryota > Viridiplantae > Streptophyta > Pinopsida > Cupressales > Cupressaceae > Cryptomeria > Cryptomeria japonica. Next base: position 291,667,001 of record NC_081414.1, on the reverse strand, counting down.
ACTACCTGTCTATCTGTGATCGGTCGACATATGGCTATGTGCTCAAATGCCCATACCTATAGCAAAATGTGACTCCACAGCTCAAAGTCTGAACTCCCTGATATGCTATTTGATGCAACTAAAAATAGAGCATAGCCAGTACACATGGTCCCCATGCATAGACCGTCCCCTCTATCGCCATCTGCTCTAGCACTCTTCCCCATCCAATAGGGAATCCATGTCCTTGTCTGTCTCCTGCTAGTAGACATGCTATCACCACATACCGTCGATCATACTCTGATGCCATAGTCTCCCAGCCAATCTCCCTCTCGACGATATCCAAATCATCTGCGTCGCACTCAAACAATCTGCACAGTGCGTCTCTCCCTATCAGTGGGTCATACTCTATCATCTCTCCATGAATCAGAATGCGTACGATACGCCATACATCCTCGAGTGTCACTATCGCCTCTCCAGTCGCCAGATGGAATGAGGAAGTCTCCGAATGCCATCGCTCTGCCAATGCGGTAAGCAGTCCTGTGTTTGCCCTAATCTCAAGCATGAATGTGACATAGTATATCCCAAGTCCTGCTAAGGTATCTCTCTCTGTGCTCCTGAGTCTATGTCGTAGCATGAAGCAGTCAGGTCAGTTTTTCCGTGTGATCAACGGATACTGTCGACTCTGCATCACAAATTGGGGCATATTTTGTCAATAATAGGGTTTGCTCCTATGGGTTGCATTTCCTCATTTTCATGTCTAATCAGGGTGTTTTTCATCTAATATGACCTATCATATCCTTGTCCCCCCTTTCTGGATCATTTGCATGTCATTTTGACCAAAATTAGGGTTTCCAATGCACACTTGCGCCTGTGTCCAGGAACCTGCACCTGTGTCAGGTAACCTGCGCCCGTGTCTCCCTACACAAGAACAGAAGACCCTACACAAGTGCAGGATTCGCCCTACACAAGCACAGGAGTCCTTTTCTGCATCCTCTGTGGGCCTCGCAATGTCCTGCAAGCTATCAAAATTCATGAAATTGAAAACATGGGTATTTGAGATCCATACCGGTGCTCCTGCATCGTCCGATCGTCTGAATGTGCGTATGCATTCCCCGAGGTGATCCACCATTGGAATGTTCGCCATCTATCTGCAAGTCTCCTTGTCCAGAGCAACAAGTTCTCCTCCTTGGCTAGTGCAAATGAGCAATTTTCCCTCTCTTGGTCTCATTTATAGATCTTTGTTAGTGCATAGATGGACGTGCACCCTCTCCATCTTATGTTGGTCATGGTCTTTTGCATCTTCAATTGCTTGTCCTTCATGCATCCGGTATCTGATTGTTAGTTCGTTCGATCCTATCCTTTTTATCGATCAATTGGCCTCTTTTCTTGACATTTCCGGCCAATTCCTCGAGGGGGCATGCATATGTCATTGTTATTGTCTGGGGCATTTTCATTATTGTTCTTTGAAACAACGCTTAAAATTGCATTGTCTCAAAGAGGGGCAAAATGTAGACACCTAAAAATGGTCAACGCTTGCAGAGTCATGCTTTAACATTTGCGCATTGCCTCATTTTAGGTTTTTGCATCGCATTAACATTTCTCCTATGATTCACACTTGGTCTTTATCATTTGCGAACATCGAGTCATTCTTCTACATTCTTCATTTGTCTCGCTTTTGAATTTGGTCTTGTCGACAACAATCTTCAGTCATGATTTTGGTCGATCTTTGTCCTTGTCAATCTTGTCATATTGCGATCGATTCGTCATCAATCCTTGTCCTTTTCAATCATGTCAATTTGGTCAATTTGTCATTAATTTTTGTCAACCAATCTCAATCAAATCATTTATCAACACTGGTCATTTATCAATTCAAAATCATGATCGATATCAATTATCTTCAATCAAGACCTAATTGTCATTCTCGCATTGCTAATTCATCTTCTAGGGTTTCATGATTTAATCATTTAACCTTGTTTGTCATTTCTTCCTCTAGGTTAAATAATTTATTTATTTATCCAAAGTCTTCTCATTGCAATTAAATGTTCATTTAATTGGCTAATTATTCCTCTTTGTGAATTAATTAATAAATGATAAATTATTAATTAATTTACCTAATTCCTAAATTCTCAATTTCCTAATTTTCTAATTTTCTAATTTCAATTTCCTCCTATTTCTTTCCTAAATTCATGGAAATGACATAGAAATTTGTCATAATTTGTCATAATTGAAATAATTGATTTGCAATTTCCATTTGAATTGAATCATGCTAATCTTGTCATCTCTCCAATTCTTCTATAAATTGGATGATCTTCATCAATCAAGGCTAATAACCCTTAACTAATAATTGGTAATCAGGCTATTGAATTTATACTTCTAGTACTCTTGATCAATAATCAATGTCAGTCTTGCTTTCAATCATGTATGTGCACTTGTAGGTGAGATCCACAACCATTTGAAGAGGAAAGAAGAACAATGGAGCCGCATGGAAGGAGCATTCAAATCGTCATCCGGTTTGCATGGATATTTAGTTTTTGAATGTTTTTATCTCATGTCTCTATTGAGTGTTGTTTAGGATAGATCATTTCAATTTGCTTTCGTGATTGGGCTATGATTAGTTTTTATAATGTTTGTGATGATTTCCTATTTCCTAACATACAATTTCTTAACAAAGAAGCTTGTTCTCCTTCTCCATTATTGTTTGTTCCAAGTATTGATTGTGAGTGTTATGATAGAATATTGTGTTATCCTTTATTTTTATCAGATTCCTTCAATATTGAATGCAAAGAATATCATGTCATAGTGCAGGTATGTGTAAGTGTTTTCATTCATTTGGATCAAAATTGTGAGAACATCATTGTTCTCCTTTTTGTAAATATCATAAAGTCAAAACCTTTCATAAGAATATTTTCTACAGGCATGAATAATAGAGTTGTGAGATTGCATAGTTTCAGTACTTGAGTATTTTGTGAGTTTGTCAGCATTTTAAGTTATTTTATCCATTGGTGCATCACCTGTTAAGCAATAGTTTTCATTTTCTACATATCTTTCTTACCCTTTTCCCAAGTTAGAATCTCAGTTACTTTTAGGTGATCAAAATGGAGCCAACCCATAATCTAGAGGTCTACTCTCACCATAGGATACCCACAAGCTGAGAGTATTCCTATGTTGCATGAGATTGTAGATTTTTCATATTTGCATTGGGTGCAAAGCCTTATGACAACACTATATTCTTCTATTTTCATCATTTCCAACAAAGGAACAAATATCTTTATTTAAGACAAGGTCTGAGTCATATCAGAAGAAAGTGTTCTAGGAATACGTGGAACAACATCTTTATGTGTCATTTCTCTTGGTTGCCTCTTCTTCTCCAATGTTGCCAAGGGATTGGAAGGTGCCTCTGCAATAGTTTCTTTATCAAGCTTCTTGCCTCTCAGATTACCTTTTAGAATATATTGACGAGTTTGCTAAGATTTGAGTGCCCTATTTTTATCATTTTGGCCTTGAGGAGTATTCTACAACTGAGGACCCGCTCACTTATCTTTTATGAATAGTCCTCTAGGCCTCCCTTGATTAGGTATGGCACTTTTAGCTCTTAAGTTGTAATCACTCTTGACTTGAGAAATTATAACCCGAGTGAGTTATATGATTTCTTCCTCAATAGGCCTTGTCAAGTTTATCTCTATAGAGTGATCATTAGATATATTCACCCTATAATTTTCCATATCTTCATCATCTGAGAAGATCTCTTGGTGCTCTCCCCTACTCTATTGTCTCTGATTGTCCACATAGAGCTCGAATCCATCTTCTTTAGAAGAAGCATATCTTTCATCATCATTACAAGTTCCAAGGAATTGCATATTGACCATGTGAGTTTACTCAAAGCCATCCTCCCTGTAGCTAGCATAAATTTCATCTTCATCCATTGACCTAGAAATAACACACCAAGCTTGGGCATGTGGTAGGCCACATACAATACACCATGGGTTCTCTTCCACAAAGTGTGCTCCTAGCTTATTCAAAGGGTCAGAAGTCTCCTTGTTGTTCATTGGTCTTTGGTTGTTGTTTTGAGGTCTTCCATCCTTCCAGTTGGTGTTGTATGGCATGTCATGAAGTCTTGGCCCATCATGCCTTTGATAGTTGTGTTTATCATGAGATAGACCCTTCTCATTTCTAGCTATCTTGTAGTTTAGATCTTTGATATCACTCACAACCTTATCCATTTTGTCTTCTTCTTTGGGCTGCTTACTATTGTGTCCTCTAGGATTCAACAAGATCTTGACATCATCCCTCCTTGCTGCCTTTCCAGAGGCCTTTCTATTATTTTCTATCATAAGGGAAGCTTTAAAAGCCTCACTTAAAGTTGGGGAATTTCTAGACCTCAACTCATAGCCCATCTTAGGATCAACTGAATCATAATAAAAGACTAAGCACATATGATCAATTGGATTTAGAAGGGGTGACATCTTATTATAAATATTGATGAATCTATTATTTAAACAAGATACCTCTTTATTTTGATTCTTTTTATATTGGTTAACTCATGCAAAGCAAACTTAGGCTCTGAATGGTCACCATACTGGTCCTTAAAAATTATTTTAAAATTAGTAAAACCCCTTATGGACAAGTCTCGTAAGCTTCTATACCATTCACGGGCATCATTAGTAAGTGACTGCATGAAGAGTTTCATGAATACATCCTCATTCTCTACCTCAAAATTATCCATGATATTTTGTTGGGATACAAGAACACTAGGAGGGGGGGGGTGAATTAGTGTTCTGTCGATAACACATGATTTTATACTTTTACACCATACACATATATAAATCAGTAAACAAACAAACATATAACTTGAAGAAAATAAACCATCCACATAAATGAACACCATAACACACAAAATTTATATGTGGAAAACCTCAAAGAGGAAAAACCACAGTGGGATTTGTGACCCACAATATCAGTTCACTAGCCATATGAAAAGATATTACATATAATGAGGGACTGCATATACAGGAAGACATACTTCGTAGAGAATAATTCTCATCACTAAAGAGACTCACTGACTACAAGATTTCTGCTAAATTAAATATTAAAAATGAACTCAAGAATGCATCTGCTATGCCAAATAGAGTTCCGATTCTAGTTATACTATGTACCGATTCATAAACCTTGGACACTACCAGTATCACTTCTCCTCCAAGAATGCTTTCCAAGCTATCTATAGATCATTGCATGATATAACATTCACATACAAAATGATCTTCATATATATACATCGAATTATATAGTTCTGCTATATACTCCTATATCCATATCATGTATCTCATCTATTGTATATTTCAAAATGAGCTAGTAGACTGACCTATATACCCATTACAAACAATATGCCTTATGTCACCTTACAATGCATTACAAAAGATATACAATGTCGGCCTCGACAATAATTACAAAATGATTTACTAAATAAATCCTCCTTGATGCCGACTTCCTTGAAGTATTGATGCCGGTGCCAGTGCCGATGTAGCTCTGAATTCTCCAAATCCAGTGTCTGCCGGTATATGCCTCCTAGTGCTGGTAAATGATTCCATATAATCTTTTTCCATCAATGACAACAAAATGAATCCAATGAGTGTCAATTGCCAACAATTTTGGAATGCCCTTATATGCTCTTCACCGGTGATTGCATTATTTCTTGAAAACTTGGGTAATGCATTTCTTAACTCATTTCTAATGGCATTAAGAAATCATTGAATCCATGTGAAATCAATCTGTTTGTATCTATCCAACTGCATGGGTCTTCTGGCAAAAGGATTCATAGGTGGGTTAGGGATTTTGATGTTATTGTTGCATATTCCCTTGATTGAAAAAATGGTGAGGCATTTGATTAAACTACTGGTACTAATTTGTCATTTATTGTTGATGTTGAAGGTATTACAAATATTGTTGATAGGCATTATTCCCTCCCATAGGATTGTTTGGAAGAAACTGTGGAGGAGGAGGAATATACCCATGACCAGGTCTATTAAACTGGTTCTGAATATTGTGATTCTATTGTTGAATATTTTGTTGTTAGTTAATTCTTGTTTGGCCAACAATAATATATTGAATGTTTATGGGAGGTAAACTCACCTTTATAGAGACATACGACATATTAGGCATTCTAGTGGTATGGAGAACTGAGTTAGGCATAGTAATCATTGCAACACTGGCTACGTTCATTTGGGTGCTTGTTTGGACATTACTAGTAGATTGAATTGAGACAACACTTACTATAGGAGCTCTTACAACAGTACTCACAATAGTAGGGGCTGGGACATTAGTAAAGTTTAATAAAGATGATAATGAGATAGAAGATGTTGAAGGACAACTAGTAGTATTTGACGCATTAGGCATTTGGTTTGTCCACCCAAAATTACACCCACTGGAAGGGAGAGGTAAGGACATAGTTGATTGGGAGGCTAAATTTAATATATCCTAAACCATTGCTTCCCTTTTCCTCATAAATTCTAACCTTGTTTTTTATGCTCTCGTTTGTTATAACTCTTGTTACAAGTCTTAGTAGGATCCCTAGACGTGGTACCAAAAGTGAAACATACATTATCATCGATAAATTGAGCCTGATATGGGACATGGTTGCTAGGATGGCTTGTTGAAATATGTGTGGTAATAACTAATTCATGATTCTATATATTTTGAGCATTTGCAAGCTGCTCAAAATACCTAGCCTTTGTTGGTATTTTGGTATGGTTTTGTCATTGATGTCAACACCTACTAAAACACTAGCACTTTGGAGATCCAACAACACTCATCGGCAAGCAAGTAACTATTACACAGTTACTAGTATATGGTTCACCAATAGGATATAATGATCACCGACACTTGGAATGATATGGAAGACACTTGGTAATATCAAAGACATCGTGTGGACATCTTATCTTAATGAATTAATCATTGGTATATTCATATTTGCATATTTTCTTTTACCGACAAATAGGTCTGGGGTTATCTAGGGTTACACCGACAGGTTTATCTTTTCCAGATTAGCATGGCACGCTATGGAGATGATTAATTATTGTTGTAAATGCATTAAGCCGACATGTTCAATCGGTTATTGCATCGAATATTATATTGTTTGTAAAATGTTTTTATTGTAATATCTTGTAGAGCTGACCTACTAAAATTGGTCTTAGGTTATGGTATAAATGTAAGATCTTATTTGTAAGATCAAGTGTGGAATGCAAAAAAGAATTGTGTGAAGGTATATGCGAGATTAAGCAGTGCAATACATGTAAACATCATTTGAAGGTGAAGCTAGGTTTTTGTGAAAGCATATCAACATTACACTGGTATTGAATCCAACATATGAAGATGCTATTTTGTGCAGTACATTCTTATTGGATTTAACCATCCAACTATAGTTAGTGTGGCTCCCATTTTGTGATTGAGCAGTGAGCTCTAGGCTGTTGGCCTTTCTGCATGTGCAGACCCCATTTATGTACACTTACTATCTGCAGTAGTATCATCTGATTGTGGGTAAGGTTTCCCATCGTGGTTTTTCCCCTTACAGGGTTTCCACGTACAAATATTGGTGTTATGTGTTGTGGATGACTTTGTGATTATGTTTTATGCATTAATCTTTACCGGTATAGCAATTAACTGTTAAAACTATCTACCAACATACTTAACTAGTTTTCCAGTATTAAGCATTAAGTTGGTTAAGTTGTTTTTGGTTTGAATTTATTTGACAACTGATTCACCCCCCCTCTCAGTTGTCTCCGGGACCTAACAATTGGTATCAGAGCTTAGTCCTCTTTTGTAGAATTTTAACAGCTTGAGGAGATCCAATGTTTACTAACTATTTCAGGAAGGACAGTCCTAAACTTGATGGAACCAACTATGGCATATGGAAGATCAGAATGGAGACACATCTAAATTGCATTGGTAAAGACGTCTAGGAAGTTACAAAGAAAGGTTATACTGCTGCTATACTTGGTCAACCTAGTCCAACTAACTTGACAAAAGATGAGGAAAATGATTGCAAAGCAAGAGAAGCACTTTTAAGCGCATTATCAGATCAACAAATCATGGGACTATCAGATAGGTCTACTGCTAAAGCTATTTGGGATCATTTGGAAACACTGAATGAAGGAGATTCCACAATCAAAATTTCAAAACTTGAAAGCTTCCGGGTCAGGTATGAACATCTGAAAATGGAAGAAGATGAAAGGATTTCTGCTTTTATGGAAAGAGTAAATGAAATTGTTTTGGGTATTAAATATTGTGGAGGAACCTTAAGTGAGGATGAAATTGTTTCAAAAGTTTTAAGAGGATTGCCACCGACATATAAAATGAAGGTTACTGCTATAAATGAGTTGAGAACAATGCCTAATACATCAGTAACTAGGGATACATTGATTGGGAAACTTTTAGCTTTTGAAATTGAAGAATTTGGTCCTATTGCTATTATTAAGACAGATTTAGCGTTTAAAGCATCAACATCATCTGCTCCATCATTTGACAAATCTGATTGGAAAGCCTTTTATGCAAGAGAACTTGAAGAACTTGAAGCACTATTTGCAAGGAAAATGCCTAAAGGTCCAGTTGGAAGTAAGTATGAAGGTAAAGCACCCTTTAAATGTTTTAAGTGCAATAAGATTGGTCATATGGCTTTGAGATGCCCTGATAGACATGATAGACTAAGAGAAGAAGCTAGAAGAACATACAAGCCTAATCCTGAATATCAGAGATATAGATTGAAGAAGAACAAAGACAAATCTTGTTACATTGCCGATGAAGGTGTGACTGATGATTCTAATGAGGATCCAACAGACAATGGATGGGTTTTTGTGGCTATAACAGAAGATCAACTGACACCTACTGCTCAACCGGTAGAACAAGCCCTAGCAGCTAAAGTTGAAGTAAAGGATGAATGGATCATTGACTCAGGATTCTCACATCATATGATAGGAGACAGAGGTAAATTCTTGAACTTTCAAGAATACAATGGAGGTTTAGTAAGATTTGGAGATGACAAAGCCTGTTCAATCAAAGGTAAGGGTACAATATCTCTTTATGGTAAGCATAACACTGACAATGTTTAGTATGTTGAAGGATTAAAGCATAATCTTTTAAGTGTTGGTCAATTAGTTGAGAAAGGATTTTAGTTACAATTTAAAAATGGAAAATGCAAAATCATGAATAGAACTGGTTTTGAAATTGCAACCGGTAATCAGACTAGAGGTAATATCTTTCATTTGAATAATAGTGAAAAGACATGCTTGATTGCACATATAGATGAAAGTTGGTTATGACATAAGATAATCTGTCATGTAAACTTTGATTGCATGGTGAAGATCAGTACTACTAAGGTAGTTAGAGATTTACCTAAAATTGTCAAACCTCAGAATACAATATGTAAGGAATGTCAATTTGGAAAACAAGTTAGAGCTAGTTTCAAAAGTATTCCAGAAAAATCCAATAATGCTCTTGATTTGATTCACATTGATTTATGTGGTCTAGCTAGAACTAAAAGCTTACAAGGTGATAGATATTTCATGCTAATCATTGATGAATATTCTAGAATGTGTTGGGTTACTTTTCTCAGAGAAAAATTAGAAGCACTTGGAAAGTTCAAACTATTCAAAGCAATGGTTGAAAATGAAACCAGTAAGAAAATCAAATGCTTAAGATCAGATCAAGGAGGAGAATTCACATCTAAGGACTTTAATACATTCTATGAAGTGAATGGAATCAGAAGACAACTATCAGCACCTCAGACACTACAACATAATGGAGTTGTTGAAAGGAAAAACATAACTATCTTGGATGCAACAAGAAGTATGTTATCAGAAGCAAATTTACCACATGTATATTAGAGAGAAGCAGTTAGCACAACGGTCTATACATTCAACAAAGTTCACATCAAAAGTGAAACCGGTAAGACCCCTCATGAACTATGGTTTGGTAATACTCCTACTCTTAAGTATTTCAAAATTTTTGGAAGTAAATGTTATATCAAAAGAGATGAGTATATTGGCAAATTTGATCCTAGAAGTGATGAAGGAATATTTCTTGGTTATTCATCTAAGAGCAAGGCATATAGATGTTTTAACAAGAGATTGCAGAAAATTGTTGAGAGTACAAATGTAAAGATTGATGAACAATTCAGAGGAACTTCAAGGTATATAGACTTTGAACTGACAACAGAAATTGTGACAAATGAACCTACACTAAATCCACCGGTACAGAATCAAGATCCTGCTACCCCGGTACCATCTGAGAATTCCACAATAATTGAAGAACAACAACAAATGAAGACACCCCAGTAGGTAAGATTGAATCATTTTGAAGATCAGATAATTGGAAACAAGTTTAAAGGAGTTATGACAAGAGGAAGATTGGCAAATGAAGAGGTATGTCTTATTTCTCAAATTGAACCATCATCTGTTAATGAGGCATGTGAAGATAAATTTTAGATTAAAGCTATGGAAGAAGAATTAGAACAAATTGAGAAAAATAACACTTGGACATTAGTTCCCTGGCCTAAAGATAAAAATGTAATTGGAACCAAATGGGTATTCAGAAACAAACTTAACGAAGATGGTAAGGTTGTTAGAAATAAAGCAAGACTAGTGTGTAAGGGATATTCTCAGAAAGGAGTTGATTACAATGAAACCTTTGCACTGGTAGCTAGAATTGAGGCAGTCAGATTATTCTTGGCTTTTGCAGCACACAAGAACTACAAAGTTTATCAAATGGATATTAAATGTGCATTTTTGAATGAAGATCTTGAAGAGGAAGTATACATTGAACAACCTGATGGATTTTCTTTGACATATGAAAATGATATGGTTTGCAGGTTAAGAAAAGCTCTGTATGGATTGAAATAAGCTCCAAGAGCTTGGTATGCAAGATTGGATAAGTATCTTTTAAAGATTGGTTTTACTAAAGGAAATGCAGACAACAATTTATATTACAAAATAACTAATGATGACATCTTGATTATAGAAGTATTTGTTGATGATATAATCTTTGGAGGAGAAGATGGTTTATGTAAGGAATTTTCTACTAAAATGCAACAAGAATTTGAAATGTCTATGATTGGAGAAATAAAATTCTTTTTAGGATTGCAGATTTCACAGATTGATAAAGGTGTAATCTTGAGTCAATCCAAATACTTGAAAGAGTTACTAAAGAAATTTGGGATGGAGAACTCTAAATCGGTAAGCACACCTATGACTACAAATGACAAATTATCTCAAAGGGATGAATCTACACCTCTTAATCCAACTAGATACAAATCTATGATAGGAGGTTTACTGTATTTGACACAAACCGGACCTGATATTATGAATGCAATATATATTATTTCTAGATTTCAAAGTAATCCTAGAGAAAATCATGAATCAACAGTAAAAAGGATTTTCCGGTACTTACAAGGCACTATAAATCTTGGACTATGGTATCCTAGAGATAAAAAATTTGAATTATGTGCATACACAGATGCAAATTGGGCAGGAGATGTGGATGATAGAAAAAGCACCACCGGCGAAGCATTCTTTCTTGGAAACAGACTAGTTTCTTGGTTGAGTAAGAAATAGAGTTGTACATCTTTATCAATTGTAGAATTAGAATATGTTGCAGCAGCAACTAACTGTACACAGGTACTATGGCTTAAGTAAATGTTGAAAGACATAAAGGTAAAATGCAAGGAACCTCTTACTATGTATTGTGATAACACTGTAGAAATTGATATATCTAAGAATCTAGTACTACATTCTAAAGAAAAACATGTCTCTATCAAACTGAATTTTCTAAGGGAAAAAGTTAAAGAAAAGGAGATAAAACTGGTTTATGTGAATACTAAAGAACAACTTGCAGATATTTTTACAAAACCTTTGCCTAAGGAGACTTTTGAATATCTCAGAGATCAACTTGGAGTCATACCACCACCGATAGAGACTTAGGAAGTTGATGATTGTCATCAACCGATAGAATTAAAAGACAAATCTTTTACTCCGGTCTTTGATGAGGAAGCTACTTCTTGGGGGAGTAGTTGGTATATTGAATTGATTGGTATTTTGTATATGAACTTGGTTTTATTATAAATTTGGCATTTGATGTCAAAGGGGGAGAGATATCTATGGAAAAACACATTATCTTTTGAGGAACTTTGGATAGCACATGTTTCTCCCAGGGGGAAAGATTGTTGTTTGGGAGAGACTATTATTCTTTGTATTTTGGTTATTATCTTTTTGGAGATTGTTGGTTTTTGGCATTTCTATTTTGGCACTTTGATGGTTTTTCCATCTTGTGTCGCCATCAATGCCAAATGGGGAGATTGTTGGTATTTTGGTATGGTTTTGTCATTGATGTCAACACCTACTAAAACACTATCACTTTGGAGATCCAGCAGCATTCACCGGCAAGCAAGTAACTATTGCACAGTTACTGGTATATGGTTCACCGACATGATATAATGATCACCGGCACTTGGAATGATATGGAAGACACTTGGTAATATCGAAGAAATCATGTGGACATCTTATCTTAATGAATTAATCATTGGTATATTCATATTTGCATATTTGCTTTTACTGGCAAATAGGTCCAGGGTTATCTAGGGTTACACCGACAGGTTTATCTTTTCCAGATCAGCATGGCATGCTATGGAGATGATTAATTATTGTTGTAAATGCATTAAGCCAACATGTTCAATCGGTTATTGCATCGGATATAATATTGTTTGTAAAATGTTTTTATTGTAATATCTTCTAGAGTCGACCTACTAAAACCGGTCGTAGGTTATGGTATAAATGTAAGATCTTATTTGTAAGATCAAGTGTGGAATGCGAAAAAGAATTGTGTGAAGGTAAATGCAAGATTAAGTAGTGCAATACATGCAGACATCATTTGAAGGTGAAGCTAGGTTTTTGTGAAAGCATATCAGCATTACACCGGTACTGAATCCAACATATGAAGATGCTATTTTGTGTAGTACATTCTTATTGGATTTAACCATCCAACTGTAGTTAGTGTGACTCCCATTTTGTGATTGAGCAGTGAGCTCTAGGCTGTTGGCCTTTCTGCATGTGCAGACCCCATTTATGTGCACTTACTATCTATAGTAGTATCATCTGATTGTGGGTAAGGTTTCCCACCGTGGTAATTCCCCTTACAGGGTTTCCACGTACAAATATTGGTGTTATGTGTTGTGGATGACTTTGTGTTTATGTTTCATGCATTAATCTTTATCGGTATAGCAATTAACTGTTAAAACTGTCTATCGATATACTTAATTGGTTTACCGATATTAAGCATTAAGTTGGTTAAGTTGTTTTTGGTTTGAATTTATTTGACAACGGATTCACCCCCCCACCTCTCAGTTGCCTCGGGGACCTAACAACCTCACATTCTGCTTGTAGCCTAGCCTTTTCAAATCTTGCATAAATCCTATCTTGAGTTTCTTTTGCTTGAATGGGGTCTTCATAGAATAAATTAGACATGTTTCCCCCTGCCATTGGAGTGGCTTGACAAAAGGATGGGGTTTCTATAGGCAATGAATCCTCCATACTGGTATTATCAATATCACATGCAGGTATATATGAATCACTAAAATAGTTCCCAGAATTCCCCTTTTCCTTTTGACAATGATGCAAATGCAAACCACCCTCTAAACTAGCAATAGGATTTTTTTCAAAAAGATTGTTCACTAAATCTAAAGTTGAAAAAGATCTAGGGGCACTTTTATTTTTAACAATCCACCACTTGCTCATAGAAATACTATCTGATTGATGATCAACACGTTTTGCTTGTTCTTCTTCCTGGTTCTGGCACTGCACATTCCTTGAATATTTTTGGTTTAGGATCCTCTCACTTCTTCTTGTATAAGTATCTTGAATTTTCTCACTACTCAAGAGAGCCTCCTTGCTTCTTCTTTTAATTAGAGTCACCTCCTTGCAAAGGAACAATATTTGAACGACAAAAAGCTTATTAAAATATTTTATATTTTGGGTCTTTTCTCCAACAACATAGCCCTTGGATTTATTTTACTCATCTTGTTACAAGACACTTTTAGGATAAGGAATCTTAACCAATGACTCTAGGGTATGATTTAACAAACTCTTCTTAGACATCCTGTTGGGTAAAAATTTTGTAAACTGATGAAGGTTCACAAAATGTGTGTTTGACAATAGCACTTGTAATAATATCTCTCAGAAGGCAAGATATGCTCCCTCCTAATTATAAGGGAAGGCTCCCTCTTTATACTATGATTAAATTATATTCTATGTACTTGATAACTTTACACTAATCCAAGGTATAATAACAACTTAGTTCTCTTTCTTCAGAACCAGTTCTATCTGATTCTCTTTTAAGACCAAATTTTCTCTTAACTCAAATAACTCAAAACTTGCAGTAATCTTTAAAACTAAGCTAACTAGAAAGTAAAGTGTCTGTGAAAGAACAAAGTCTTCCGTTACTTCTCCTTTTTTTAAAATGACTTAGGGACGAGAATTACGTATACTTAAGAACTCAAAGATTATTTTATATACTGAACTCTTATCAACCACTGTAACCCAAATATATTTTCAGCTCAAAGACTTACAATATATTTAAAGATCTTCTACTCAACTCGATAATTTGTATAGCACAAAGATTTATTTTCATATCTTTCCAATACAAAATCTAGAGATAACTTGTAGAAGCTCAAAGAATTAAAGGAATGTTATCTCATTCAGTTTTTGATTCTTGAAATTTTGAAGTAGCTCAAAGAAAATCTTAAATATCTAGCACAAAGAACTATATCTAACTTTAATCATTTAAGAAACTATGACACCAATGACATAAGAAAATTCATACCACACATAATATTGAAACCAAAACAAAGTTTGAATGCCAAACTTATCTTCTTCTTGATTAAATTGCAAATTTACAAAAGGAACACAAATTCTCAATTTGCTCTTCACTTGGGTAGAGTTTTGTTGCATAAACAAAGATGGAAAAAAGATCCTTATTACAATAATAACCCTCATATATATAGAAGAGGGGTGCAACATGAAGATAAGAAAATATAACTAATTCTAATACTAAATCAAAAGAAGAGTTCAATTTACAAAAATAGGTTTACAAGTAAAAATTAATGTTTATAATTTTTATTAGATAAACTGATCAGATCAGAATTTGATTGAGTGTGGAGTGAATTCATCTTAGACACCACCAAATTCACCTTTGTACATTGGCGATTGGAATTTGATTAGAAATTAAAGAGCAACCTCAATATTGGACACTTAGCAGAACTGGGCATTGATACAGATTTACATACAGAGATAAGAGACACCCACCTAATGATTATCACTGTTGCTTGAACATTTTCACTATGTCCATCGGATCAACAGAGTAATTTTATTCGGGTATAATAGAAAACTGCAAAATTTTGCCGCAATTAGGGCTTCTTCCGACGACACCCCTAATCTATCCGCGACTGCTCCTACCAATACGGTCCCCACACAGCCTGATGGTGTTGATCACAGAGGTTTGGTTGCAGACCAACGTTAAAATAGCAATTTTTGAAGATGGTCTACGGTTTTCTTTGCTTGTAAGTGGTGCAATATATGTTGATTGACTAGTGCTGAATTCACTGTGTATCAAGCAACTAGCAAAAGAGTCGCAACAAACAAAGAAGACACATCAATTCCACATCTACGAGATGAGAAGGTTTACACCATTTATGTACACACCCATCCCGTAAATGGTTATATATATCGCCTTTCTTAACCAGTAATGCATTGAAATTGGAGGCGGATAATAACATATCAGAACATAATTTCAATAGATCTGAGCGTCATCACCTTGTAATGCATCACAGGAATTGGTGAAATTAAAAAATTCTTTGCTTCTATACAGTTTAAGCTCGGCCACATGACAATGAATAGAACCATCTACCAGGCTATTCCAAGGAGTTCAACGGAGTGAATATTTGATAGTTAGGGTTTGATGCAACAATAATAGATTTTTAGGGTTACAAATTTCAGTAAATGAATACAGTCATGGCCGATAGAAGGCATTTGGGTTCATGGGTGGATGTGGGTTGGGAAGACCCGCCTCATGTTCCACAGTGGGTCTACACGAACGATAGATGGAAGGACATGGTGATACAGGTAAACTGGAGCAGAAATAACAAGTTTTTTCGGCCAGTTTCAAAATACTTTCAAGGCTTCTTTTGGAACAGATGCAGTGTGGCATGGAGGCAGAATAACAATGGAAGGAGATTCACTCGAGGGCGTTTTAATAATGGTGAGAATAAAGGGAATTCTGAGAAGCAATTGAAGGGGTTTTTGGGGAAATGGTCTTTGGATTTGGGAAATCAGCGAACGTTTGCTAGGGCCGTTGGCTTGGCAAATAAGGAGACTGCGGCTAGGGTTTTTGTTTCTTCACAGTAGGTGGGAAATAAGGTAAATGTGAACCTCAAGGAAGCTAGTCCGGAAAAGGTAAGTAAGATACCTACTGATCCTATTCTGCCAGGGGTTCTTCATCATAGGTTTGGGCTCCTATCCCTTGTATTGATATTCTAGGTTCCTATGTCGATCAGAAAGCGAATTGCTTGCATTCAAATGCTATTTCTGGGGAAATTTGGGGTGATCAAATTAGTTTGTTAAAGCTTTATCATAAATTGGAGAAAATATGGGGGGATATGCATTATTTTCAATTATTGTCTGCGAATGCTTTTATTATTGTCTTTGATTCTCCTTCTTTCAGAGATGAGGTATTAAGAACTTCGCATCATTGGTTTGGAAAACATTTAATTTCAGTTGCGGCTTGGAAACCTTTTTTGTTCCTGCTTGGTCTAGTTCGAAACTTATTCCTTTCTGGTTTGGTTTACCAAAAATTTCTTTTGAATTTATGGATCCAGATGTTCTTGAGCAAATTGGAAATACTATTGGAACTTTTTTAACATCTAAAATGGACTTTGTGGAGGGGGAGGTTCTGGTAAAAATTTGTGTTCTTATTAACCCTAACAATGTTTGCCCCCATACTTGTAATATCAAGTCTCGTGATGGTATTCGGCGCCAGTCAATTGAGAAATTAGATACAGAGCTTCTTAAGTCTCCTTTACTTTTGGATGCTCCATTACTTATGGATTTTAAGAAAAACCAATAGGTTGTTGGCTCTGTCCCTAAATCCCTTAATAAAGATAGTTTGTCAGCGGGACCTTCAGTTGAAGGATGTGGAAATGTCTCTTCGCATAAATTGGTAGAAACAGGTCACATTAATCTTGAAAATAATCCTTTGTGTTGTAGTTCTGGGAAACCAAATGATCACACTTCGAGTTCGGTCTCACTTTCATCTTTTCTGAAGACATTTTCTAATAACGGGGGTATAGTGATGGATGGTATTCCCCTGATAAATGAAGTAGATCATTCATTGACAATAGATTGCCCTAAGATGCCAAATAATCACATAAAAGGTAAGGATGACAATTTGCCTTCATGCACTCATAAAGAGGTTTTTGATTCTTCAAAGAATGTGAATTTAGATAAAAATGTAGTGATTGATATGGAAACTATTAAATAGGTACCTGCCATAGGTTTTCCTAATGATGCTTCTTTAGTTCAGATAATTAAGAATTTGGTGTCTAATAATTCCCCTCTAAATGTTGAAATTAATATGGCTAATGAATCTTCCTTAGGGAATAGTAATCCGTTAGAGGTTGTCCCAGCTATTATGCCAGATGATAATCTGGTTCAGCAAGTAAATGATATTTTTAACAATCATGCACATCATATGGATGAGGGTATTACTGATAGAGTTGTTTGTTCAATTGAGAATGATTTGGGGGGTATAAACTCGACCCTTCCAATTTCGGAATCTGCTAATCCTTTTGCGGTTTTGGCTGCAACAGAATTGGGTTTTGAAGATAATCCAATTACCCTGGCTTCTCCCAAGTCATGCAAGAGTTTACCAATTGTCCAAACAACTCTGGTTTTTTCACCATCAGTGGTTTCTCCTGGGAGAGGTAGGCCTCCAAATAATCTTAAGACTCAAATGGAAATTGATGCTGGAATTCAAAAGACTTTGTCCCTTTCTCCTGCTAGTGGGCAAGGGAGGCGTTTGGTCTCTCTTGGTAGGCCTAAGAAAACATGCCTAACTCCTGTAAGTGTAAAAAGAAAGAGGAGTAAAAGATCTATGACTAGTCCTCCTGTGACAAGGTCAGGTGCTGTGAAACGTAATTTGCAAGGTTGCTTTGGGGAAAGCAAAAATTCTCTGACTAATGGGAAGAGGGGAGCTTCGGCCTCCCCTCAAGGACAATGAAATTATTTCTTGGAATGTTAGGGGCTTAAATGCCCCTAACAAGAGATGCTTAATTAAGTCCCAGATGGACTTATTTAAGTGTGATATTTTTATGTTGCAAGAAACAAAGTTGTCAAAGGAGTCCGCTGATTTGGTTTTTTCATCTTGGAGAAGGTGGAATTTTCTTTCTTCTCCTTCTTATGGTGGTTCAAGAGGTTTGGCACTGCTTCAGAATAATTATAATATTAAGGTACAGTTAGTGGCATCTGCGAGAAATTGGATGTTGACTTTAGTTATAAGCAAGATTTCGAAGGTTAAATTCTGGCTTTTTAATATTTATGCTCCATCAGGAATTCAAGGGAAAAGTAAGTTATGGGGTGAATTAAAGAGGATTTCTTCTCCCTTAAGACATGGTTCCTTTATTATCTTTGGGGTTGATTTTAATGCTATCACTGATTTAGATGAGAAAAGAGGAGGTGTTTTCCCTAATAAAAAGATTATGGATGACTTTGGGGATTTCATTTTTGACATGAGCCTTTTTTATTGTAAGTCTCAGAATGGGGTTTTCACATGGACAAACATGAGAAGGGATTTTTCTCAAATTGCTGAGAGATTAGATCGGTTTTTGTTATCTAAGAATTGGATTGATTCAGATTTTGAATTCTTTTCCTCTATTCTACTGGTCTCGGGTTTTGATCACTTTCCAATTTCCCTATCAGTTATTGAGGACATGACTTCTTTTAAGTCTCCATTTAAATTTGAGCCCATGTGGTTTAGGGATTCTTCCTTTTTGCCTCTACTTATGAAATGGTGGAATTCCGCTCCTTTCTATTTTGGGTCCTGTATGTTTCAGATTTCTAAGAAGTTAAGTTATTTGAAATTGAATATTAGGGAATAGAATATCTCACATTTTAAGAACATTTTTCAAGAGAAACAAAGGATTCAAGATATGATTGAGTGTCTTAATACTCATGTGCTTCAACATGGTATGGTGCCACAAGTTTTTGATGAATTGAAGTCACTAAACTTACAGCTTGAGGAGGTGTTAGCTAGAGAGGAAATCTATTGGAGACAGAAATCTAGAGAGTTATGGCTTTCAGATGGTGATAAGAACACAAAATTTTTCCATTCTTCAACTAAGATTAAAAGATGTAAGAATAGGATATCTTGTATTCAGTGTCAGAATGGGAATTTATTGACCAGAGGATATTGCTTCAGAGGCAGTTAGGTTTTTTAAGTCATTATTATCTTTGGAAAATGGAAATCTCAGCAATGATATTATATCTAATATTCCTCCTTTAGTATCTTTGGAAGACAATAAGATGTTGATGTCTCCCTTTTCCTTAGAAGAAGTTAAGAGTGTTGTCTTTGCCATGAATCCGAATAAAGCTCTGGGACCAGATGGTTTTACTCCTTTATTTTTTCAGAAATGTTCTGATTTTGTGGGAAATGATGTTTTATTGGCTCTCGAGGAGGCTAGGAGAAATAGGTCTATTTTAAAAGAACTTAATACTACAATGATTGCAATTATTCCTAAAAAAGAGGATACTAAGACTTTTTCTGACTTTCGCTCCATTGTTTTATGTAACACTTTGTATAAGATATTTACAAAGGCAATTTCCCTTAGGTTGGCAAAAATTCTACCTAGGATCATTTCATTGGAGCAAGGTGGTTTTGTTCCTGGAAGGGAGACAACAGAGGGTGCAATTGTAGCACATGAGGTGCTTCATTCTATTTCTACCCAAAGAACACCATCCATGATACTTAAACTAGACATGATGAAGGCTTATGATAGAGTAGAGTGGGGGCTTTATGTGTTGTTCTTGAGAAGTTAGGTTTTTCCAAAGCCTGGGTCAAATGGATTCATGCATGTATTTCTTCTGCAAGATTCTCAGTTTTAATTAATGGTTCTCCTTGTGGTTTTTTCTCTTCCACCAGGGGTTTGAGATAGGGAGATCCCCTTTCTCCCTTTTTGTTTATTCTCCTAGCTGAAACCTTTAGTTGGGCTATTAGGGCTGCTAAAGTGGGAGGGATTTGGAAAGGTATAAGGATTCATAATATTCCCCAAAATATTTCTCGTTGTCTTTGCAGATGATACTCTATTATTTGGACATGCTTCATTAGTTGAGGCAAAAGTGATTAAAGGAATAATACAAAATTATGCATCATTTTCTGGTTAGAAAGTGAATGGTGATAAATCAAAGATTTTCTTCCTTAATACATCACAACTGGTTCAAAATAGGTTGCAATCCTTTTGGGGATTTGAGACTAGAAATCTTCCATGTACTTACCTTGGCATTCCTTTCTTTGTTAAATAGGATAAGATTGGTTTTTTGGATAAGGTTATTTCGGTCATTTCTAAAAGAATTCTCTCATGGAACCATAGATGGTTAACTTTGGTGGGTAAAATTGTTCTCATCAAGTCTGTTTTGAATGCTATTCCCATATATCTCATGTCTATTTTGAAGTCTCCAAAAGAAGTTATTTTTAGTTTACAAGACACCCTTAGAGATTTTCTTTGGAACAATAATAAAGATGGCAAGAAAAAATTCCCTTTAGTTGTGTGGGATAAGGTATGTTTTCCTAAAGAACTTGGGGGAACAAGAATTCAGAGTCTAGAGAATTAGAATTTAGCCTTAGGTGCTAAGTTGGTTTGGAATTTATATGACAAGCCTAGCTCCTTATGGGCACAGATTATGTTTGCCAAATATTTAAATAATAGACCGAGAGAGTACATTTTTAAAGTCTCAAATTTGCCTTCGGGTTCTGCCATTTGGAATTTCCTTTGTAAATGTAGATCAGTTATTTTGCCTCATCTCTCATGGGTTGTTCACAATGGTAGAAAGGTCAGATTTTGGGATGTAGTATGAAATGGATACACACCTTTGGTGAATATTAGGGATTGGTCTCCTTTGATCACTATTCTTTCCTCCCTTTGGGGTATTTTTGTAGTAGATTATTTTGAAATTGTGACTAGTGGACCCCTTAAGCTAGCTAGATGGAAGTCGATTGATTTCTTAGATGTTGACCAAAGTATGAAATTAGATTTTGAGAAGATTTTGGGGGATAGAATTGTATTTCTTTCTGATTTTGAGGATGAACTTATTTGGACAAAGAATATTTCTGGTAAGTACACTATTAAAGATGGTTACAACTCTCTTATGGTTGCTAAAGATTTATCATCCTGGCCTTATAAGTTGTTTTGGCATTCGGCTTGTCTTCCTAAAGCGGGAACTTTTGCTTGGTTGGCAGTTCAGGATAGAGTCCTTACAGGTATGAGACTTGATAGGCTTGGTATTACTGCTGTTTTCCCTTGTGTCATTTGTAACAAAAATTTGGAATCTTCTTCACACTTGTTCCTACATTGTGATTATGCCTATGAATGTTGCCAGTGGTTGTTTGAGAAGTTAAATATATCCTTTGTTATTGGTAAGGATCTCATTTCCCATTTTAGATCTTGGCCCTTTATGTTTGCCTCATCTTTTTATGCATGCCTTTGGATCATATCTCCATGTATTGTCATTTGGAATATTTGGCTAGAGCGAAACAATACGATATTTAAAAAAACAAGTTCTCCTATGTCTGAGGTTCTATTAAAAATTGAGTCTTCAATCTCTGAGGTTGCTTTGTTGTTTATTTATAAGAATTTGGACAATCTTACTTCTTTTTCGCACTGGGATAGTAGAGTTACTAGAGCTTGGAAGATGTTGTCGGTTTTACCCTCTCATGGTTCAATTTTAAAAAAAAATGATGCAATAGGTAAGAGATGCTCTGCTAGATGGAAACCTCCTCCGCAGGGGCACTTTAAACTGAATTTTGATAGGGCCTCTCGTGGTAACACTGGGCCCGCTAGGATAGGCATGGTAATTTATGATCACAATGCAAATTTTATTCGAGCTAAGTGTCATGCTATTGGTTTTAAAACTAACAATTATGCAGAATTTCATGCTTTGTCTTTTGGATTGGATACGGCAATTTCTTTGGGAATTAAGGACTTAATAATTGAAGGTGATTCTATGGTGATTATTTAATGTGTTATGAAAAAGAAATCAAATTGTTGGAATTTGTAGTATATACTTGATCTAATTTTACAAAAATTAGAATTGTTTGAATCTTTCTTGTTATCCCATTGTTACAGAGAAGTTAATAAGATTTCTGATTATTTGGCAAATTTAGCCATTGATAGCAATGCTAATCAGTGAGAGGTGGGTTTTGAGGAAATTCCTTCTAGGGTATGGGAAGGTTTGCAGCAATAGGTATGTGATTTTCTTGAGTAATGTTGATGTAAAATTTTATGATTATAATTATTCCCGCTTTCCCCTTTCATTTCAAGTATTCATGTTCGTTGTCTAGAGGAGTGTTCGAGCTCATGGTATTTGATACAATAGTGTTTTTCCAAAGGTTTTTTGATACTTTTTTTTTGGCAGGAAGGTTTTTGGCTCATGGGATTTGGCACAGGGCTTTGGAAAATTCTGTCTTCTTCCATTGAAAGAAACTGTGGAGTCTACATTTGAAAATTATATGGGCTCTATGTAAAACTGATATTAAATGTGTTGTGACTGTATTTTGTATGTGGTTTTGCACGGGGTGTATAAACTGATCTGCTAGATACTATAGGTTTATTTTATGAGCTGTGACCGGAGGTTTTTTTCCCAGGGTTCTTTCCTCTGGTATGCTCTTTGAATCCTGTGTAAAAAATACAAAAAAATATTAATAAAAAAGTTTAGTAGAATAATCCACTTTTATTGAAAAAAATAAAAAAATAAGAGTTCAATTTGACTTAGTAATTGTGCACTTAATAGGTACACATGAGAAAATACAAAATGACACTCAAGGCGTCGATGAATAAAATGAAATTCCACTGAGAAAAACATGAAAATGACTAAGTATCATTTTCCCTAAGATGGATCTCAAATCTGGAATTCCTCAAACTTTTGCAAAACATTCTTCATATGAACTCCATCGGGTCCCTGGTATTGTCGGTGATGACTTTGACCCTGGTGATGGAATATTTTAAGTTGATACAACACTTCTTATGTTTCTTCAGAAGTGAATCCAAAAAATCCAAGATGAACTGAAGATCCATAACCTATCAATTGAGAACAAAGAGAAGTACTCCCTATTAACTTCAACAGTCATGAGGAAGCTAAATTATTTGATTATTTCATCCACATCAAGAACCTTTTCATTCTCATCGAAGAATACACATGGAATTTTGGAGATCTTAGCAATGATCTCCTTCTTCTTATCTACACACTCTTTTTGGGCCCTCCTCATATCCTTTACTAGACACTCTAGGATATTCATCTAATGCTCCAATAACTCTCACTACTCAATATACATCACCATGAAGGAATAAAACTATTTTGGATAAGATCATCAGGATCATAATCTTCAAACTTCAACCAAGCTTCAAAATCCTTTTCTTGTGTTTCAAGTTCCTAGGAGAAGACCCCTGTGGTGCTATCTACTTCTGTCTTCACTGCATCAATATTGTTGACAATAGTACAAGCTCATCTTATGAGTCGTGTTCTTTAACTCAACATTTTATCCATCCATTCTCCTACAACTTTGCTATGAGATGCTGCTTGTTCAACTCTTTTGACAACATGTTCATCTAAAGATGAAGTTATTGGTTCAACAACCTTCGATGACTTAGCTACCTTGATCAGAATTGAGGTGATTTTTTAAATTCATTCCTTGAGTTGATCTTTCTTGGACTTTTCTTTATCATACATAGAAGCTAGGGCTTCTAAAGTTGACTGAGCATCCTGTGCCACAGAATCATGAGTTTGCCTTCCCAACTCAATTCTATGAATCACATAATCTGAATCTTACACCTTACCAATAATTGCATCTGAAGGAGGAACAACAACCTTGACATACTTGTCTAATTCTTATCAACCTTAACCCTTGATAGAGTTTTATTATTTTTGGTAGTTTTGGGCTTGATAGGAACAAGTTGATTGAAATCAAAATCTTCAGGAGAAATTACCTACTTCTTCCTCTGTGGCATATTGGAAAACAATCAAGGTGGTAAAGTCGAATCATTATGCTCACCTGCTACCACATCCTGAGAGGGATTGATAGAATCCTTAACGGTGGTGGTTATTATAAGTGATGTCATTGTAACAACATGGGAAGGATTTTAAAGGGATGATTTGTTAGATCTAGGAGCCGACTAATTCATGAATTTATAAAAATCATCCATCATAATTGTAGACACTTCAGACAAAGTGGGAAAAGTTGAGAAAAAATTATCGATGTTGTCATGAGGATTATCTAGAGAGGACTCACTAACACTAGTGGAAGATACATGGATAATATTTAAAAGAGAAACAAGTAATCACTAGGGGCTCTGACTCATAGGTAGAAATAGGAACCTGTAACATAGATGAAGAAGGATGTACCTAGGGTAAAGACTCATCAACTTGTGGCAATTCCTCTTCATCAAATTAATCATGTTCTTGATCACCTTCTTGTCCTTCTTGTAATTGATCAACATCAACTGTTTCTTCATCAGGATGCTCACCCTCCACTTGTTCATTTGGTACTTTAGACTCCTGTGTCTCATGTGTTGGCAATTGACACTCAATTGGTTGGTTTCAATATGTTGTCATTGATGGCAACATGGCAGCTTGTTTCGACTTCATACTTTGGGTTAGTTGTGTATCGGTGGCACTTCACAAACACTTCACCGATATCAGCACCGATACCGACACCGACACTGACATCGACACCGACATCGACACCGACACCGACACTGACACTAACAGGTTGGATAGATTTCTTTGATTGCCAACAATGCAGGCTGACATGGTTTAGAAGGGGGCCAACATCTTTTGGATTGACATTGGCAATTGTTTTTGATATTCATGTATTTATGTTATTGAGCCGACATGTAAATTCATATTGTAATTTTCTTTGTAAGCCGATGTGAGGCAAGATGAATTGTAAAGGGTATATGGATTTGATAGGAGAATATGATAATGTTATGTAATGCGAAATATATGAGAAAGATTATGTATGTGAGGATATTTATGTAAAGGGGTATTCCAGTAAAAGGTTTAGGGTTGATGAATACTAAGAGGGGGGGGTGAATTAGTATGCCAAAAATCTTTGTACTTAAACACTTTGCAAGACTAGCAGTAAAACGGTAAAACAATTTAACAGACAAACCGGTTAATAAACATGCAAACCAAATAGCTAATAATGCATTCACCCACAGAAGCACAAACACCATAACACAAGATATTTTGACATGGAAACCCAAATGGGAAAAACCACGGTGAGATGGAACTCACAAGTAACTATCTGCAGAATAGGAACCAGACCGATTAAGGTCAGACCAGTTAAGGTCTTACAATGTTCTTTACCAGAATAGATCCTGTTAGGAATCTCAATCTCTGTTAGGAGATAAGTCTGATTAAAGACTACCTTGCTAGAGGATTTTAGATCCACAGATGTGAACCACCTTGTTAGAGGATTTACAAAAGGCTTTTGGGCCTACCCGGTTAAAGGCTACATACTTGTCAAAGATGTGAGTAACCAACAAGTGTTTGATCTATCTAATAGCACAGACTGCTCGGTTAGATCCTTGATAGCTCGTTCTTAATGCACTCCTACATTACTTCAGTCTTTTACACATTCATATTCTTTCCAACTCCTCAACCACCTTAAACCCTAGCCACAATATCAACTATCGCAACAACAACAACTTCAACAACCTAAAACCCTAGACATGACGTCTTTATAAAGGAAACTGATTTCATGTCGGTCCAATAGGATTACATTACAATTTCCTAGGTTCAATGAACCTAGACATACTTGGTAATATGTCACAAAAAGCACCGCTACAGTGTTGGCACCATCAAACCACACAATGCCGGTTGGTAACTCATCATAGAGTATACTGGTTCATATAAAGTGCTAGTTGCTGGTTTGACAAAAATGAAGAGTGGTAGAAATGTGTTATGCCGCTTTAATCCCTCGTACAGCTTGAGGTTAACATGTCACTTCAGACCGGGAAACACATTCTGCAAAACATCAATAGTCTAAAGACTATAATAAAACCAAATACCGGTTGTTCTCTAACTCATACATATAAAGAGGATCTCAATGGAAGTGTGTGTCCATCAATGACAACCACAACATAAAACATCAAAAATGCCAACAAGGGTTTCCGACCGAAATAAACAAAGCTTAACCGAAATTGTATTTAGGCATAAAAGATGCTATCTTTGCAGTTCAATCATTTCTCTGGATTGTAGCCTAGATTTGTATGTAATCAGTGAGGCTCCTTTTGTGATTGAGCAGTGTGCTCTAGGCTGTAAGCCTTCCTGCAAGTGTAGGCCCCTATATTATGTAAAATATGGCTAGTAGATTGATATTTTGGGTCACAAATACTACCGTGGTTTTTCCTCTTTGAGGTTTTCCATGTATAATTTTATGTGTTATGGTATTCATTTATGTGATTGGCTTATTGGTTGCTTTACTTATTTCAATTCTATATATATTGGTATACCGGTTGGTGTATGCATGTTTTAATAAGGTTAAAATTGATCATTTCGGTAGAACATTGATTCACCCCCCCTCTCAATGCTCTTGGATTCCAACAATTGGTATCATAGCCTTGTGTGCCTCAGAGAAAGTTTAATAGCTTGAGGAAGATCCATAATCTAGAATCCATGGATACGAGTTTAGAAAATAAACTTGAGGTGGCACTTGAAGATTATGATGCTGAAAGGATGAAGAACTTGAAGCTACAAGATGAATTGAATTCCTTAGGAATTCATTCTTGTCTTACAGGAGAGACTTCCATCTGTTCAAGCTAGGAGGAAGAAACTTTTGCAAAATATTGATAATGATGAGAAAGATGCACTTAATGAGAGATGTCTAAAATTGACTCAGGAAAACATGGTTATGAGAAATTAAATGCAAGCTTTAACTATGAGGATGTCTAAGGAGATTGAGGACCAGAAGAAAATCTTGCTGTATCTCTGAAGAACAAATTTGAAGAATGTGGAAGGTTGGTTCATGAGAATGATATGTTAAGAACTAATTTAGTACAATCATAGAGTAATGAACAAGAGCTTGAGAGACAAATGATAATTCTGAGAGATGATCTGACTATTTCAAGTGAGTATAAAGAGAAATTCAAGATTAGTTCAGCACAACTAGATGAGTTATTGAAGAGACAAAGGCAAAATGGAGATTCCGGTGGAATAAGATTTGAATAAGGATAGAACTCCGGTACTGCAAATTAAGATCAAAATCACAAGGCACCGGTAAGATAGTTTAATGCTTATAAATTTAATGGTAGATTCTTTGTTTGTAATAAATTTGGTCACATGGCTAGGCAATGTAGAAATAGAGCAAATCAAAACCCCGATTTTGCTCTCGGTCAATGTTCTAAATGTAATAAGTATGGTCATAAGACAAAAGATTGTAGAATGAATGTTAAGTATTATGCATGTGGAAAATTTGGACATATGGCTAATCAATGCAGGTCAAGAAATTACACTGGTTTTAGCAAAGCAATTCAAAAGAACAATGCTACATGTTATGCATGTAATGAGGTTGGAAATATTGCTAAGTTCTATAGAAGAAGAAATCCACCAGCTGGTAATGGAGGATCAAATGAGAAAGGAAAAGAGAAGGTTAATTAAATATGGCAAGATCATACCCAGAGATGGGTTAGGAAGTCAGAAGAACAATCAGCAGATGAAAATGCATTGGTTAATCAACTGACAAAGGAGGTTGCTCCTACATCGGCAAGAAGCTCATCCGGTAACTAAGGCATATGCCTTATGGGTAGGAAAATTCATGAAGATGTTGCATATTCCCTAGGAAGAGGTTCTGGAAGATGTTCCAGACATTGGAGATACTTATCCGGCATGGAGATTTTTGATCGAGATCCGGTATCTTCCACCAGAATTCATTGATGTCAATGAATGATTAGGGTTTCTTGGAGGATAAAAGGTTGAACTCACTTCATTTCTAATCACTTTGCATTCAGAGCAATTCAGAGCGATTCACAAGAAGTCTAAGGTGATTCAAAGTGATTGATATCATCTCGAGCAATTTCACCAGCGGTTGGAAGAGGTCTTTAGGATTTTTCACCCACAGCTATTCATAGGTGTTTATCTTCAATCATGGAAGCGAGATCATCATCTGTACCTATCTTTGTTTCAAATCTGATTGTTGTTGAGGTCAAGGACCATCCCAGACCGATTTTCAAGTGATATCTACATGTTGCTACCTTGGACGATTCGATTGGCGCTTTTTCTCGTGTTTTGAAAGGAGTCGTGTATGTTGAAGATGTAAGAGCTTACATTCACTATCATATTGAAGATTTAGGAATGATGGATATTAAAAGCATGTACATGAATAAGCTAATGGGAGATTCTGGAAAGATTAAGCCCGAATACCAACATATTGTGGACTTAGGGTTTACCGACATTCTGGATATTCCAGAATTTGAAGATGAAATTGTTAGGTATGTTTTGAGCAGGGTGCATGGAGAGTTTATCTGGTTGGATAGATCTTATAAGATTATGAAGGAGGCCATTAGGTCAATCATCGGTTTACTGCAGGTTGGACAACATCCGAAGAAGAAAGTTTCAAATGATCAAGTCAAAAATATTATCGGTACAACATCAGACAAGTGGTCAATGAGGATTAGTACTATCACCGACACAAATATCAGATTCAAAAGCATGGTCATCGGTTACAAGCTAACACAATCAAACCAACTAAATTCTGTTTCTAGCTCCTACATTTATGCAGCTCATAAAATGATGAGGGAGAATGACAAGCTGGATCTATGTGGTTGGATGTTGGATAAATTGTTGATTAACCTAGGAAAGATTAAAGGAGAAAAGAAAGGAACATTCTGGTATGGTAATCTAATTGTCTGTTTAATTCTATTTTTCATGAATGAGACTCCCGATTTTGGGAAGAGAAAATGGGCATTCGATATCCCAGTAGGGAGGCAACTAAAACAGTCAATTGCTACATTGGGTAGTCAAAGAGATGACAAAGTGTGGGGTTACTTTAAAGCATTTCAAAAGGCTATGAATTCTAGGATGAGGATTCCAAAGAACTTTGTTGGGAAGTATTCAACTGAGATATACTTCATGGTCAAGAAAGATGAAACTTTGATGGAAGTTGTAAGGCCCCAGAATATTTGGATTGGGGAAATGGGTTATGAAGTTGATGCTCAGATTCTTGATGCTTATGCACAAATGCTAATTGATGCACCGATAGATGAAACTATAAAAAAATTTGGCACTACTAAGCAGAAGACACAAGAGGTTGAAACCGAGTTCAACCAAAAGAAGAGAGAGAAGCAAGAGGGAAAGGCAAGTAAATTTGTTGAAAAGGTTTCATAGGACATCAAGGCATTGATAGATGTTGTCCCGAAGAAAGGCATGAAGAGGAAAGAACTAGAAATAATCATTAAGCCAATTGCAGCTGATTCTGGATTTGAGGATGACACACTCCTAGCATTCAAAAGGGTATTGAGGAAGAAAACTAAAGAGACCAAGGTAGAAGCTAAGAAGAATTCAGTTAGGAAAGTTACTATTAGGGTACCGACAGAGAGAAGAGCACAAAAAGAAACACTTTCAGCCCCATCCGGTACAAGAAGGAGAAATAATAAGGATGACATTGATATTACAACTGAATCTAGTAATGTAACTATCATTCCACCAAAGACTTGTGCAGAGTTAGTTGATGAAATTACTAAATATGGTATGTTAAAGAATGTACAGTTTTATTATGAAAATCTAGATAATGATGAACAAAGAGAAGTAGAGGAATTGATTCTGTTGTATTTGTATATCTATAAGAAAGACTTGTTAGAAATTAAATACCAAATACCGACATAGTTGTATGACATCTTAGATGCTAGAAGACTATCAACAATGCAAGAGGACATGCATATAAACATTCAAGAGTTATTATCTATTTTTGTTTCTATTGCTCCAGAGGAGATGGACAAGACACTTGAGGTTGCAGATAGGAAAATATTTAACAAGCATAGAATAATTAGTCTTATGTTAGGTAGAGTAAATGAGATAATCAAGGAGACCCACAAGGCATGGGTTAAGTTATTTGAAGAGAATCGTGGTTTTTATACTTCACCGGAACCTAAGACAGATACTGTAGACATCCCAGTTGAAGGGAAAGGTAAAGGTATTATGGGTACTTCATCCTCAATTTTGAAAAATATTAAGAAAGTAGATATAGAGCCCTCGATAGATACAAATGTAAAGGAAAATGTTGAGATATCGATAGATACAGGGAGTGTAAAGGTTGATAATGTACATGTTACTAATGTTGAGGACAAAAATCCTCTGGATACAAATGTATAGGATGAGGTCATAGGTCCTAGGGAGGAACCAACAGTTAATGATCACCAAGTGGTGAAGCCACCGGTGCAAGTGAGGAAGCTATAAAGGTTAAAAGATCAGAGGAGAAGGAAGGGAAATCCGATAGGGAATCGGTAGTGAGTCCATTATAATTGTCAATTGACACTCACATGTTGAAAAGAAAAGCATAATCGAGATGAGTTCTACTGAACTCATGATGATGGCTGCACAAAAAATGTTGAAGGAGGGATCTATGGATAAAGGGGTTATTTGCTAGTCTATCACTATTTTGCATAGACTAGTCCTGGAGTGCAAGTTTGACAGAGAAGCGAGCCCATCCGACAAGCTTAAGACAATCACAAAACACATTTTAAAGGATTTTCAATCCTTGCAACATATATCAAACCAACAAGCACTAGAGAGGTTCAAATAGGCAAAAGAGATACATTTGATCAAGTGATTGAGTCTAAGAGGAAGAAGATTAATGAAAAGTTGAAATTGATAGATAATTCATTGAGGTAGTGTACTAATATCTATAGAATATGTTGTAATATATGTTTACTCATAGCTGAGACAGATAAAAAAGATTAAGTATATTCATGAGGATATTGCAAGTATAGCCAATTCTTTTGATGGATTGAATTCATTAACTACATCTATAGATGGACAGATTTTGGTTTTGGAAGCCCAAGTTTTTGCTCTAGAGAAAGGAAAAGAAAAAATCACAAGGAGAGCCAGAAGTCTTAGAGGATTGGTAAGTCCTCGGTTGGATTCATTAAGTGTACATAAGAAGGAGTGTATAGATCTGGTTGGTAAGCCCACACCGACAAAGCTTAATGAGAAAGTGTCATTTGCCCATATGCGAGATGGACTTGTATCTATTTCCTGCACTTTCAAATTAGGTTGGGATACTTATCTTAAGCTTTTGGAGAAGGCCTATTCGGATATTTTTAAATACATTTAGCTCTGGTAAGGTATTTTGGGATATATTCATTGTACAGTCTTTCATTTTTCGTCCCGATTTTTGGTATTCTTTTTTGTATTTTTTATGGCATTGATGTCAAAGGGGGAGTGATATAGACGTGAAAAAAGAAAAAGGGAGTTGTATACAAAAGGGGGAGTATATGTGAAAAATTATGGAGGTATGTAGTATTTTGTATTGATGAATATTCAACTTAGGGGGAGCAGGTTTAGGATGAAACCGATAGATGGAAACCATGATCATTTTTCACATGAGTGTTGCCATCAATGCCAAAGGGGGAGATTGTTGGCAATTGACACTCAATTGGTTGGTTTCAATATGTTGTCATTGATGGCAACATGACAACTTGTTCTGGCTTCATATTTTGGGTTAGTTGTGTATCGGTAGGCACTTCAAAGACACTTCACCGACACCGGCACCGACAGGTTGGATAGATTTCTTTTATTACCAGCAATGCAAGCCGACATGGTTTAGAATCAAGTTATTGGTATTGGAGGCCGACATATTTTGGATCCGGCATTGGCAATTGTTTTGATATTCATGTATTTATGTTATTGAGCTGGCATGTATATTCATATTAAAATTATATTTGTAAGCCGACGTAAGGCATGATGAATTGTAAAGGGTATATATAGGTCAGTTGGCTATATCATTTTGAAATATGGATTTGATAGGAGAATATGATAATGTTATGTAATGCGAAATATAAGAGAGAGATTATGTATGTGAGGATATTTATGTAAAGGGGTACTCCGGTAAAGGGTTTAGGGTTTCAGACTGAAACAAATAGAGCTTAACCGGAATTGTATTCAGGCATATAAGATGCTATCTTTGCAGTTCAATCATTTCTCCGGATTGTAGTCTGGATTTGTATGTAGTCAGTGAGGCTCCTTTTGTGATTGAGTAGTGTGGTCTAGGTTGTAAGCCTTCCTGCAAGTGTAGGCCCTTATATTTTGTAATATCTCTTCATATGGCCAGTGGATCGATATTGTGGGTCACAAATCCCACCGTGGTTTTTCTCTTTTAGGTTTTCCATGTATAATTTTATTTGTTATGGTATTCATTTATGTGATTGGCTTATTGGTTCCTTTACTTCTTTCAATTCTATATGTACTGATAATACTGATTGGTGTATGCATGTTTTAATAAAGTTAAAATTGATCATTCCAGTAGAACATTGGTTCACCCCGCCTCTCAATGTTCTTGGTTTCCAACATCACGGACATTAGAGGTTGATGGCTCTCCTTGAGCTTTCCCTTTCTTAGTTCCAACTATGAACTTCTATTTGGGAGCTTTGGCTGGAGTAGTGGGATCCTGTCTATTCTTGGTTCTAATTTTTGATCTTCTTCCCATTGGGCCAATAGTGTCATCATCAGAACCAGATGATAAGGGTTTCATTGGAACACCATGTAGGGTTAACCACATATTAGTATTCATAAGGATACTTTGAAACTACTCCCTAATGGAAATGTATTCGTTTTGCAACCACTGGATGAGAGGCAAAGGATTAGAGGAAACTTTTTTCTTCTCATACACAAGATCTAAGATGTCTGCATCTTCCTCAAGATCATCGGGAACATCAACAAGACCAAAGTTTTCAATTTTCTCAACTGTCAACCAACAATAGTCAAGTTTTCTAACATCATGCTCAGACCTGCAATCAACCCAAACATCTTCTATTTGATGTACATGAACATATGCCTTGTTTAGCTTATTTCTCATTCCTCTATAATTGAAGTCCTTCCTAGACTTGAAGAACCTCATGGTAACTCTTCTCATCTCCTCTTCCATTGATTTGACTTTGAAGACGGAACTGATGGAATATCTACCAATGGTAAGGGAGAATTTAAAATATATTTTATGAGAACTTGATTGGGCCTCATGTATTGCATTTATTTGACGAGCTAACTCCATCAATACAATCTTATTAGAAGGATACCTAGGGAGCATGAAAGGCTCACCAGTGAAACAACCAACCCTGAGGTATGTGAAGGTTGGAAATTGAAGGAACATGCATCCATATTGGTTCACCACCTCCCAAGAATGATCAGATACTCATTTGTTATACGAGTTGTTATTCATCATAACCGTATAATAACCGAAGAACACATCATTTACTCTCCAAAAATGACTATGAGTATTCTGAAGAAACAACTGAGAATAGTACTTGTGTACCTCAACTTTTCTTCTATCCTCTGTTACAAATAGACCAAGAAAATGTCTCATTAAATCCACAACATACACGAAGTATGAGGTCATGTAAAACTTGAGTGTGGTAGGTACCTTGGATAGCTGCTCACGGATCCCTAATTTGTTTTCCCCAAAATATGTCCTCTTTATTTTTCTTAATCACATGGATATATTGATACATCCATTTATAATAAATGTTGAATATGGGAAGTCTCTTTACTCTTCTTAGAAGAGTTATCAAATCATTGACTTCTTCAATGAAGTCACACTTGGGAAGAGTTTTCGGCCATCTTGCAATGGTAGGTCTTGGGGTCTTCAAACAATTATCATTTATGTTCTTTCTGCACTTGTCAAAATTTCTATCAAAATAGGCTATAATTGATTGCATTATGATATCAAAATATTTCTCAATACTAGGGCACTGAAAGATATAATCAAAGAATTCTTCAAGTCTGATCAATTTCTTTCTAACTTCATCCTTCACACTTCTACTGATTGGATCATAGTGATTTGCAATTTCCATCATGAACTCAAGGTCTTTAGCTGACATGGGGAAAGCTAGTACCAAGTGGATTCTACCGTTGATGATAGATTCCATCTAACATTAGGAAGAAGGCTGCTCAACCCTCTCTACAAATTCACATAGGTCCACATGACATATTTTCGTATCTATAATATGATCAATATTGGATGTGATTGAAGAAGGTGGAAAGACCGATTGGGGGTCCCATTTCTTGAACTTCATGGCTATTTTATTTGGAGAAGCTTCCATCATTGATACGATAATAACACCGAGAAAAGAAAAATCATCAATATTATAGTGATATATTTGATCAATCATTTCATTCATCTAATATGAAAAAACTTCAGAAAATGATGTATTTTAATCCATTAGGGTTTTCAAAACCCTCTTGAAATCTTGAAATCTTTGAGGTAAATTGGATGTAAAATGTCAATTTACGTGTTTATGATAAGTGAATTTCAAGTTTATAAGCTTGAAAATTTCACTTGAGGAAAAGTGTAAATCAAGGTGTAATTTAGTTTTCTAAACCCAAATTGCACTTGGGAAGAACAAACTTAGGTGTAATTCGGGTTTAGAAACCTGAGTTACACTTGAAAAAGGTGTAACAACAAAGTAAGTGTTGGGTGGGGTTATAAACCCGCCAAACACCTAAAGGAACCAAAACGGTGCAAATGAAGTGGAGAGTGGGTATAGAAACCTGCATTACACCTCAGAAAAAGGAAAGGTAAATCGGTGTTTGGCGGGGTTATAAACCGACTGAACACAAAGTTTGGTGTTCGATGAGTTTATAGCCTTTCCGAACACCAAGTTTGGAGACTTACAAATGAAATAATGAAAATGGAGTAGCAGTGGTGGATGTGGTGTGTCCCAGACCTACGACCCCGCCTAACACCACAGTTGTATGCAAAGAAAAAAAGAAGAAAAGGATGGTGGTGGCCGAGGTTGCAAACCCACCACACACCACAATGTGGTGTGTGGTGGGCCTACGACCCTTCCCAACACCACAATGGTAGTTCATGATAATAAAATGCAAGCAAGAATGAAGTGTAAGGTGAGGTCGCAAACTTGCCACACACCACAATATGGTGTGTGGTGGGCCTATGACTTCAACCCAACCCAAGACCACAGTGAATTAAAACCATAAATAAAAAGAGATGTCACCCGAGACCATTGACTTAGATGACATCACAAATATGATTTCATTCGGGCCAACGATCCTGTGTAGCATCACTAGGAATTGATATTCATCAAAATAAATAAAGCATTCAAAATAAAAAAGAAGTGTTTCCAAACCCTAAAAAATCAATGAGAAAAATACATACCCGATGAGAAATCATTGAAATCTTCTTTTCTCCCGATTTCAAGGAAGCAAAATGGATTGAATTGAGAATTGAAATAACCAAAGAAAGCTTTAAAATCAGAGGAAAAGACTTCTATTCATAATTATTAAACGAGTCATTAATAACCCTTTGTGTAATAAATATGTGCAAATCAGGTTTGTAAATCCGATTTGCACCTAAAGAGTATACTTGGTGTAAATCAAGTTTACAAACTCGATTTGCACCAAAAATTCACACTTAAGTGAAAAGGGAAAGTTAGGGGGCAAAATGTACTTACGACGACGTAATGTCTTGTAAAGCATGAATAAAGCATCAAAATCACAAATGGGAAAAAACATTTGTGGGGTTCCCTTGATTTATGCATTACAAAAGTCAAGGATAACACATCCCCAACATAGTCGTCAATTAGTTAGCAAATTTTCTTGCTACCTTCAGTCCTAAGGAGACACATAATACTAGAATATGGGATTGGCAACCTAGAACATGAAATCAATACTATCTACAGACTAAAGACAAGAAAATGTAACTAAACAAGGCTATACAAGCCTTCTACTCCTTAAGCTCCACTAAACTTAGGAGGGTGATCCTATTACAGGTTTGAAAATAATAAACTCTTGAAAAATTGAACAACAAACCTATTTTAAAGTGGATGGTTCTTAGATGTAAATAATGGGTGTATTATATTTGGCTTAACTTCTACATAATCCCATTTATCTTGTATATTATAGAGAACAAAACTAACTCTACTACTATTCCTATAAATAGAAAAGAATTGATATTTGATAATGAATGATCTTGAAACAATTTTAAAGAGAAAGACAAGTGCTTATCTTATGGAGAACAGAGTCTAATTGCAAATTGATTAGGAATAACTATGTTGCATCTCAACATTACAACCCTTCATTAAACACTTCATGACTTGCATGCAAATGTTCAACTGAAATCAATATAAATTCCATCACATTCACCCATACATATATTGCAATATTCTTAGAACATAATTTAACTGCTTTACTAGAAAAGAGACCTATTACTAAGAACATACATTCTCCATTAGAGAAGACAAATTCCAGTGTCATTAACACAATAATTCATGCAACACATACACAAATAATAGGAGCAATCTAATACAAACATTGCCACTTCACTATTATTTTTCCATATTAGGAGCATGAACATAATGTTATCAACAAAATATCATTTGTTTTATAATTAAATGCATCACTCATATGCCAGTATGAAAAAAATCAATCAAAGATAATAACATAATCATTCCTTCTTTGAAATAAGATTTTTGCAAGCATTAATGACCATGACTCGGATATAAAGATAAAACTCAATACCTTACAAGATAATTTAAAATCCACTTATATTAAGGAGATAAGACACACAAAGGAAAACCATACAAAAAAGCATTTCTTGGCATATTCAAGGGTCTCTCTAACCCTTCAAACAAGCACTCTTTAAAAAACCCAACACGAGAAAATTGGACAATGAACTTGTTCCTAGGAACTTGTAAACAAACAGAGGCCCTATACATGCTTGTACACAATAAGAGAACAAAAGAGAGTGGTCAATATCAACCAAGTTCATCATTCCATTCCTATTGAGTAATGTAAGGCATAAGAGGCTTCCTTCCTCATCAAACAAAAGGAATGGGTTGAAACACTTAACCTTATAAAATACCATGCTAACACATACAAAGATATAAGTCATGAAACTATGTTGCAACAACAAGAACTTGAGAAAATACACATCAAGAACACAACAAACACATGAGAAAGAAAATAAATTTGTAATGTTGAAAAATTAGGGTTTCATCATTAATTTAGTAAAACCACTAATTGTTTCTTAGGGAT